>NC_142094.1:40742727-41045757 GCF_054644295.1 Miniopterus natalensis
TACTGGCGTATGTCCAGGTATTGACACAATGAATTGGAATATATCCAGGCATTGATGCAGGACTAAAAAGTTCAAATGTTTGTTTTCAGGCCAGTTAAAAGAAGAATAGAATCATTTCCTCGTGCCTCAACTGACTTGATACTAGTAATTTAGCAGTTTGACTATAGTGACTCCATTTATTTCTCCACTCTATTCTTCAGAATGATTATGAAATATTGGTTACTATGTAGCTAGTCACCTTTTGTGAAAACCCACACCTCTCTCTGCTGGTTACTTTAAGCACAAAAACAAAAACATCAATAATAACCTCAGCAGTGATAAAAATCTGCCATTTGTTGACAGCTGTTTATGTACTAATAAGCACTATGCTAAGCTCTTTACATACTTATCTTGATTCTTACTTAACCAGTTGAGGAAGAGATGAATATTCCCCTTTTATAGATGATAAAACTGAGGCTTAGAGAGTTAAATAACTCATACAAAATAACTAATAAGTGTGAAGCCAGGGTTCAAACTCTAAACTCTGATTCCCTCCATCCCCCATTGATTTAACTACATTCTTTCTTTAAAACTTAGCTCAAAGCACATGCCCCACTTAAGGCATTTGCTGACTCTCCAGCTTACACTCAAGTCACTGAACTTCTATTATGGAGTTTTCAACTCTGATTGTTGGCTTTTTCTCCTACTGCCTCAGAGAGTTGTATGTCTTCAGCTTGAGGGCAAGAACTATATCATTCTTCTCTTTACCACTAATAAAAATGTACTGAGCTCCCACTGTGTCTAGATACTGAGGTTTTACTGTGATAAATAAAACACTCGCGGGGTCTTCAAATATTTTTAGTCTTTTGGGACCATATCTTTCTTCAATTAACAAACATTGAGCTCTGTGGCAGGTACGGTGTAAGCTGCATGAGGGCTGGGATTTTGAAAAACCTTTTCATTTAGGTAGAGAAGGGATTTTTGTTTCTTTGCCTCGCTGCTCTCTTTCCAGTACCTAGAACGTAGTAGGTGCTCAATAAAATGACTTAGTGTATGATTGAATGAATGCAGATACAAAGATTCTATTTCTCCAGTCTTACAGTGGTTCACAGTAGGCACTCAATAATTAGTGACCGATTAGGTAGGCTACTTTATTGAAAACCCCCAAAGATAGGTCAGCAATCGAAAGTTAAGAGCGGAGGGCGCGTCTGACACGAATTTGGCTCCCGGAGCATGCGCAGTCCTCACAAAAGGTGACGAGCAAAAATTGCGGAGCGTGATTGCGTAGGCGCTGAATCTGATTGGCTACTGCTCGAGCGCGAGGGGTCGTGCCTACTCGTCGCCAAGTAAACAGGGAAGGTAGGGGCGGGGCCAAAGAGGCACAGCGACCTGGTTGGCCAGGCGGGGGTTGGGGGTGTTGTGGATTGGTCCCGGCCGGGAGTTCA
Organism: Miniopterus natalensis; assembly: GCF_054644295.1. Lineage (NCBI taxonomy): Eukaryota > Metazoa > Chordata > Mammalia > Chiroptera > Miniopteridae > Miniopterus > Miniopterus natalensis. The sequence continues at coordinate 40,744,152 of NC_142094.1, forward strand.
GCTGTGTGCTGCGCGCCGGGTCCCGGAGCCGGCGGCCTGAGGGATGGACGAGACGAGCCCACTAGTGTCCCCCGAGCGGGCTCAACCGCCCGACTACACCTTTCCGTCCGGCTCGGGCGCTCACTTTCCGCAGGTGCCGGGGGGCGCGATCCGAGTGGCGGCGGCGGCGGCCGGTCCGATCCCTTCTCCGCCGGGCTCGCCTGGCCATGACCGGGAGCGGCAGCCACTGCTGGATCGGGCCCGGGGTGCGGCGGCCCAGGGTCAAACCCAAACCGTGGCGGCTCAGGCCCAAGCCCTGGCCGCCCAGGCCGCGGTAGCTGCGCACGCCGCGCAGGCCCACCGGGAGCGGAACGAGTTTCCGGAGGACCCCGAGTTCGAGGCGGTGGTGCGACAGGCCGAGGTGGCCATCGAGCGCTGCATCTTCCCGGAGCGTATCTACCAAGGCTCCAGCGGAAGCTACTTCGTCAAGGACCCTCAGGGGGTGAGAGCGGGCTGGTGACCGCGGCCGCCGGCTGCGGGGTCGGTGGGCCTGTCCAGGGGAGTTTGGGGCTTCTCACAGCCAGAGAGAGAAGGGAGGCTGAAAGAAAGGCTGCAGAGGGGAGAAACTTTACAGTGCCGAGCCCCTTGGCAGGGTTTTGGAGTGCCACTGAGGACTGGAGATGGAGAAGCTCTGCGGAATGAAGAAATAAATCAGAACCTATTTGGTGGGGGAGGAGTGAGCGAAAAATGAAAAGAGGAAATTGACCAGATAAGGCGAGGGGCTCAGCGGTGTGGTGGGGCAATCTGCTTCTGGACAGAGAAGCGCCGGGAGTTGCAGCTTTCTAGTAGGTGCTGTAAAATCACAGAGACTGCTATTCGGCCATTACCCTACAGATTTACAGGTTTGAGGTTTGGGCCCGTTTTTCTCTCTTTTGGGACCAAACCAGCGTTGTCGCTGTTAATTGAGGAGGACGGGTAACCCATCAGGAACTCTTGAGGGTTCAATTCCAGCCTTCTGTGCTTGGGGATGTCTCCTGCCACGTTCCCAACTCTTATTGGCAGACGGTGGTGATAGAGTGGGTGGAATCACCAGTTTTCATCTGTCTTAGTTATTGCTCACTTCTTTTGGGAAGTGCAAAATTTTTTATGGTTCCTCAAGCTTAGAATGGAGTTTTAGGATCACAGGACTGTCAGCTGCCTTTTAAAATTTTTTAAATTTATCTTTATTGTTGAAAATATTACAGATGTTCTCTTTTTGTCAGCTGCCTTTTTACTTTTATTTCTCTCCCTGGACTATCATAGTTTGGTTTTCAGCTAAGGCAAAGTGTTTGCTGACCTTTATTTTGTCCCTTGAATTTGTATAAAGGGGGAAGGGGATGGGATGGGGCAAGGAGTGATCAGGACAGCTGAGAGATGGCCTTTATTTTTTTAACATGAGAAAAACAAATTTGACTTCCTAGGCTACGAGAGCCCCATAAACATATGAGATCCAAAGGCAGTCAGGCAATTTTTTTATGCCATCTCAGCTAAAGGATGTGGGCTAAGGCTTCAAAGGGGAGGAGGGCAATTCACGGGGAAGTTAAGAAGAGCAGGTGTTTGCTCATCAGATATTTTTCCTGATATATAGGTAAGTCAGATAAAAAAAAATTCTATCTGGTAGTAGCTCTTTTTCTGGGCCAGGCCTCCTATCTAAGTTTTTTTAGGCAGTTAAGGGAGAGGTGAAAGTTTTTCCTGAGTCAGCTAGGTCTTGATTGCCTTCAGCTCAAACAATCCACATGCAAAAGTGGCACATTTTGGGGTAGCATAAGCTGCTCCCCTTTAGTCCTACCTTTGAAACTTCCCCAAGAAGTCCAGCTCAAGAAGCTGAGTTGGTAGATTGCGCCATTGTATTGAACCATCTCTTAGACTTGAGAATTCGTCAGTTAAACAGTTGTCTCATTTCAGGAGCCCATACAAATAATAGGCCTCAAAGTGAGGCCTATTATTATACAGTAAGTTATTTAATAAGAGGCAGTTTTATGGAAACAAAAGAAAAACAAAGGTTAATGATTGGAATAGACTATAATCTAATTTTCTGAGTTCTGAAGGCAGCCAGCTGAGATTTCTAGATGTCCAGCTTGAAGCAGCTAGAGTGAGGGCAGGCAGTGGCAATCTGATAGATTTTCCTGGTTTGCAGTTTGAATGTCTGGTCATCTTTCAGAGTGACCTACCTTTATTCTTTTGAGAACTGCAGAGGTGTCATTGGAATATTAGTGGGTCAAAAAATATCAAGTCTTTGCCTAACTAGTTTAGCTCAGCAGTTGAGCATCGACCTGTGATCCAGGAGATCATGGTTTGATTCCTCGACTGGGTGTATGCCTATGTTGCAGGCTCGATCCCCTGAGGGGTGGGGGTGGGGGTGGGGAATGCAGAAGGCGGCAGATCAATGACTCTCGCTCATCATTGATGTTTCTCTCTCTCTCTCCCCCCCCTTTCTCTCTCTGAAATAAAAAAATATGTATTAAAAAAAAAATCAAGTCTTCTCTGCCAAAGTTCTCAGATGGGCCAGAATGGTTTATTGGAAAAATATGTCATTGTTATACTTATTAGAATGATGGGTGTTAAGGCTCTTTCAAAATTTCCCTGCATCTCTCCTATGTGATCTCTTTAAATGGGTGATGTGCTATTTTGATAGGAGTGATGAGTGGCCAGGATGGGCTGTGACTCGTAGCTCTTGGTTAGGTTCATTGAATGATCTAGTTATTCTCCCAGATGTTGTCATCCCTGAATTATCATCAAGAACCAGAGAGCAAATCTGCCATCAACTCAATTAACATACACTAAGTTGGGGAAAGCTTTGAGAGTAATAGGAATTTCCAAGTCCCTCAAATAAGGGAACAGTGAGTTAAATGGAAAGGTCAAAGGGGAACCATCACTTCTAGAAGAAAAGAGAGCTGGGACTTCTGAGATTTAAATGTTAGCAATATGCTTTCATCTTTTTTTTTGAGGAACCAGAATGACACCTAAGATATGAGTGGTTTTTATTTTAGCTTGTTGACTATCTTTGCTAGGTACAGGAGCAGGAGGGAAGGTTTTGTTTTTCTGTCATAACACTGTTACAGCTCTGTTGGAAGTGCCTCAGATCAGCTGAGAAGTGATCAGGTGTTCTGACGGGTGGGCGTAATATGATCTCTCAATTCTACCTGGCAGATAAAGGACTACTACCTCTCAGTATATAGGCCACAGAGAATGACAGACTATGAGTATGTTTCTTGGTGATTTGTGGGATCCCAGTTTTTATAATTCTCTGGCCACTGTCCTTTCTTAGAGGGGATGTTGAAACACATATGCCCTGACAAAACTTAATAATGTAACCACCCTGCTCCCACTGAGGAGAATGTGGTTTAGAGCAGAGGACCACTTCCTAAATCCTGTGATGTGTCAGTGAGGCCCAAAGGCTCACTATAGTTGGTCTAGTCACCTTTGGCGCTGCTCCAAATGTGCTTATTTTACTTGACAAATACTTAGATAGCACTTCTTATATGCCAGGTACTGTCTTAAATGCTTTACAATTAATAACTCACTGAATTCTAATAACACCTTCAGAGGTAGGTACTGTTATTATCCCCACAGATGACGATTCCAAGGCACACAGTATAAGTAATTGTCCCAGGTTGCACAGCTAGTAAGTGGGATGCAGGATACAGACCCATGAGAACTGGCTCTAGAGTTCATACTGCTAAACTCTGTTGCCTCAGTTAGTCATTCATCTGAATTCCTGATTTATCTTTTCAGCTACTACTTTGGTTAGGATTAAATTTGTGTGTGACAGAAAATGTAAAATAATAATGACTGGAATAAAAGTATATGTAATTCTCATAAAAGAAGTCTAGCTCGGCCGGCGTGGATCAGCAGTTGAGCACTGACCTATGATCCAGGAGATCGAGGTTCAATTCCAGGTCAGGGCACATGCCTGGTTGTGAGCTCAATCCACAATAGAGGTAGTGCAGGAGGCAGCCAATCAGTGACTCTCTCATCATTGATGTTTCTTTCTCTCTCCCTCTCCCTCTCTCTAAAATCAATAAAGATATATATGTATTTTAAAAGGCTATATAGGACACTCAGGGCTGGCATGGCATTTAACTTTATCAGGGAGGCAAACTTCTTCCATCCAGATGATCAGCCATCCTTAGCATGTGGCTTCCACTTCACGATACAGGATGGCTAGTCAAACTGCAGACATCTTATCTGCTTTTCAGCTGGTTGGAAGAAGAAAAGGGAGAGGGAACATATGCCCATTCCCTTTAAGGCATTTCCTAGAAGTTACCCCAGACTCTTATATCCATTTTCCTGAACTTAGCTGCAGCAGTGTCTGGGAACTACTCTTTCTTTTGCCCCTCTAAAAGTCAGGAGTCCTGTGCCCAAGGAAGAAAGAGGAACAGATTAGGGGAACTTTTGGAACTAAACAGTCCAAAAGTTTTTTGAAGATAACAGTCCTGACTTCGTTTCTCAATTTAGGGTGGTTTCTCCCTCAGGGCGTGCAAGTGGGGACATGGAACAGTAAGATGGAAAATGCTACATCAGAAGTAATGGTAGAGAGTACTCCTATTACCCTCCTCAGTTACATCCTTGCACTTCAATTCTCATACTCAAACACCTACAAAAGTATTTTTTGAGCATTTTCTGTTTTGTGAGGCCATCAATACTAGATGTTCATATTGCCAAGAATCATAGAATAGCATGTGATTCACTAATTTATTGAGAAGATCTAAATGGGATAGCACACCTGAAAGCCCCTGGCATGGTTCCTGCTTAATCAGAATGTTTTGTGTTTAAGTTATATGCCCATTCACTTCTGGATTAGGCTTTCTTGGATGCATTAGCATTGAGCAAGGCAAAAGTCATATGATTTTGAGAAGATGCTTTTGTGACCATTGAGAATAGTAATCCATTAGATAGATAATCCTAATTGCTTCACAATTTTACAGATACTGCTCACATGTTTTAGGAATTTGGCCTTATATCATAATTTTCAACCTTTTAAAAATACTTTATCCACCAAGAGTTCGTCATGAAATCAGTACAATACTTTTTCCATTTTTCAAATATAAAAGTATGTTGTACTATTGAATATGTATCTTCAAGAAACTCTGATGTCCTTACATTTGGTTGAGAACCACACTGATAGCCAAATAAAGAACCCAAATAGAATTAATTTTTTTTTAACTAAAATGTTAAGAGACAGTCAACTTTGATTATCAAATATAAATGTAGTTCTTGAGATTTTAAGTATTATCTACCATCTGTTACAGGCAGCTGTCCCAGGCCACAAGTTCTGATGGATGAGGCAGGTGGGTGGGGTCAAAGACATTGGTTAAGAAAGTAAATACAGGCTAAATCTCTCCACTATATTCTATTTGGATTCCATCTTCTTTCAGGGTCTCATATATTTGAAGTAACCCCTCTCTCTCTTTTGTAAGAGTTAATATGAAAATAAGGCTTCTCTATCTAAATAGCTAAGTAGGGGGGGGCTGTTCCCCCCAAACTCTAATATAGAATACAGCAGTTCTCAGAGTGTGACCTAAGAATCCCTAGGAGTTCATTTTGGGGTCCACAGGTCAAAACTATTTTCACAATAATTTTAAGACTTTGCCTTTTCCACTCTAATTTCCTTATAAGTGTACAGTGGAGATTTCCAGAGGCTACATGATGTGTGATATTAAACAGATTTAATATTAAGGAAGATGTGAGGATCCAGTTGTCTTTTATAAGCCACATATTAGAGAGATGTGCAAAACTATAAAACATTGCCAATCTCATCACCAAAAATTGTTGTGTTTTTTTAAAATGTTTTTATTAATTTCAGAGAGAGGAAGGGGGGGGGAGAGAGAGAGAGAGAGAGAGAGAAAGAGAAAGAAATATCAATGATGAGCGAGCCATTCGTTGGCTGCCTCATGCACGCCCCCTAGTGGGGATTGAGCCTGCAACCCGGACATGTGCCCTGACCTGGAACTGAACCATGATCTTCTGGTTTGTGGGTCAATGCTCAACCAACTGAGCGCGCCAGTTGGGCACTAAAAATTGTTTTTAAAAATATAGTTATTTTTTATAAGACATGTCACTTATACTAACATGTAGTGGGTTTATTTTTATTATTAAATGAATTCATAAATAGTTTTAACATTTCAGTTTTAACTTTTACTACAGCAAATACAGGTTTTACCCATATGAACAAAAGTTTTGGAGGATCCTTACTAAGTTTTAAGAGTTTAAAGGGATCTTGAGACCAAAAGTTTGAGAACCATCCACTTCATGTTTACCAAACTTTAAAAGAAAACTTGAACTCTTAGATTTTAGGTTCCTGGAGGAAAAAGCCTCTTTAGTATAGCATACTACCCTCTTCTTTGTGGCTGGTGGGTAGATAGAGGAAACCCTTTGGGTTCCATGTCCCAGTAATTGGTTGTGGATTCTGACACCAGCCACTTAATGTCCTCTTTCTTCCTTGTGCAGTTCTGTTTTTATCCCCAACTTTGTGGATTGCTGCTACTTAAGCTACCTGTGTCTCACCACCTTTGTTACAAGGGGATTAATAAGTGGGTGTTAAGGAAAGATATTTTTAAAAGATTGCTATCAAACTGAAGCTTTTTCCTAAATGTAATAAAGGAATTGAAAGTATATTATAGGAGAGGATGGTGAAAAAAATTAGGCAGTGATCATTTTCTCAACCAAATACTGCTGGGTGTCTTTCTAATTTAAGCGGTTTTCTGTGAATAAGGAGAATATTCTTAAATATTTCAGTAATATAGTTGATTATAGGAAAAGATCATTAGCTTTGGAGATTAGGCCAGGGTGGTTTTATGTATCTCTCTAGGAAACCTGCAAAGTGCTCACACAAACTAGGTACTAAGCAAATGTTAACAGAATTGAATTGGACTGAGGCCTATACTTAGTCCTGAAAGGTACTTATCTCCCCTTCTGTCTAAATGTCCTTCAGTTCCTCCATCCTTCTTACCCTACCATTGCCTCATTTGTCTAGTCTAGAAATTATTATTTAATGAACCCCTTGTTGTACTGAGATAACCATGATTGCTAATGCTTTTAGAGTTGATGAGATGCTTTCTGATTCTCCTTATGGGGGAGGGAAACTGAGAGTTTGAAAGGTTAGTCCATACATGATGCTTGGCTGCACTCTTGGCTTTCAAGTTCTGCTTTCTTTAGCTGGGAGTCCTTAAGCCTCAGCCCTGGCATTTTTTAGTCTTGCTAGCAGTAGGAATGTCTTGTTCTCCCTTTGGGGGACCAGCTCGCTGAACTCCACGTTGTGCTTCAGTTGAATTGACTGTTGGGCCGTGGGACATGCCTCACATTATCCTGTGGTTCACTGCCGAGGTTCCAGAGAGTTACAGTAGATTCATCAGTCATCCTCTGAGTGGCGAGCTATTGTGTGATTCAGAGCCCAGGAGTCCAGGGAGCAGAGATGGAGAGGAAGATTGCTAACTTAGGCCTCTTGCCAGCCACTTTGAATAAGAATGTTATTCTGGCTTATGATATGAATATATGCATTATACTTTTTCCAGTGGATAAGTTTATCTTTAAGAATAAATTGATTCTTTTGAAAGAAGGAAGAGAATTCTGTATTTTTTTAGCCCTCTCATATCCTTACAAAGCTTCTTGAAGGAACTGACCTCATGATTGACCAAATATTGTTGAAGACATGTGCCTAGCCAATTCCTAATATGAGTACTTTCTTAATGCAGGCAAATGGGTGTATGTTTTCTGCTGTGACCTGCCATTCAGGAAGTGATACCCACAGGAAAATGTCTTATGACCCAGACTAGCTCGAGTTAGTGGTGGGGTGAGGGGAGAGGGAGTCATATGATAAGAGGAGGCGTCACATGAATAGCATATTTACTTCTCTTTCTTTGAAATGCCCAATTTGGGGACTGCAGGGAATGAGAAAAATTAAAAAACAACCTCAGAGAGCTGACTGACCTGGGGAAGAAATCTTCGGGAGGGAGGACCATAGTTTCCAGGTTGCAGCAGCATCCCCTGTTTCCAGGACCTTTGAGGATTAAGTTACTGTCTTCTAGAGAAGATGGATTTAATCTTTGTGGCCTCTCCTGTCCTGGTCTCTTGCCTATCAGAATGACTGAAGAAAACCCCATTCTAACAAGGTGACAGATTCTTTTTTACCTCTGTGGTTTTTCTTTTCTCTTGCTTTCTTATTTTTTGTCATTTCTAAACTTTTTATTGTAAGATGTCATTACACCTAAAGGGTAGGATAGTAAGGCTGACAGAGAAAATCAACCATCGATGAAGAAATTTTCTTAACCTCATTTCATTATACTTTACTAATTTCATTTCAGTTGATAACTTTTTGAGTCTTTACATTGCTGCAGAGCAGGAGTGTGTATGTATGTACCTTGGAAGTTGGGGTTTGATGGTGTTACAATCTGTTGTACTACATATATCAGAATTGGCACCTTCTTTGGCCACAGCCCTTTGTTTCAGTGGGTCTCTTAGCTGCATACATGAGCTGGTGTCTTCCCCTTATAAGTTGGGAGGAAGCCAGTGTCTGACTGTAAACAGAGGTTGTCTGCCCATGCCCTCTCACTGCTTTCTATATTCCTGCTGACCTGGTCTGTGAGCAACTTTAATAATCTTACATTTAATGTCCTCTTTTTCTTTTGTCTGTGTAGAAGATCACTGCTGTTTTCAAACCCAAGAATGAAGAGCCATATGGGCACCTTAATCCTAAGTGGACCAAGTGGCTGCAGAAGCTGTGCTGTCCCTGCTGCTTTGGCCGTGATTGCCTTGTCCTCAACCAGGGCTATCTCTCAGAGGCAGGGGCCAGCCTCGTGGACCAAAAACTGGAACTCAACATTGTACCCCGTACCAAGGTCAGTGACCTGTCTCCAGGGGCCTTACTGCTTGGCCAGAGTTTTCTTGGGCCTAATCCCTGCTACATGTTAGTGAGACCATTAGGTCCAGTGAGGGTGCTTTATGCCCCGAGTTTAGGGTTCTCAGCCGTTTTTTGCAGGGGTGTGAGTGTGGGGAGCTAGATTTAAACTCATTATTTGATCATTTGATGAAAGTTATCCTGAGAAGGATACACATAAAATTTTTGCATACAATTTCAGGAAGTTTACCAACCCCCTGGTGCACATTTATGGGCTCCCTGCATCTTTGGATCCCAGATAATCTCAAGTTGGTTAAAACCTAGCAACTTTTGTGGCTTACTCTCTTAGATTTTCAAACCATTTCAGGATTTAGACACTGCCTAGAATCGACTAGCTGATGTTAGCTAAGCACTTATGAAAGGTCTGGCAGGGGGGACTAGAATGGGCTGAGGGTTAGAGTAAAGATCTGGCCTGAACCCCTATAGGGAACTGACATGGAATTCTCCTCCCTCATCTTTATGCTATGGAATTCTGGTACTTGTCTAAACATAACAAAATTGGTGTCCCAGGAGGCAAATCCACACTTAGAATGGATTTGCACACACATTGTATGTGGTATAGACTTTCTATGTGGTATAGACTTAGTTGAGGTTCTAATGAAGGGTTTGGATCATACCTCCTCAGCCCCCAAAATTGCTTAAATACAGAATTAATTGCGTACAATATCAGGAAATAGTAAATTTCCTGAGGCCAGGTTAAGAACCCCTGTACACATATTTGCAATTATTGTTTTGCATATAATTTCAGTAGATGGTTCATAGACCACTTGAAGTCCATTAACCCAGTAGGAACCATGCCTCTAGATTAAAAACCCCTGCTTGAAGTTTTCTTCACAGGTTTAGTTAGCTGACTCTGTGGGCAAAGAGACTGATCAGGAGACAGTCTGATCAGCTTCCCCTCAAACCTGTTTTTCTGCTTTCCCCGGATATTTTATTTCATTTTATTTTAGAGGGGGGAGAGGGAAGACAGAGAGAAACATCAATGTGAGAGAGATACATTTATCGATTGCCTCCCTTACACACCCCGACTAGAGATCGAACCTGCAACCTAGGTATGTGCCCTGACCAGGAATCAAACCTTGACCGTCTGGTGTATAGGACAATACTCCAACCAACTGAGCCACACTGGCCAGGGCTTCCCAGGGTATTTTAGAGAAAATGTGCTTGTTGTGGATATTTAATTGTGTGTGCTCCTTTGCCACCAAACTCCAAACAATAAACAACTAGCTTGTAAGTCTAGAAGTCGGGGACCATTTCTTGAAATACCCTTCTCCCAGTCTCAGCACCTCCCAAAGTACTATACTTATAGTAAGCATTCGGTAAAGACCAGCTGAATTGGTGAATAAAATCCAATGATGAGAAACAGTACCAGAAATCCCCCAACTTCAGGTGTCGGAGAGCCTGGCCTCGCACAGCCCATTCCTTCCCTTCAGGCTTCAGTCCTCTGTGTGTGCATATAGTTAAACAGCACACTCTGACCATTTTATATAATAATGCTCCTATGATCCCCTGCCTAACCTGAAATCCTTCTACTATAGGCCCCTCCTAAACTCTAGAAACTCTTTTAAATACTCCTTGTTCATTACTCTAATTTCCTTTCTTCACTAGGTAAATAGCAGAGGGCCCTCAGCCCTATGCCTGCTTGCTTGCCTATTTCTGGAGTGCGGTACCTCAGAAGCAGAGGGCTTAAGTTTGAATTCTGGCTTTGCAGCTGTTTAGTGGGTGACCCTTAGGAAAGTCACTTAAGAGCCTCTCCCACCCCCATGCTCAGTTTCATCACTATAAAAATAGGGATATAAATAGTTGCTACTTTATAGGGTGGCTGTTAAGATTACACAAGATAATCCATGTAAAACACATAGCCTAGTACCTGGCACAATGTAAACACTCCATACATCTTAGCCTGTGGTATTTTTATGACTATTCTAATCATTAATGTCACCCCCTCCCCCCAATCCCGTTCTTCTCCATCTCTGGTCTTCCTCTTTCCCTATTAGAGAACCTTAATGAGGCCTAAGGAAGTTTTGCATCAAAAAGTCAGCAACAACAAAAACACTTGTCTTCTCTGAGACTGAGATGAGACAGAACTTTGTAAGCTGAACAGACAGCTGCTGGAGAGAGTAAGAGGGAGCATCTCCACCCCCACCCCCACCTCCCCGTCCTGTGATAGGATTCTATCCAGTTGATCAAAGCATCTGTCACTAAGGAAATGGGGCTCATGTTGCAATGGACCCTCAAATAGTAAGGCTCTAATTCTCACTTGGTTGCTGTCTCTGCTCTCTGTTTCTGTAAGGTTTCATGTTATCATGGTTTCATTAGTTATAGGGAAAAGGGGGGCTGTTAAAAAGAGTGATTGAAAATAAATCTGATGTGGGAAAAAGTGGTTTATGGCCTGAGAGAGCCAGGGTTTTACCATGGAAACAGGTAAGATAGAATAGTCTTAGGAAAGCCCTTTTTCCTCTTTATTCCTGTGCCTGAGTTTCCTGATTTGTAAGGCAGAGAGTGCCATCCTACAATACCTTGCACATACATTTTAGGTACTCCTTTAACACTGGGTGATGTGTTAAAGGAGGGAGGGAGGGAAGTATTTTGCCCCTTTCTATCTCTATCTTTCATGGGCAAAATAATTAGTAATTTGTAATGAATTTTACAAGACATAGGAAAAGAATTTTCTTATAAATTTGATTTCACATATTTATATGCAAAAATCCACTTACTGTGGTCTCTGAAAGAAGCTTATAACTCATTCATTCACTTAATATTTTTGAGTACGTGCCAGGTACTATGTTAGATACTGGGAATGCTAATGTGAATAAAATGTTCTCTTCCTCCCTAATTTCATTAGTCTTAAGAGAGATGTTAGATATACATATAGATGATCACAAGACAATGTGATAAGTGTTACAGTAGGTGTACATATGGATTATGGATTATAGTGATATCATCACAATTTGACGATCAAGTATAATATTGATGGCCTGTTTAATTTTTTTTTTTTGAATAGGCAATGCATGCATCTAGTGCTAAAATCAGAAGGCACAAGATAGTAAACAGAGAAGAGTAATTCAGCTTCCCTCCCACCCCTGTCTTCCAGCCACTGAATTTACTTTCTCAGAGACAGCTGCTATTACTAGTTTCTTGTGTAATATTCCAGATATAGTCTGTATAAATATGAGTATAAATAACAATTCACTAAAAATTAAAACCAACTTTAATGTTTATTTTTTGAATGTGAATAATCACACATCGTACAAAATTCAAAAGGAAATAAAGGGCATAGAGTAAATTGCAATTTGTTTTTATTTGGAAAGAAAACAGGCATTGGGCCATCTTCTCCTACAGGAGGTAGCTGTATTAGTCATTGTAATTCATGCCAGCTGCTATAACAACTCCTGAATCACAGTGGTTTAATATAGGAGTTTATTTCTTGCTCACATCATAGGTGCATGCCAGTTAGGCAGCTGTCTTAGATCCCATGTCATTCCATGCAGTGACAAGTGTCCTCCTGTGATGTGGCTCTGCTATCTCACAGCTCTTCATTTCCAGCTGCAGAGATTGGGGAATGTGATACAGATCATTGGAGATTTTAGGGGCCAGACCTGGAAGTAGTGTACATACATCACTTTGTCAACATTCCATTGGCCCAAACTAGTCATATACTCTATCTTAGCTGCTAGGAATCCTGAGAAATGTATTCTTTCTGTGTGTCCTAGAAGAGGAACAGTATTGGTAAGTATTAAGCTATTCTCTGCCGTAGTGGGATAGTTCCTTAAACTTGACTCTAACCTAGGTATCTCTTCTCTTTCCACTATAGGTAGTACATCTGGCCAGTGAGACCTTCAACTATAGTGCCATTGACCGAGTGAAGTCCAGGGGCAAGCGGCTTGCACTAGAGAAAGTGCCAAAAGTTGGGCAGCGGTTTAACCGCATCGGGCTACCACCAAAGGTATAGACTACATTTATGTGATTTGAAGTAGGGTGCCTATAGACTCACATATGGACATGTGAACAGCCTGCCCTGAGGCTCCTGTCTTCCTCATTTCTATCAAGGGGCTAAGACTCTAATTTTCTCACTTTACTGCTCTTGACCATTTGAGTGGGCTTCTTGAACTTGGATGGGCAGTCATCGTCACAACCCTTTTCTCCTGTAATTGCAAGGAGATGAAGAAGCAAACATTGTGAAAATGTTTTCCTCCTCTGATATAAAATCCACAAGGCCTTAGTGGGTCCCTGGCTTACTCTTGGGATCTTTGAACTTGGGCTGTACCTCTTTCTTGGTTGCAGGTTGGTTCATTCCAGCTCTTTGTTGAAGGCTATAAAGATGCAGACTACTGGCTACGGCGTTTTGAAGCAGAACCTCTCCCTGAGAACACTAACCGGCAACTACTGCTGCAGTTTGAGCGGTTGGTGGTGCTGGATTACATTATTCGCAACACTGGTGAGCAGCTGTGATGGTCCTCTGCCCTGCGCCAGACTGGTGAGGCACAGGGGGAGGCCTGGAGCCACACCGGCCAGGGCCTTAATCATTCTTATAGCAGCAAGACCTATCACAGAACAGTTTTGTTAAAATCTCCAAAGTCTTCAAGAGATTTTAGAATATTTTATCCATAATTATAGTTGTTCTTAGTAGAGTGATTGGTCCACGTGTCTAAAATACCTAGTCCACCATGAAAATGAAAGTTGCTCCTGTTTCTTGTTGTTGTTTTATTTTTTGCTAACTTTATATTTCTGTTCACAGATCGTGGGAATGACAACTGGCTGATTAAATATGACTGTCCAATGGATAGTTCTAGCTCTCGGGTAAGAGGTTAATCTGTATCTTGAAGAAGAGGATGAGGTGCAGTATATGCATCCAGGAGAATTAGGGTAGTACATGTATTTAGAAGGGATAGGTTAATGTTTGGTAGCGTTTTCTACTATCTGGTTTTTTAAGGAATGTGCTATTAAATGATGTTAATGCAAATGGAATGAAGAAAAGTTCAAGTAAATTTGGGACATACTTTATGCCTTTCACATTGCTTAGTAGCATAGCAAAGTTCTAAGGAGTTAATGAACCTGTTTAATTTTGATTGGCCCAGCGATTTCTAAACTGTTTTGACCATGGAACACTTTTTTCACAACAGACCACAGTTCCAAAGAACATCAGCTTAGAGAAAGCTGCTTAGTTTTCTTTATTCTCTCATTCTTTCCCTGGTTCAACACATTTATCTATCCTGCATATTTAAAAATTCATGGGAAGGTTACCTGGAGAAGGAGAGAGTGAGGTGGTTTTGTATTCCTCGTAATGTTTTTTCTTCCAGCTTTATTAACAGTAGCAAGCATTGTGTAAGTTTCAGGTGTACAGTATGATGATTTGATACATTATATTGTGAAATGTTTACCACAATTAGGTTAGTTAACACATCCTCATAGTGTTTTCACTTCTTTAACAGTCATTCTCAAATTTTGTACATCAGAATTACCTGAAGAACTTATTAAAAATAGTACAGATTCTTTAAGCCTTTCCCCCATTATGGTGGGTGAAACTCAGGATTCTATACTTTGAATAAGGTATCCCAGGGGATTCTGGTACAGGTGTCCTGGACCCACATTCCCTGTTCCTGTGATGTGCCTGTGAGCCTGAAGCATGGAGCCAAGCAGATAGTCATGAGCGTGTCTGATGTGGGCTGTCACAGGTAGCCTGCCCCACTCTGCATTCAGCTCCTGTCCTTTTCCTTTTTATGAGTCGCTGAAGCAGGGAACAGACTTGTGTACGAGCGACCAGTTGTTATCTTTCATGGTTCTGTTATCTCACTGGAAAAATGTCATCGCCACTGAAGTGTCATTTGAGTCAAGGTCCACACAGAAGGACTTTGATCAACTGATACTGATTGTTTTTCTTTTTTTCATACCCTCAGGAATCTAATCGCCTTTCCCTAGGAGGAATGGCTTATAGTTATTTGTTATTGTCATTTCCCTTCTTACCAACGACTGTGGAAACTCTTGGGATAGTGTACCTTTTCTAAGATGAAAAAGGGACTCTGAGAACCCTAAACAAGCTAAGTTCAGGTAACAATGTGGAAACTAGCTCAGAGGTTGACTACGGATTGGTGCCTGAGGATGATAAGATGGGATGCTTTGCTACTACTTTACAGGGCCTGAGGCACGTGGGACCCTAAGTATTTAGTCTTTCCTTGCTCTTTAGGACACAGACTGGGTAATGGTAAAGGAGCCTGTTATCAAGGTGGCTGCCATTGACAATGGGTTGGCTTTCCCCCTGAAGCATCCTGACTCCTGGAGAGCATGTAAGTCTCAAGATCACTGTCTGGTCTGGCTCTTGCTAGGTCTGTTTTTCTGTCTGTGCAAGGTAGATAATAATACCTGTATCATAGGATTGTTCTAAGAATTAATGAAATAATGTGGTTTTTGCACTTTAGCACAATGGCTGGCACATGGCAGCAACTCCATAATGTAAGCTAATATAATTTTTACCTTATATTATTGCCATTAGAAGCATAGAGTTGAGTTTTCTCATCTCTGTTTTGCATTTTTCTCATTCTTTCTGAGGACTATCTTTTGTTCTTGTTGTTAATCCTCATCCAAGGATATTTTTTCCATTGATTTTTTTTTTTTTTTAATATATCTTTATTGATTTCAGAGAGAGGAAGGGAGAGGGAGAGAGAGAGATAGAAACATCAGTGATGAGTGAGTCACTGATTGGCTGCCTCCTGCATGCCCCTGACTGGGGATCGAGCCCCCAACACAGGCATGTGGCCTGACCAGAAATCGAACTGCGATCTCCTGGATCCTAGGTTGATGCTCAACCACTGAGCCATGCCCAGCTGGGCTCCATTGATTTTTTAGAGAGAGTGGAAGGGAGAAAGGGGGGGCGGGGGAGAGGGAGAGAGAAAGAGAAACGTTGATGTGAGAGAGACACATCGATGGGTTGCTTCCTACCTGCGTCCCAATGGGGGCCTGGGGTCAATTGAACCTGTAACCCAGGTTGTGCCCTTGACCGGGAATCAAACCCAGAACCCTTCAGTTCACTGGCCAATGCTCCAACTACTGAGCCAGAGCAGGACTACTTTTTTAAAAATTTATTCTATTTGTGTTTAAATATAAACTTTTGTCAAGTGTTCTGTCTTTCTTGTTGACACCTGGAAGCCAACTCCTGCCACATTATAATTGAGAAACTTTTAGAAAGAAAGATATACAAGTAGGGGATAACTAGCCCCTTTGTAGTGCTAGTTTGTCTTTTCAGGAGTATCTCAGTGTCTTAGGGGTAAGTCATTGATTCTAGATAGGCTTGTGTCTTGGAAGATCATGTAATATCTAGGAAAGAGCACAAGCTCTGGGATTAGGCAAACCTAGGTTTGAATGGTAGTTTCTCTACTTACTGTATAACTTTTAGGGTTCACAACTCTTGTAACTTTTCTGTTGTATGTCAAGGAAGAGGGTGGACATAGATGGGCAGGGATTTTTTTTCAATACCAGCTTTGCTTTTGACCTTTCCTTTTTTCAGATCCTTTTTACTGGGCCTGGTTGCCCCAGGCAAAAGTCCCATTCTCTCAGGAGATCAAAGATCTGATTCTTCCAAAGATATCGGACCCTAACTTCGTCAAGGACTTGGAGGAGGACCTATATGAACTCTTCAAGGTTAGCCCTGGAAATGTCAGCCTTATAACCATATAGAAGAAGGAATTCTTAAAGGTTTTTCTAATTGGTCCTACTACAAGCCAAGAGAACATGGCTAACACTCTTCTGACCTGTTAACCAGTGAAGAGCAAGATTCCCACATGTGGATAGCAGGATCTAGTTTGGATTTGTTTGGGGGGGAAAATTGGCAGTTGTGATGAATCACACGGGTGGGTATCGTGTGGTTCGTGGCTGCGGTGTATCTGTAGAGCTCTCATTTTCAAATGGAGCACTGGAGCCTGGAGCTCTTTAGAGTTAATAATGAGACTCAGGACAAGATGCTTACTTGTTCTCTCTTTCCCCAACTGTGAAACAGAGTTCCTGGGGTGGTAGCTAACTTCACTAAACACTACAAGCCTTGTGTAGGTTTTCTTTATTAGCAAGTTTCTAATTGGTAGGAAAATGGGTTCTTCTGAGGGATTCATGCAGGTTCCCTCTCCTTATGCCCTTTGCAGAAGGATCCTGGTTTCGACAGAGGCCAGTTCCATAAGCAGATTGCTGTCATGCGGGGACAGGTAAGTGCAGGACATCTTAGTGTAATCCCTGGAATCTCTCTGGAAGAATTATATGCTCTTGTTGAGTAAATGTATAAAGATTGTATTTTACACTCTTTTTAGTCTATGTCCTACATATTTGTGATTCTGCATTAACACATGAGAGGAAAGGTAGCCCTCCCCAGTCTCCCACCTCCTCCAGGGTATCTGGTTGGTGATGTGCTTATTATGTACTTACTTCTGTGCTAATTGCTGGATAGTTCGTAGGTAAATTTACCCAGTGACCCCTTGTGCTCCAGTTGCTCAAGGCAGACCATATGCCTTGGTGGTTAAGAGCTAGGCTCTGGAGTCAGACTGCTTTACCGTTTACATGCTCCATGGCTTTGGACAAGAGCCTGTGCTTCCTTGTTTATATAATGAGAGTAAGAATACTTTGCAGAGTTGGCTAGAGGATTACATGAGATAATACGTATCAAGTATTTAGTAAAAACAATGCCTGGCACATGATAAGCACTCAGATACTGGCTATGGTTATAATTTTTGTTGTTATAGTTATGTCATATTATTTCCTCTCTTTCCACTTGACCTTCAAAGAGAGCTAAGGAAACCCTGGGGCATTATTGATCTTCCAAAGCACAGTAAAGAATATGCTTGAAAAGTTGTTTAAAAACTCTGTAGGACACTGACATTCTACTTATCACATTGAAGTCTTCTTAAAGAGAGCTGGGATGGCCTAGCAGTTAAGGGCACAAACTGGTCAGAGTTCCTGCATTTAAATTCTGGGTCTGCCATTTACTAGTCTTGGACAAGTTACTAAATTTCTTCATTTGTAATATGGGATTAATAACAGCATCTATCTCATAGGGTTAGTATGAAAGAAATTATTTAAAACAGAGTAGTGCCTGGCATATTGAAATACTCAATATGTGTGTTAGCTATTTTGAACACCATAAAGTTCAGTGAGCATCCGGCTCTCCCCAGCATGTAGGTGGCTAGTATGTTAGTCACATCCGTACTTGCTTACCAATCACACATCAAGGCAAAACAAGCCTCTCTGCCCTACAGAAATCTGCCATATTGCAGGAAAACGAGGTTCCAGCCCTCTGCCTACTGAAGCCCTAATCACAGAGTGGGCTGTGCAAGGGCCCTGAACTGAAGGGGAGGAGTGACGAACCCCAAGAGATGGACTTGAGTGGTGGTGGTTACTCACCATAAATAAAGGCTTCTCACTAGCAGCTGGATAAAGAATTCAGGATCTGAGGTTTAAAGAGGTTATTTAAACCTCTTTAAATAACATTTTCAAATAATTCTTTACCATTATGTGCCTGCTATAAATTTCTCTTCAACTTTTTAATTTGAAAAATTTCAAACTTGAGTAAAGTTGAAAGAGTATGATCTTCTAGATTCACCAATTGTTACATTTAGTTAGCCACATTTGCTTTATCTCATATCTGTATATATTATCTATCTGAATAAAATCTATATATATCTATATTATTTATCTCTCTCTCTATATATAGATTTTTTTTGGCCAAATCTTTTGAAAGCTGTAAGTTACTGACATTTTATGCCAAATGCTTCATTCATGAAAGGTGCTTCTAACCCAAAGAACCAGCAGAAGCACAGGAAGACCCAGCCAGGACAGGTTTAAAATCCTCCATCTTAAATTGGGCGATCTTTTGCACAATTCACTCCAATTCCATTTTAAGCTCCTGATCTTGTGCTCAAGGCCCTTTGAAGCAGTGTAGGATGCTGATGAGTACCAAAACATATAAATAAAAAAGGAATTAATTACTGGTAGGATCTACTTCCGACTTCTGACCTCTGTTCCAGGGGAATCTCTGCCTCTTTATGGGCAGCATTTATAGGCCAAGGGTATTTGGCTTAAGGGCTGTGTGTCTGTGTGATTTGAGGGTGCAGCCTAACTTATCCTACCATGTGTCTGTGGCCTAGATGTGAAAATCTTCAACATTTAGTGGTTTAGAGAAGGCTATCCTACCAAAGAACATAAATGGTGGTGATTCTAATTTTGACAAGGGAGAGAAAATGTGTCCCCATGGGCACGTATCTTTATTTTTATTTATTGATTTTGAGAGAGAGAGAGGAAAGGAGGGCTCGGGGGGAGAGACCCCATGGGCACATATCTGAAAGATCTCTAAAATACAGACAAGAGTTGATAAGGAACTAAATGCAATGTGGATGCAATCCAGGATACAGAACTGGAAAAGCCAATTAAATCCAGAGTAAGTCTGGAGTTTGGTTCTAATGTTAATTTCCTAGTTTTGCTAAATATACCATGGTTATGTAAGATGTTAAAATTAGGAGAAACTGGATAAATCGTATACCGGAACTTTCTGTACTATCTTTGCAATTTTTCTGTTCATCTAAAATTATTCCAAAGTAAAAATTCTATTTAAATAAAAAGATGATGAAGAGACAGCATTAGAGAGAGAATCCAACTGAAATTTTGGCTTTTAAAAATACATATCTTTATAGGAAAATTAAAATAAGGATAAACAGTAATAAATAAAAATCGTCCGTAATCCCTTGACCCATATATAATCACCACCAACTTAGAGACTGTTTTTCTCTGCGGATAGGTAGATAGGAAGATAGGATTTTAGAAAATAAAGGTGAAGTCACATTATAATAGTGGTTCCTTATCTCCTTTCTTTTTTACTCTAATAATATTGTAATCAGCTTTCCATGCCAATAAAATATCCTTTCTAGTTGTTTGTTTCTTATCCCTTAAATTACTAACTGATCCCATACTCTTGGGCAATTATATCATTTTCACTTTATAAACAGTACTTCATTGTATTGGTTAAAACTAAGTGTTCTGTGCATGTCCACTGTTGTTTCCTTAGTCCTAAAAATGGAAGTGCTGAGTCAGAGGGCCTGTTCACATTAAGCCTTTATTGTCCACTGGCCTTTCTGAAAGACTGTCTCACCATACAGCCCGATAGCCACGTCTCTGAACCTCTCCCCAACTCAGAGTCACCATCTTCGGTATCTTTTTTTAAAAATGTTTTTTTTTAATTGACTTTTTTTCTTCTTTTTTTAGAGAGAGGAAGGTAGAAGGGGAGAATGAGAGAAAAACATCAGTTGGTTGCCTCCTGCACACACCCCAACCCGGGGATTGAACCCTGGGCATGTGCCCTGACTGGGAATCAAACCGGTGACCTTTCAGTGTACGGGACTACACTCACCCAACTGAGCCGCACTGACCAGGGCTCTTTTGTATCTTTTTTAACTGGACAGGCAAAATATAGGAGATATTTGTTGTAATTTTTATTTTTAAAATGACTAGAGAGGTTTCCATTTTCTATATATTTCCCACTTATATTCCTACTCTTATAAGTAGACTATTTGTACAATTTTCCATTAGCATGTTGTTTATTTTTTCATTGATTTATAGGAGCATTCTGTCTGCTAGTCTTCTTTCAGAGGCAGACCTAGTTGCCTAGGCCTTTCTTTAATTTATCTCATTTTTTCCACTGCAGATCCTAAATCTGACTCAGGCCTTGAAAGACAACAAGAGTCCCCTGCACCTGGTCCAGATGCCACCCGTGATTGTTGAGACGGCCCGTTCCCACCAGCGGTCTTCTAGCGAGTCCTACACACAGAGCTTTCAGAGTCGGAAGCCCTTCTTTTCGTGGTGGTAGCGCGAGAGGCAGAAAAGGGCGCATTGCCTGAGACTTGGGCTGGGAGGAAGCCTGGGGAGCGGGTTGCAGGAAAAGCCAGAGAAACCAACAGAGAGCAGTGCTCTTGAGAGCCCTCCCTCTCTGTTCACCAACCCCCTCAGGGCTTTCCTAAGCGCAGGGAGAAGCACAGAGGGACAGTGAGTGCTGGTGGGCTCTCCTGAGTGCTGAGGAAGGCTGCAGCTCCATGCAAGGAGTGCAGATGCCCGGGAAGGAGCATCTGCCTTCCAATATATCCTAAGGGCAGGCTGGGAAATTCCCTTTCCTCACTGACACCTTGCTCTGTTGCAATTCCTCATTATATTCTGCATCAGAAACAAACAAAACAAAAATTTAAATTATTAGCAAAACCCAGGCAGAATCCCAGATTCTTTCATATCAGAAACCTCGAATCCACACCTAGATTTGCATGGACCCAGACATTCAGGTGCCTCGAAGTTCCTCACTCCCATGGACCAAGGCAGCTGGATGACTTGTGGTGCTGGGGCAGACAGAAGCCACACCTTTCCTTTGAGATTTTGCCAAGTCTTCTCCTCCTACCAGTGCAGTAGACTGACCAAAAGCCTCCAAATGCAATTTGTATGGTGGGGGTACTTTTGCTCTAGACTTCCTAGCAATTTGGTATATGACCCTATAGATCAGCTCTGCTCTCTGCCCTCCTAGGGACCCAACCTCTCTAATGCAAGCCTGCAGCTTGCCTGTCACTCAGGAAAAGGCAAGAGGGAGGATATGGACTCCCCAGCATGGACAACTGATTTATGTAGCCTGAGTGTATGCTGGGATCAATAAGGGGTCTATGGGCAAACTTACCCCAGCCTTGCTTCCTGAGTCCTTGGCCCTAGCACAGGTGATAAACTTTTCCAGTCCTCTAATTTGTTCCTGTTATTTTAAATGTTCCTTTTCTCAACTCTTTGACTTAGTTCAGTTTGGGTTCTGGAGTGGGTCTCAGCTCATAAGAGGACAGGATACTATGTCTTTGGCCGCCTTTTTATGCTACCACTGCTGCTTGGTGGAGGTAACAGGACTTGAATTCAGCCTCCTAATTGGTAGCTGCCCTTTGGTCCCTGACTTCTTGTTTCATGCCAGTTTTTCCATGGATTCTTAAGAAAGGTGGGGCCCAAAGGAGAGAGGCCTTCAAACTGTTCCCCAGTGCCTGTCCAGCTCAGTGCGCTTCCTGCTTCCATGTCTCTTTTCCCTCAGCTATCCCCTTGCCAGGTGTCCAAGCCCATTCTACACCAAAGCAAAGAATGGCCTCACGAGAGAGTAAAGAGGGTGCCATCTGTGGCTCAGGAGCAGCCCTATGCTACTGGACACCACGTTTCTGGAACCCTGCGATTGGTCAATCAGCCTTGGAAAAAAAACTATCTTGAAGGTTTGATAAACAACCAAAGAAAGGGAGCGAGGACTATGGCTTGTGCCCTCTGTTTGCCCAGCTCCCGCAATCCAGGAGACAGAGTAGAGATGTACAGCCCTCTTGTCAGCTGGGCCAGGCTGCCCTTCCATTCCAGCCCCCAGGAGCCAGCTTATCTTGGGCTTCCATCCAGCTAAGGGGGAGAGCCTCTGGGAGCTGGATGTGCATGCCCTGAGGATGAAGGCACAGCTCCCCTGCTGGCCCCAGCCCTGACAATCCCAGTCAGCCAACCTGGAGACACTAGCCTTGGGGACCATGTTTGCAAGAATGTCTGCCCTCAGACCACAGGAGCAGCAGGGCTCCCAGAGGCTGGAAGGGGACCCAGGTGGTTTAGCTCTGCATATAGACATCTTTATACAAACATGTGGTAAAGCTCTCCACCTGGTCATCAAGAGAGCCTGAGGAGTCTAAAGAGGAACCTTATTGCTCCCTCAACCAAGCAGATCTGCACATAGCCCTCATCCAGACCAGCTCTGTGAGAAGGAAACTGGGCCAATGTAAGAGGGGGCTGGTCCCAGTCCTGGCAAGTGAAAAGAGTGGGAGGGGCATCCCTTTCTGGCCTGTCTCTGTTCTCTTTGAAGCCTGTACTCAGGTTGCCTTGAATGTGGACTTTGGGAGAACCAGGGGCCCAGAGTGCCAGGGCAGGCTTCTGGGTGGCACTCATGGAATGGCCCAGCCCTCTGCCAGCCATAGGCCCTGTCCCCTAGTGTCAGGGAGTAGAGGCTGGGCTGAGAGTCCTGCTGCCTCTTATTGTACTTCTAATGCACTGTAGAAATTGTATGTAATATATTTAAATCAATGCAAATGTATGAATAACAAGTCCAGTTCTGACCTTTGTTGTTTAGTGTTTTTTGCTGGAAGGAAGACAAGGTAGAATGTAATTTTAAGGACAGAGAACCCTGCGTTTCCATGAGTTGCTAAGACATGGCTCCTGAGTCAATTTTCCTCTCTTAGGGGAAATCCAGATCCTCATTTCCAAAGTCTTAGTGCTCTGAAAACCAAACATTTTCTCATAACTCGGTTTGACACCAAAACTGACCTGAACCTACATTGAACCTGTTTGTAACTGTCATGTAGCCCTTAGTGTGAATATTTGTTGCAGAAATATTAATGTTTTGTTATGAGATGTTCCCCTACTAGGGATTATACAATATTTGCATTGGCTACTTCTGAAAAGCTGAAAAAATTCTGAATTCCAAAATCATCTAGCCCCAAGGGTTTGGAATAAGGAATATGGACCTTCTCTTCTTGGCCACGAGGGGGCAGTCCTGCTCTGCGTGTGCTTGGAGCACTTTGAACCCTGGCTCCTTTAAAGTGATGGATAATCAGGCAGATAGGATGGGTGGGAGGGGAGTTGAATGCGAATGATCACATGGTATACTTCTTTTGAGGCTGACCTCAAGGGTTTTCAGGCTGTGGGAACCTGGGATAATGCAGGAGGCTCAAGAATGATTGGTTCAGCTGTTGACCCACCTCAGGATGGCTGGCCCATGGGGGTGAAGAAGCCAGCTTAGGAGCTGGCACCCATTGCTGTGACTACAGGCTCATGGCCCACTCTGCAGAGCTGGCCAGGGCCAAGAACCCTCTCCTCTCCTGTGGTTTAGGACTGCCTGCAGAGATGCTTCCATCTCCCCATCTGACAGCCTCTGGAAGAGGAGGCTTCTGCACAGGGGCTTACAGGATGGCAGTGAGGCCAGTCCTATTTCTTCCTGGGAACTCACAGCCATCCTGCAATGAGCCCAACCCCTCACCCCCAGCTCCAGAGTATCCATTTGGGGATCCTCCCCTTCTGTGACAGACTCACACAGTTCTTGATGCAAATGTGTTTATTTTGCCATTTAAACCACAGTTTCCTTGTGTGGCCTGACGGGCAGGGGTGTAGGACAGGCTGCTGGACTGTGGGTCATGATAGCAGGAGGGTTAGTAGCAGGAGTGGTGAGATGCTTAGTCTGAGTGCCCATCACTTGACTCCCAGGGGAATGTCATGCAGCCCAAGTATAGTGTTAGATGGGGGAAGGGCCAAGGCAAGAATGGTCGCTGTTTCTCCCGGTGAGGGATGGATCCCACACAATGCAGAGCTCAGTGGACACCTCCAGTCCTGTTCTGAATTGAGCAGGCCAGCAGCAGCGTATGGGGCTGTCTGCCTCAAGTCTCTCTTCCTCCTTCATTTTCCTGGGCCCTTTGGCAAAAGTTCCTATGATTCCTGGGGAAGATACTGCCATTCCCAGCCCCTTTCCTGGATCAGTGTCTGATCTGATGGAGGTAGCTTGTGGGGCCTGACTTCCTCCAGTTCCGGCGGATCCTGGCACTTGTCCTCCTAGTGTTCAGATACTGATCGCTGGAAGCCATCTCTGTGGCACTGCTCTGTGGGTCGGCCAGTGGATCGCGGGGCTCTGGGATTCTGCAGGGAACAAGTGTGGAATAGGCCAACATCAATAGGAAGGACAGAATGGAGACTAAAGAGATTTTGGTCATGCGGATTATTAAAACACTGGGGCAAAATGGTCTCGTCTGAGACCAATGGTCCTAGTCTCGTCTCTGCCCCCTGAGAGGTACAAGATGAGGCAAAGCTTTCAGATTTCTATAAAGGGAGTTGGACTAGATCAGGGTGTGTAACACTCAATATTTCTCCAACTTCCTCATCCTGTACTCATGGCAGACAGCATTAATCAGTCACATGAGACTGGAGGAACCAAGTATCCTTACTAAGGTGTGTTAAGTAGGGATTACTAATCAATTGGAGTTGAAATGGACCTAATGTTCTAATTTCTGATTGTGGGCCCTAGAGAAGGCAATGGAGGAATCGAGCCCAGAGTGTGCCTGAAGCGGTTGGTTTAGGCCATGTGGTTCAGCGTGATCTTAGGGGGAGAAAGGGGGTGGAAAGACTGGCAGCTCCCCATTCCTGGGCTGGCAGTGACCTGAGCAAAGAGGTGCATGACCAGGGAAAGTTAGGGTAAAGTTTCTCAACAATTGTTAAACTTTGATGCCTCTACATACCGTACTTTCCTATGCTATATTCTCTAATTCCACAGCCAAGATTTTCATCAGGCTGACTTTTGAATGTTACCTGTTCTATAATAGGTAAATAGGATTTTTTTTCCCCCCAAACACTAGTCCCTCCTAGCTGGTTAAGAATCACTGTGAAATGAGTTGGCATTGATAGGACTCTGGTACCCCTTCCCATAGGAGTTCACAGGGCCCATATAGGACTCCAATAGAAACAGCAACCTTTAGGTGTCAGCCATGTGGTAGGCACTTTACAGTGAGGCCAGATCAGTAGCTACAGGTCCCACAGCCATGAAATGGTGGACTGGGCATCATTAGTGCTCTCTCTCCCTCAGCCCTCCAGTCCTAGGAACCCTACCTGAGCCGGCTACAGTGGTGTAGCGAGTGACCCAAGGCTTTCTGCCTTGGGGGCCTCTTTCTGCGCAGCCTCCTCAAGGCCTCCGCCACACGGTGGTCCCCTGCACACTCCCAGATGATCTGTGCCCGTTCCTCGGCCAGCTGGTCCCCGCTGCGCTGAAACAGACTCTGGATCTGCAGCAGCTCGGCATCCTGGAAGATGTTGGCCGAGGCCTGTTTGCGGCCCCGGGTCTCAGTTGGGGCCTGCCAAGGGAGCGGCTCGCTCACCACAGAGGCCGGGGTGCCCATCCTGGGTGTTCTGAGGAAAGAAAGCGTGAAGGGACATCAGCTCAGCAGGCCCTTCCCAAACACGGGGTTCCTGACTAACACAAGGACTCTGTTTTTTTGTTCTTCGGGAGCCAAGGTGAAGTAAGTCTTGACTTAAAACCACTCTGATTTCCCAGGGCACCTTGGGCAAATAATGTTAATAATGACAGCCAAACTTTACTATAGAGCGCTTATGTGTCTGACACGTTTAGAGTACAGAAACCTGTGAGGTAAGAATTGTTTATCCCCATTTTACAGATGAAGGAGTGAGACTCAGAGGTCACATGACGTTCCCACAGTCACAAAGCTCTGTGCAAGTGCAGAGCCAGGAGAACCAGGTCTGTATGGCTCTAAAGTCTGGGCAGACCCCAGGATACCCATGTCCTAATAGTAGCAGCAGCAGCTGAAATGTGGTGAGCACTTAACATGTGTCAGACACTGCCCCCTGTAAGAGCCACATTCACCTGACACCATGGAAATTGTGAGCACAGCAGCCCTATGAGGCAGGTACTTTCACCCTCCTCACTTCACTGATGAGGAAACAGAATCCAGATTTCTGATGCTGAGATCCAGGCTCTACAGCACAGAAGTAAGAGAGGGGTTGTGGAGCTGGGCTGCCTGGGTTGGAATCCTACTTCTGGCTGCCTCCACCACTTACTGGCTGGTGATCTCCATGCTCAGCTGTACTAACTAGTACCTACTTCTCAGGGTTGCTGTGAGGACTGAGTGAAGACCCAAAGCATTAAGAACAGTGCTCAATGTTCTACTATTCTGCTTTTCCATCCATAAAATTGACAAGAGTCATCCCACCTCCTGTCCTCAAGACCCTGGGGATGATCCAAGTCCATACAGGTGAGGCAAAGGTAGGTTTACAGTTGTTTGTATGGAAGATAGTACAATAATTAAGAAATAACAATACAAGAATAAACTTTCTCATACTCACAACTGTAAACCTACTTTTGCTCTACCCTGTATAATTTAGCAAATAGTATGAAATAGACCAATCAGATCTAATTAGTCCAAATGACCCCTGAGAGAAAGGGGCAGGAGAAGAGGCTACAGGGACAGAGAACTCTACTGGCAGAGGCTGAAATTTATAAGCCAATTCAATAAAAGTTAGGCTCGTGTCCATGTCCCCCCCACCATATCTAGGAAATGAAAATTAAATCATCTCTCTCAGTTCTAGATGGTTCATGTTGAATAATAAAGGCACAAGAGGCTCACCCACCTTATCCTTGTCTGTGGTACAGCTTGAAAAAGCCACGGGATTGGAAAACAAGGAGACAAGGAAGACCAAGGACTTTGGCATTATGCAGAACTGGGTTTGAATCCCAGCTGCCACTTGCCTAGCTGTGACCTTAGGCAAGTTAGTCGACCTCTCTGAGCCTGTTTGCTTAACTGTCAAATGAAGCCAAAGCCACTTCTCAGGATTGGTGTAAGGATTAAATGAGTCTAGTATGGTACCAGGTACCCAATAAGAGCTACATAAATGCGAATGCCCCTCTTTTTGGCTTCCTTGACTTTTGTACTTGGGTCAGAGGTATGATGTGGACCCTTCTTTCCTCCAAGCAGTCTAGCCGGAGCCAGCTGAGGGCCTGCCTTGCTCCCCCTGCCCAATGCAGCCCTGGGCCTAATGGGGAAGGCCTGGTTGCTAAGCCAGACCTTGTTTCACAGCTAGCTACAGAGATAGCTGTCAACCAGCAACCAGCTTCAAAAGGTGGTAGATAAAAGTTAAAATCTACATGCTCATTTAAAAAAAAAATCATAAAGCATTGCTAGTTTCCTATCCTCAGCCCACTTGCAAAAATAACCCTTATTCTCACCTGCCTTTTGTTCTCCAGAGTATTCGAACCATCTCTCCATCCCCTTCAGATTTCCCAGGTAACGGCTGTCCCTCCCTCACTCTGGCCTTACCTCCTCCTCACCTCAATAGCCAACCCCCTGATTCCAGTCATTTTTACACCCCACTGTCCCAGTTTCTAGGCCTTCTATCCTAAGAACCCACTGTCTTTTTTCAAAAGATGTAATAACTAAAATAAACCTGAAGACTTTCAGATAAATTCATAAAAATTGTACTTTTTATCTGGAAAATGGGAATTTTAAAATCTGCCTCTCCTTAGGCACTATTATGGAAATCCAGTTAAAACCTAACATGTGTGGTAAATAAACTCCCAGAGCTGGGTGATATAAATATACTGTGACCAGAAAACAACAGTCACCAAGTAACACTTTCAGGTTGATAAAGAAATCAGTCACCAAGTTAACACTTTGAGGCTGACAAAGAGAAATCAAAGCTAACTATGGAGAATTTATTCTGTATCAGGCAATATGCATAATATCATTTCATCCTTAAAACAATTCTAGGAACCAGGCACTGTTATCCTCACCCCAATTCCCAGAGGAGCAAAGGGAAGCTGAGACACAGATATAAAACAGGGACTCAGCCAAGGCCAGAACCTAGCCTGACTGCAGCCCAGGCTTTTAAACAACTGAGTTGTCTTCACAGCCATGCAGCTCAAAGCACATTTCTTCCCATCATTTCTGTGAGGAGTGCTAATTCACAAAGGGGAAACCCTACCAGTAGCAGGAAAGAACACTGAATATCCCACACTGGAGGCAGGGAGGGGTGAGGTGTGGAATTTATTTTAATCTTTCCACTAATGTCAGGGCTGTTCCTTGGGTGACAGGTTGCCCCAACTTTGAACTCACGGCACTCTAAGGAGGAAGATCTTCAGCTTCCACAAAAGAATCTGGAACTACAACCCAACCCAGGGCACAGAGCACTGTTTTATGAGTCAGAGAACTGGGTTTGAGCCCCAGTTCTATCACTCAGTGGCTGAGAGGCCTCAGAGATTCACATGCTTCTGTGGGCCTGTTTCCCTCCTACATCTGTGAGAAGAGCAGGTTGATGCTGATGGCATCTGAAGGCCTGTGCCAGTGTTGAGAGTCAATGATTCCATGATAAGGCTAGGTCTGAACGGAGAAGAGATGGTTTGCTTGCCTGCCAGGGCCTAGGAGCAACATGTGTGGACAGGTCTGGCTAATTAGGTGTCAGAAGACTCCCCAGCCAGTAGCTCCCCTTCTCAATCTTCCCTGGAGGCCAGACACTGTTTTGCAGCTGTGGGCTGTGGGGTTAGGGTCTGGTAGAAGACAGAGAACTCATTGCTCTAAAGCACTCTAATGAGCTAGGCTGGCTATGACCAAGCCTGGGGCATACTCCTACAGGGGCCTGGGGGTAGGAGAAGGGGTGATGTCCCCTTTCTCAAACTCAGGAAATCTCAGGGTCTCCTCCTTGAGAGAATGGGAACAGGATCAAATAGCAACAGCTGACTCAGGGAGGAAATGGCTTGGAGCTTGACTTCCCAGATAGTCCCAGCCGCCTCTGTCAGGGCTGCAAGGCCCTGCAAGGCCCTACCTCCAGCTGCCCAGTTACAGTGAGTTACAAATGCACCAATGAGAAACCATCTGGGAGAGTCTGAGCCTCCAGCCTCACCATACCCTGTGTTGAACCTCCAAGCAGGGAGTAGTACCTCCAGATTTGAGGACCCTCACTCTTGGCTCTGCCTCCCACCCTGAGATTCAGACAGCAGAGTGAGGATGAAAATAAAAATCGGTGGATATCAGGATTAGATTGTAAACTTGGGGAAAATAGAATCAAAACACTTTTGTTATCAGAAGAAATTTTTCCTGTCTCATTCAAAGTGTTCAATAGTTACTTCCCACCTCACTTCCTGGACAAGCCCTGAATCCAGGAAAGTCCACACATACTTGAACAATGGTACTTTTTAAGCTGGAAAATGAAACCACAAGGCTATTAAAAGATTACAAATGAATTTTTCATTTCAGAGCTACATAAAAAAGATAAGCATGGGTCTGTGAGCAAATGAGTAAAGACTAATTGCAAAATACTTCAATTTGACACACTCTAGGTTAAAAATGAACCCCCAAGTAAATACCAAATGTTGAAAGTGGCAAAGTTCAATTTGTTTTGAAACAGGCAATAAAGGAACTATAGAGCTCTAACAATGAAATATATTTAAAAAGTGACTCACCATGCAGTGATTTGCAATTTATAAATATGGTGCACAAGTGAGCATTCGTCATAATGTATGAAGCTCAGTTTAGACACCTATCTGTGCTCACCATGTCTCAGGGACATGTAAGTAATCATGAGAGGAAAAACACACGTGCGAACTAGGCAGCAGCTGGCTCCTCACTTGGCTCATCCCCTTCAGATAAATAACCCTGTTGGTGGTAATAATCTGTAATGGGAGGCCAAGGGTCTCTTAGAAAAAGAACTGGAGGCTCTGGCCCAAGGCCCAAATCAACACTTGTGGCCCTGGCCTGCTTCCCTGGACAGACATGACACTGGACAGCAGCCAAAATCTGTGGCTCCTCAAGTGGGAGGCCCAGTCCAAATGGCTGTGTGGGCTCCCCACCCCGAAGGGCCTAGCCTCAGCCAGGCATGCCTGAGAGAACTGGACATATTTTGTCCTCCAAATCTGTGTCCCAGAAGGTGGAGAAAGGAACTGTGCCCTTCCCCCAGACCAATTCTCAGATATGACCTGGAAAAAACTCCTACTAGATCTAGGAATAACTCATTTCAAGAGTTCAAGAACCCTGAATTCTGTCTGTGCCACTGATAACTGGATGACCTTGGCATGCCTCAGTTTTCCCCTGCCTCACTTTGCTCACTGTCAAAATGGTGAGAATAAATAACCCTTAAGGGGATAAGGGAGGTAAAGTATGCTAAAAGTATCCATCCCAGCACCTTACTTTATGAATGAATTGGTATAAAGGAAAGGGCTTTTTAACCACCCATTTTCCTCATCACCATTATCACAAAACTCCCTCAAAGGGGGCCTTCGCTGTTGGGAGAAGAGGGTAAAGGAAGATGGAGCCATCTTCGGACTTTTAAATCATCGCTGCCATTGAGGCACCTTGCTCCAAGTCAAGTGCAAAATAGCACTTTCAGAAGGATAATCTCTCTAATCCTCACGACACCTCTATGAGGAGGTACTATCGCTACACCCATTTTACAGATGATAAAGCTAAGCTCAGGAAGGTTAAGTAACTTGCCCAAAGTCACACAGGCAGTAGGTGATAAGGTAGGATATGAACCCAAGTCTGACCCCAGCGCCCACGCTCTCAACCAATTATTTTCGTTCCCGCCAGATGGGTGCTGAGGTCTCAGAGGAAGGACCCAGGAGACTCTGAAACCTCTCGGAGCCTGCTATCTGCTTCTGCAGGTTTTGGAAGGCGCAGGGATCGAAAGTCAGGTCTCCCCAGCCAACCTCCGTGGCACCCGCACGCCATGGCCCCGCGAGGAATTACAGCGATTACTTACCGAGCTGAAGGGCAGCGCCGACAGACCTCAGAGGGGGACGGGGCGAGCTAAGGTACGCCCACCCCTACCCCTGCCCGGCCTTTCGAAAGGGCGGGCGCAGCTCTGGGCTTCTGCCCCGGAGGTGCTCGCGAGGACCACGCGGCGTTCACCGACAGGACCAGAGCTTGGGAGGGGGTATCCTGGCCGAGATCCCACGGCGACAACCCCAGCGCAGGTCGGTCCCTGGGGCTCAGACGTGGCGCTTCACACAGCAACGGGCCTTAGGTGGGTCTGGGGGTTCGGGTCCCGGCGGCACCCGGGCTCTGACGGCTCGCACCCCGCCCGCTCGCCGCGCAGCACGAGCCGGCTGCAGACCTACGTACCTGACTGCCCGAGGCCGGCCGCCGCGGTCACGACCGCGGATCCCCGGAGAAAGCGCTCCCGGCTCCGCAGCAGCCAATCCTCGGCCGCGCCTCGGGGTGAGCTCCGCAGCGAGCCTTCCAAAATCGAACGCGGAGACTCGGGGGGCCAATCAGCGGCCACAGAGAGGCGAGGGGCGTGGTCTGGCCCCTCCCCCTTCCCTCCGCCGGCCTCGAAACCCAAGTGCGAAGATCCCCGGGTCCAATCAGCGGCGCCGCAGCGGCGAGGGGCGTGTCCGCCCGCGTCCCTTCCCTTGGCCCCGCGCCTTCCTCGGGTCTCGCGGGGCGGCGCCCGGCCCTCATTGACGTCAGTCCCCAGGAGAACGCGGTCTTGCTGCCGCGGGACCCAGGCGGGGCCGCATTCCTGCCCCGGGGTGCGGCAGTGAGTCGTCCTGCTGCGGACACGTGACGGTTGCCCCCTCCCCAGGGCCCGCGGCCTGTGCGCCTGGCGCGGGTTCCTGGCTGCGTGCGGTCAGCAGCAAATAGACCTGCAGCTCCCAGACCTGTCCTCACTTCCCAGAGCACTTATGTTCTGGCTTCAGCTTCGAGGGACAGGAAGGGACAGTCAGTGCGGTGGTCAGACCGTGGCCTTCAAAGCCAGAATGTCTTGTTACTTCCTTGGATCAGGGTGCAAAGTTGGGCCAGTTACCTAAATGAGGCAGCATTAAAAAGGGTTTATTCATTGGACCACGGTCCACCAGGGATCCACCCTGTCCGTGTTTCCTGACAGGCAGTGAACTGGAGACATCTATAAGCCCTTCTGGGGGAATTTACAGCCTAATAAGGGAGGCAGATATTAAAAAGCCTAAAACATTTCATTGTGATTACAATTGTGATAAACATTATGGCTGTAAGAGGGTAAAAGGGAGGAACCTAAGCTCTCTGGGAGGTGCTGCAAGGCAGAGGTAACATTTAAGCGGAGGTATGAAGTTGGTCCCATGAAGAGCGGGGCTGGGAAGAGTGTTTAAGGAAGAGAGAATTGCATGTGCTAAGGCCAGCAGGTAGCTTGACTAAGGAAGACTTGCAGTGAGGCCTGGAGCAGGGCTAGCAAGGGAGAGAGGTGAGGAAGCAGAGGCAGGCTGTGAAGAAGTTTCCATTTCTTCTTCTGAAGATCCTCTGAGGGGAACAGCATTATATGTATTTATTTCATAGACATTCAATGGCAGTTAGCATGTGTAGGGAATGCCAGTCAGCACTTTACAAATATTAGCTCGTTTCATCCTCGTGACAAATTTGTGTTTCTAGAAGTCGCTTTGGTTAGAGCTCGGAACTTGGACTGGAGGAGGCAGGAGAGGCTGCGAGGTATCCATCAGGAGGGCTCTTGCTAAACGCTTGTTTACTTCCTGGGAAGCTGAGGGGTTGTTTGTGCACCGGCTCAGAAGCGGTCAGGAAGGCTGCCTGGGAATAGGCACCTAGGTCTTCCCGACTTCTTTTTCACGGCAGAGCTGACCTTTGTAGTCGTTTGATTTCTCTTCTGTAAAAGTTCCACAGGGGGAAGAGTAAGAGCCAGCACACCAGGATTCATGGATCGCTTTTTGCAAGGTGGAAGGGATGTTTGGGCGCTTTTCTCCCTCAGTCCTCACTTCCTCTTTCTGTCCTTTACAAAAACATCAGCAAATCTTTCCTGTAGTTAAAAAAGGTTTGAACTGTGGTTTTTCTTTGCTTTTCCTGAAGCCCTGGGGAAATACTGAAAGGAAAAAAACAAAAAAACACAAAGAAATCAGCAATGTTATTCTCCATTAGAAAGTAGTGCTGTAAAGCCTACCAGCCAACTGCTTGGCTAAGGAGGGGACTGTGCAGACTCGTAAACTGGGAGGCTGGGCTTCTGAACCAAGGACTCCTTTTACCCCACTCTAAGCAACAGGAAGGCCAAACTCTTGGCATATCAGTGCTTGAAAAGCCTAGGAATTCTGACACCATGAGCTCAGGTGAGCCTATCAACATAGGAACTGGGACCTTGTCGCTTCTGGGTCAGATGTGACTAAGGCTGGGAGAAGAATATCCGGTGTCTCCAAACATTTTTACAGGCATGTGACCATGTACTTACCACACAATGGAACCATTTCTATTGTTGCAGCTTTATGATTCAATATTTCTGAAGAGAAGATGGGGGCACTTCCACAGGTGTATGGGCCATGCAAGGAGGGGGGGATCTGGGACTCACCCCCTAATAGGGCCCTGTTTAGAGAAGGTCAGCTATGGGGATAGAGCCCTATAGTAATTCAAGCCAAGACTTGGCTTTATCAGGAAACAAGTAAAGGTGAGGTGAATGAGAAACACTCCTTGGGCACAATATTTAAAGAGGCACCAAAAAACTCAATAATCAAGATCAATATTTTAATGTAATATTTTTAAAAATCAAAATTAATGCAAAGCATCCATGGTGAACAAAATATCAACATTTAAAATAAAGACAGGCTGTTGTTTGTTTAATGACCCTGCATCATTTTGCAATGGGAACAGTCATTTCTAATCA
The DNA here is from genome assembly GCF_054644295.1 of Miniopterus natalensis. Lineage (NCBI taxonomy): Eukaryota > Metazoa > Chordata > Mammalia > Chiroptera > Miniopteridae > Miniopterus > Miniopterus natalensis. The sequence continues at coordinate 40,778,236 of NC_142094.1, forward strand.
GCCCACAGTTCCCCGGTGGGTCACCATTGAGTCCCTCGCCAATTGGCTTTATGAGGGTTGACAATACTGTGGGAACATATTGGGCAACACAACGCTTTATATGTATGTGGTCATGCCTTTTATTTTAGAGCTTTTATGCTCTTTTTCTCTTTGGTTCAAAATATGAAAGATGTTTCAGTAAGTACATATAGTGGCTCACATTTTTCCTTTTGCCCCAAGCTCCAATATAGCTAAGCAAGGTGCTGGTTTTTAAGAGAGTAAAGTCTAGGGAAGGGGTCTAGCTGTTCACCCTTAAGCAAATGACTTAAACTCTCTGCCTCTCTATTTTCTCTTCTATAGTACCCTTAGTGTTGCTGTGAGGATGAAGTGAGATGCTAGAGGCATAACACTTAATATACACCTTGCTAAAGACACCAAGTCAGCTTTCCACTCATTCCTCTATCCTGCAGGAGTTGTTCAAGTAGCTGGAGAGTTACAGATGGTCCCCCATCGGGGCTGAGACTTGCTCCCTTGGGTTTGTTGTTGCTATCTGTCCTTTTCTGGGGAGAGCAGAGGAAATTCAGCTGAAAAGCAACAGTGTGACTTTTGTGTCAGTTCTTTTTTCTTGATAAATGATCCTGGTCATTCTAAACTTTTTTTTTTTCAAGCACCCTTCTGCTTAGGACATTACACACAGCAACTTACTACAACCCTCTTCTCTGAACTTACAACCCAAACAGGCCAAAAATAGCAAAGTTCTGCAGGCAAAGGGTATGTTATTGAAACACTAAAAACAAACAAAACTAACAAGCAAACAAACAAAATACCATTCATGTACATTAGAATTAAAGGTCAGGATTGCATTAGTCAGTCTGAACTGCCATAACAAAATACCACAGACCAGGTAGCTTAGCAACAGAAACTTATCTTCTCATAGTTCTGGAGGCTGGGAACCCAAGATCAAGGTGCCAACCCACTTGGTTTCTGGTGAGAGTTCTCTTCCAGGCTTGCAGATGGCCACATGCTCACTGTGTCCTCACATGGTGGAGAGAGAGAGCTCTCTGGTGCTTCTTATACGGACCTGAATCCTGTCAGATCAGGGTTCCATTCTATGGACACTCTCATTTAACCTTCCTTACTTTCTTAGCCCAAATACAGTGACATTGGAACTCAGAGCTTCAACATACAAACTTTGGAGGAACACAATTCAATTTGTAGCAAGTATAAACTTGTGTTTTTTAATATATAGATAAGTAGATATAGAAATAAATTTAGCTATAAATGTATGTATATTTGTATGTGTAAATGTATACAAGAACACACAAACACGCACATTCCCCAGCTCTGTCTGCTGAGAGGGCCTAGAAGCAGTGACACTCCAAAAAGAATAAGCACATTTAGCACCCAGATATTGATTTCTCAGTGCCATCCTCCACAAAAGGAACCATGGCTCCTTGGAGAAATAATTGACTCTACCACTGGGGTTGAGGAAGTTCAAGATGGCCCCAGAACATCTCGTGCTGGAACGTAGGGAAGTACTTAAAGAATGATGGAGACAAGTAAAAAAGACTAGGAGTCAGTTTACAAGGACTCCCATTAGTCATTTGCAAAGCATCAAAATAAAATATGATAGTAGCATGTTATAGCCCCGTGAGTAAAATCAGTATACCTAAGTCCATAGTAATATAAATACATGAATAAATAAGTAAACAGAGGAGACAAGAAAGGCCTTCCTTGTAGTAGACTGCCAACTAATAAATGTAGAAGAAATGAAGCAGTTAGGAAACCATTAGTGGCTACTAAAACAGCTTTGTGGCCATTATAAAAACAGGAACTGTGGTAGTTTTGCATATTTTTTTCTCTGTTATGTATACATGGCAATTTTGTACATATTAAACTTTTTTCTTTTTCTCTCTTTCCCCATTTTGGTTTTATATGTAAGTCGTTGGAAGCTAATGTTATAATTTAGTCTGTAGGTAACAGTGCAGTCCATGGGACTATGACAATCTGAGGAGCATTTAATATAGAGTGTTGGAACCGTGGATCTCCTCATTTTGGAGAGAGGGTGAGAACTCCTTCACTGGTAAGAAAGATAGCTGTATCTCATTAGGTGGAAATATGGAGTTGTTTCATTGTTGTATGGAAATTTAAAAGTATACAGAAGGTTGCATATGGAAGTTGAGTCTCCAAAGGGATGGACGTGCCATTATCTGATCCTGGAGCAGCCCTATATTTTTTTCTAGCTGGCGCAATGCTCAGATTTGCCAGTAGAGGGAGCTAGTGAGACACTAGAGGAGGAAAGAGTTTCTCCCTTGGGTGCTGCTCTGCGCCTCTCACCAGGCTCCTTCTGCCTGCTTTTCCAGTGCCCACTCCTGAAGCACATTTGGCTTCCCATGTGCCAGGCTCCTGCAGTGTGGGCAGCTTCTTCAGCACCTGGGTCCTATAGCACATGGCAGCCAGCAACACACAGTGGCTAGCAGCTTCCCTTGGCACCCCCTTGGGTGGCCTTGCGCTAACTTTTGAGGCGCATGCAATAGCATCTTGGGCATGATTTCCCCCAGCACCCCAGATGTCTGATTTCCAGCAAGTGCTACCAGCAAGCACAGCACCTCAGTGACTTCTTTGCCACCCAGTGAGCCACGGCAACATCCTTTCTAATGAAGTCTGAATCCCGGCCTTCATTAGGGTCTATCTCAGCCCCAGGGGGTGGCTACTCCTTATATATTCATTTCTTATTCTTCAGGGTTCTCTTCTTTAACTTCTTATTTCCCAATCCCTCAGCACTCTAACCCCCTGTTATAGTAAATAATTCCTTATATTGAAGTTTCCCTGTTCAAGTCCCTGTGTGGTTTCTGTCTGCTGACTGGACTCTGACTGATACAGTGAGAATGGTAAGGCTGGCAGGATGCTGAGCAGGACATGGAGCAAGAGAAAACATGGGCCTGAGTTTTTACTGTAGTTTTTGTGAGAAGAAACAGCCAGGCAAAGTAAGCAGGCTCGACAGGTTTAGGATTGGCTGCTTTGAATAGAGTAGGCTCTGGGACATAGGGACTGTCTCCCCCTGCCTGATACCGGGCCCTGGAGTGATTAGGGCAGAGGAATATTGCTACCTGGTGTGTAAGGGCCACTGGAATGTAGAGGAGGTGGTTTGGAGTTTGTGCTCAGGTTCGGTTGGTTTGCATGTCAAAAGCGTGTTTGCCGGCAAGTTATTTGCTATCTCTAGGAATTAGATCCAGGCCCTCCCTGGCTCTGCAAGGTCCCACGATATCAAAACATCATAAAATACAGAAAATGAAAAACACAACTGATACACAGAAATTCAGAGCACGGTGGGAGCGACTTGTCTCTGCTCCACAATGTCAGGACTTCAGCTGGAACTCTGGCACACTGAGGTTGACGGGACAGCTGGGGGTTGGAATCATTTGAAAGCTGATTTCTCATGTGCCTGGTGCCTGGGCTGGGAAAATCTGAAGGCTAGAACTGCTGACCAGAGTGCTTCAGGGGCTCCTCAATGTGACCTGGAGCATGGTGGTCTCAGAGTAGTCAGACTTCTTTCGTGTTGGCTCAGGGCTACGAGTGTGGACTCGAGTGAACAAGGCAGAAGCCTTTTTTGGCAGAACTTAGAAGATGTACAGTGTTGTTTATGCCATTCTATTAGTTACAATCAACTCACAATTGATGGGGACCTTGGGGTCCAGCCCAGTTCTTGGGGTCCACTCCTCCTACTTTAAAGTTCCAGCAGTGAGTGGGCTGAGGAGTTAAAGGGAACAAATCCCCCTTTTCTGGGGCCCCTCCCATAGCAAGATGAGAAATGGAAACAGCATATACAGTCAAGCTTTCCAAGTGCAGGTCTTGAGCCTGTAACAAACACACCCATTCCCATGGCCCTCTTCCCTGGACACCTACCCGCTGAGTATCTCCACAAAATTGGGACCATTTTCTTTGTCACCACTAAGGTGCAGTCCTCTGATGTCATGGCGCCTGGATCAAAGCGAAGTCCCAGATAATTAAAAGCAGTGATTAAAAGCCTGGATTCAAAATCAAATATTTGAATTTCATTCTTCAATAGCTATGTGACATTAGATAAATCACATAACCTCCCTGTGTCTCGGTTTCCTCATTTTAAAGTGGAGGTGGTTTTAATAGCCCCTATCTCACAAGGCTATTGTGAAAAGCAAATGAAATAAGTGTGGAAAGTACCTAGCATGGTGCCAGGCCATGGTGAGTGTTCTGCAAATGTTAGTTAATACTCTTGAGCTACTGCCAATTTTACCCAAGGCTGACTGGCAGAGTGGTGAGACTGACTCAATGCATCCTGGCTCAGGTTGCCCAACCTCATAGGTGAGGCCCCTCCTTCCCTCCAGGAGCGTGGTCTGCCGTGGTCTGCACATCCCCATCACAGGGCCCAGCAGGAGGTAACCTTGAGCACCTCATGGGCAGCTGCTTAATGACATGGCCTCAGGGGCACCTACCTTGGTTGCCCACAGTTAGTTACTTAGTCTTAGGGACCTAGCCTTGCCGGCCAGCGTGCTGGGTGACTTCACATGAAGATAAGCCTCGGGAGGTACCTGTGGCTCCTGGTGTGGTCCTGGCCAGCTTCCCCTGGGGAGCGAGGGCTAAACTTTGCCAGAGTCGAGTGCCTTCACCACTTGCTCAGGCCCATCGCATGGCCCTTGCCTTTACCCAAGGGTGCTTTAGGCCTCAGCAAAGGCCAGGTATTCCTTGGGGGCTGGATTAACAAGCTCAAGAACCATCCAAAGTCCCACCCACCTCTACCCAGAGGGGACCTCACCCACCACCCAAGGGGTCCCTATTCCCACAGCCTGGTGGGAGCCACCTCAGAAACAGGCTGGAGGCATGAGCCACTTGGCCTACAGGTGAGAGGCATGTGCTGGCCTGACTCACAGAGCTCCTGCACAGAGCCCCTTGCCCTGTAGCCTCAGGGAACTTCCTGTCTGGGTGCTGTCCCAATGGCATCACAGAGTGAACACTGGGTCGAGTCAGGATACCTCAGTTATAAACTTGGCATTCACATCATCAACCAGCTGTGTGACTGGGAACAAGTCACTTACCTTCTCTGGGCCTCAGTTACTACTTCCTAAAATGAGAGGCCTGGAGCAAATGACCTTTAAGGCCTCTTCCAGCTCAGGTACATAGTTGTAGGTACATAGTAGGTTCCAGGTACACAGTAGGTATTCAGGAAATGCTTATTTAGTGATTTAACAATAAGATTCAAGGCAAGATTCTGCAGGTTAGCACCCATCTTTCTCACAATGTATTTTGCCTCTGCTGTTAATTGATTTGTGTCAAGTGCCAGCTCAGGGCCTGGCACATAACAGGTGTTAAACCAGTGTGAGTTGAGTCCATATATGCAGAATGTTTACAGTAGCCCAGAGACTGAAGACAGAACAGAACTAACTGAACAGTAAGAGCTGATCATGGCATCTCAGGGTTGGCAAATGTTCCTCCTTGTTACAAGCTGCCTTCTCCTCTGGACATTGGAGCTTAGAGTATCCATCAAGCATCACTGCTTCTTGTTCCCTCAACAACCTAGGCCCTGCTTTTGCTCACACTGTTCCCTCTCCTTAGAACACCTGTGAGGGGCTGGAGTTTACACTGCTTACAAACTAATAAGCTGGCCTGCTATTGTTTTATTGACAGAAGACACGGATTGCTGAGCCAGAGACAAAAGACTTACCACTCCTGGCACAACAGGCAGCATGAGCGTCACAGTTACATCTCTTTCCCTTGTTCCAAGTTTCATGGGGAAACACAGAGGGGCCCAGGTGGATGTTACACATGCAGGGGTTTGCATCATAGATGAGCAGTACCAAACTTGGGAAGCCCACCATTGTCCCCTCTTACCAAAACCACTTTTATAGTGAGCGGCAAGCAAGCCTGTTCTTTGTCTGGGAGATGTTGCTTCATCCCTCAAAGCTGTTGGCTGCAAACACAACACAGAAACGGCCAGGGAAAGAGCAGTCATGGCCTTGCATTCTTGGCATACCCAGTGATAACATCCGGGGGCGCTCAGAATACCCACTCCCCATCTCTGCTTGTCGAAATTCTATCCATCCTCAAATGACACTTCATTCTTGTAGCTTTCCCCAGCCTTCGTATCGCACACACTTTCTTCTTCCCTTTTGTATTTTCCTTATAGTGCTCATCTGTCCCTCTTTTTGGTGTCCACAACTGTCCTTCCCCTACCAGCAAAGTGCCGACACTTTGAGGGCAGTTGGTTCTCTTTCTACAGCCAGATTGTTTGCATCCAGCAGGTGCTTAGACCGTATTTGTTGAGTTGAAGGAATCAGGATCTTTGTGCATGGTTACACTTTTGCAGAGAGTCTGCTGAACCACCCCTTGGAATGTCTTTAGGATTCCAGAGGCTAAAAATATCTCCCCAAAGCCACAGCATTGACTTCCTTGTAAGGAGTAGGACTTGGCTGGTGAGGCTGAAGGCCTATGCCCACCAGGTGGCGCCCTACCCTCAACTTTTCAGATTTTTTTTTTTTTTTTTTTTTTTAAGAAGAGAGGATTCTCTAAATGTTTATTCCGTTAGGTTCCCCACTAACAGCGATCGTTTGTTATCAGTCAAGCACCCAGATTTGGCCCTTAGTTGCCTGTCTTAGCCCCAGCTCTTCTCAAGATTTGCACCCTGTGGGCACTGAGGATGTCCCTCCAGGGGAGTTAAGGGATGCTGAGGGAAAAGCCTTGGAATTGGGGTCAGACAACCTAGGTTTGAGTCCCCACACTGACACTGGTAGTGTTTCTTTGGGCAAGTCATGTAACCTTTCTGGGTCCCCGTAACAGCAACTGAGAACACAACATAGGAAAGTATATAAAAGAACTTTTGAATGTGGACCTGAAGTCAGCCACACCCAGGCTCCTGTTTAAACTGTCACCCATCAGTTCTGTGAACATGGTCAACTTCCTTAACCTTCCAAGCCCTCCTTTCCCCATCAGCAAATCAGAGCTAGCAGCAGTAATTTTATAGAGCCGTTGTAAGATTTAGGTAGAACAATTAATATAAAGGGCTCATCATAGTGCCTAGTGTACAGTAAGCATTCAATTTATAATGATCACATATATATTATGTATCCTTAGCCCCTAAAACAATGCCCAGCACTTAATAGGTACTTAATATCCATTTGCTGAAAGGATTTCACCGGTGAGAAAACTGAGGCACAAAGAGGTCCCAGCACTAGCGAGTGATGAAGCAGTCTCCTCCAGGGCCTGCACCAGGAGCCTCTACACCATGATGCCTTACATAGATATGAATGTTATAAGTCACCATATGTTTATTTAAAATATGCATTCAGCCCTGGCTGGGTAACAGTTGGTTAGAGCATCGTCCCGATATGCCAAGGTTGAGGTTTGATCCCAGGTCAGGGCACATACAGGAAGCAACCAATGAATGCTTAAATAAGTGGAACAACAAATCGATGCCTTTCTTTCTCTCTGAAATCAATCAATAAAACAAAATATGCATTCAGAGCTTGCTCAGTATCGGTAGGTAGGGCTGTGTTGGCAGTGAGAGGCAATAGTTCCCTGAGAAGCCACATACTTTTTCTCCCCCAAGGGGAACCAGGCTGCTGGAATAGGGACCAGCTCTGTCAGGCCAGAGGTCATGGACTCATTCCATGACCAGGAGATGAGAGACTAGTTCTGTAGAATAAGATTAACTGGGGCTCTGATGCATACACAGTCCCCAGGGTAAGAGGGCCCTCTCAGGTCCATTGCTGTTTCTGCAGCCACTCAGCCATCCACTCCACTGACATTTACTGAGTCACCTATGTGCCAGGCACAGGCAAAGATGGAAAGGCCGAATAACCAGTGGTTACAGTGTAGCCGACTCAGAACTACTGCAGACCATGCTCCAAGTGGGGGCTCAGAAGAGCCAGCAATCAACAGTCTGGGAGGCTGGACCAAAGGGAGGGGCATTTAAACTGGGCATTGAAGGATAAGGGTAAGTAGGAGTGTGCCAGCCAGGTGAGGTCTGGGAATGAAGGGCATTCTGAGCTTATTTGGGAAACTTAAGACGTTTGATAGGGTTGACATGCTGGTTGGGATCATGGGCAAAGAAAGGAAGCGGAAACTCAGGAAACGGGAAGTCGGTTGGGGCTAGGTTATGAAATATGCTCGTAGGAGAGATAAAGCCCTGTCCCCCGGTCTGTTGGAAAGCAGTGCAATAAGCAACCGGGCCTGTGTTTTAGAAAGATGCCACAGCACGCGAAGGCTGGATCAAAGGAGAGAGAGGAGAGACCAGCTGCAATGACCAGTTTTGTGGTATCAACCCCTCTAGGCTTCATTTTCCTCCTCAGTAAATGAGGAAACTAATTGTATATATCACCTGGGTTGTTTTGAGGCTCAAATGAGAATACATGTAAAGCATAGTAATAACAATAATGTAAAGCATCAGTAGGTCCCATTACAGGCCATGTTGTCTAGCTGTTCAGCAAAAACACACTTAGGACAGTGACACAAGGAAGGGCATAGAGGAAGCCACAGGAGAGCCCAGGCTGGGCTGCTCTGGCTCACTGGGAAGTCAGGGACAAGGGGGCCTTGGAGACAGTTCAGGGGGTTAGCCTGGGATGAGCTGCCGCTGCCCACTGCTCCCGGGGTTGCAAATCTCTTAGAATTTAGGAGATGTGTGTCTGTGGGGGAAGGAGAGGGGGAAAGAAAGGAATGGCAGAGGCATGCTCCCGGCACAGAGAGGGCTGGCTGGGTCCTTTGTGTTGAAGGCATCTTCCCCGTCCTCAGGTGGGAATCTTAGGGGCGGTCTCAGGGGAGGGTCACAATAGAATATTCATCAGCTTTCCAGGTGTGCTCTTTTGGGGTCATGGTCTCTACTGATTGGTAGGTGCCAGGGCAGGAGGTCATTAGTCAATGCAGCTGGTCCTGAGGCAGCCACTTTGTTTGGTTTTGCCGCTTTTTTGGGCCTGGAGCTAAAATACAACTGAGGCCTAGCTGTTATTTTTACGGAGGAAAAGGTCAGGGTGCGAGATGGGGGGTGGGGTCTAGACTGTGTGACAAGCTATGGCTAGGGAAGGAAAGGTTACCCTGGGGGCGAGGTTCTTGTTTTCCCAGTTTTGCTCCTTGTTAGGCACCCAGGGCTTTTCTCCCTGGTGACCTTTTGTACCTGACCCAGGTCCTTGCTCTGCTCATGTCTGTCTAACTGCCTACAACAATTGGACTTTGTGGTATGTGGGCCAGTGGAGCCTCAGGTGGGTCACGTCCCTTTTCTGACATGGAAAACTAGGAGGGCTGAGACAAAGCCTGAGCCCAGCTTTGGACAGGATAAGTTTGAGGTGGGCACTGGCAGGATACGACTGACGACCAGGTGAGAACAGATGTCAGTTCAAGACCAGCACAGCTCCCCTCCAGCGCCAAGGAAGGGCCGGGAGGCCTCAGTGGCGCTAAACAGGAGGAAGGAGAGAGGTCAGGGCCCAGCCAGACACTGGAAGAACGCTCCAGAAAACAGCTTTCCCTCCAAGGCTGGAGGGGAGCCGGTGAGGCAGGGCGGCCCCAGACGTGGCCAGCTTCGCCCCAGCTGGATGGAGCAGAAGGCCTGCGGTGGGCTGGGGGTGCGGTGCCTTCCGCCCAGCCCCGAGGAGCAAGGAATCCGAGCTTGGAGTCCGGCGCCAGCGGGAAAGGGTGGCCCCAGGGTGGTGAGCGAGGCCAAAAGAGAGAAGGCAGGAAGCCGGGAGGAGCGAGTGGGGGTGGAGAGCCGGGAGGGGTGGAGAGAGAATGCGCGGAGGGCTGAGGGGAGGAGAGAGGGGAGGAAGGGTGGGAGCAGGGGAAAGAGCGCAGAGCTAGGAGGCGGCGGGGAGGCCGCGACTGTCGCCGGGGGCACGTCGGCCGGGCCGCCCCCGCGAGCACGGCTCCGCCATTCCGCTGCTCGGGGCACCGCCGCCGCCGCCGCCGCCGCGCCCGGGGGCCATGCTCCCGCCGCCGCCGCGCCAGCCGCCGCCCCAGGCGCGCACGGCCCGAGGCGCGGTGCGCCTGCAGCGGGCCTTCCTGCGCAGCCCGCTGGGCGCGCTGCGGCTGCTGCAGCTGCTGGCGGGCGCCGCCTTCTGGATCACCATCGCCACCAGCCGGTACCAGGGGCCCGTGCACTTCGCGCTCTTCGTGTCCGTGCTCTTCTGGCTGTTGACCCTGGGGATCTACTTCCTCACGCTGCTGGGCAAGCACGAGCTGGTGCCGGTGCTGGGCTCGCGCTGGCTCCTGGTCAACGTGGCGCACGACCTGCTGGCGGCCGCGCTCTATGGCGCCGCGACAGCCATCATGATCGACCAGACGCAGAAGCACAGCTACTGCAACCTCAAGGATTACCAGATGCCCTGCGCCTACCACGCCTTCCTGGCGGCCGCGGTCTGCGGCGGCCTCTGCCTGGCTCTCTACCTGTTCTCGGCGCTCTACGGCTGCTGCCGCCGCTACCAGGGCGAGCAGGAGGTGGCGTGAGGACGCCCCGCCGCGGGGCGGGGGACCCCGAGGAGACCAGCGCCCCGGCCCTTTCTGCTGCCCCGCGCCCGTGCGCCCTGGCACCCTCCCCCGCTCCGCGTTCCCGCCGCCACCGCGCCCAGGCACCCGGACACCCGACGGCAGCGGCCCCGCCCAGAGCCCGGATCCCTGCGCAGGGTGCGCGGTCTCCAGGACCCGCAAGGCCGCCTCCGCATGGCAGACGCGCACTCTCAGTCCCCTGCCGAGGCTAGACCTCGCCGTTCCTCTTCCCCTTGCCGGCCGAGAGCGAGACGTGGACAGGCGCCGCGTAGATCCGGGGGAGGCTCCCAAATTGTTACCAGTCTTCTGGCTGAGCCCCTGCCCCCTCCCTGCCGCCCCGCGGCGGGACGAGCACCCCTTTTCCCTGGCCCCTCTTCCAGCCCTGAGTGCTGTACAAGGCAGGCACGCAGCCCGCGGGCAGAGCTGGGGACAGGCCTCCACTGGTCCCGGGATGAGCGACGGAGTTTGGTTTTAGTTTGGAGTTTTTCGGGCGTGCTGCACCGCCTTCCCCGGCTTACCCCTCGGTGCTTTGATGTCTTAGGGTGGAGCCCGTCTCCGAAGGCGAGGATGCATGGTCTGGGCCTGGGGGCTGCGGTCTTGCCTCTGCCTGCTGGCCTTTGTCGTCTCCTTTCACGCAGGCCAGACCCAAACGCACACTAGCTTCCCAGGCCTCACCTTCCCAGCCTTACTCTCACAGGCTTTTCTGCTCCGCTCCCACCTCCCAGTATCTTCGTGCATTAGGGATCCCATATGACTGCCAGGGAATGTCAGGGTGAGCCCCATTCAGTTTTACAGATGAAGCCCTAGAGCTGGCTCGTAAGAAAAGCCAGAATAACGTTAGAACCCTGTCTCCCAACTCCCACTCCAGCGCTGTTTACATTAAGGCAGTGGTGTTCCCTGGGATCCTGGCTCAGGAGTTACCCTCTAAAAGAGGGTTTCCAGGCCAAATGGGTTTGTCAAAGGTGCTATCCCTCCTTCTTGGAAAGTCGCTACCATATCAAAGGCTCTGAGAAGTCCTGCTGTAAAACAAGACAGAGTAATAACTGTTTACTGCCCCTGGGCCTGGATCAGATTTTGCCACCTAAGGTTCTCCCACATTCCGGGTTCTCATTTCTTCCTAAGGGGCCCAACCCATTGGCTATGGTCTTTTTGAAAATCTGGGGTGCTCCCTCTTTCCCAGGGACTTTCTCTAGTAGAGGGAGGGCCCATTCCCTGAGGGAAAATAGCTGCTCCTGACACGCCAGAGAGAGGCCTGGGAACTGGTGGATTTGAACATTCCTTTACATTCTTCGGGAAATGAAGCCAAAGTTATCCAGATGGTTTCCCAGTCAAAGGAACGACACCTGTAAGAGATCCTGGCATTGACTGTGACAGCGGTCACACTCACCAATGAGAGAAGAAAGCTCTCTGGAGCTGGGGTGAACAGCTGGCCCAGCCTCTGTAAGGTATGACACATCTTGGTTTTCTGGAGGGGTCATAGGCCTTTGAATAAAAATACAGAACTCCACTAAAAGTTAGAGGGTTTTTATTCAGAGAGCAAGTTGGAGGGATGACTAATAACCACATGTCCAAAGAGTTGTGACAATTCAACCTTTTTGCTAAATCCTTCAAAGGTCTGCTCTTTGAAAAAATTCCCCCCTCTCTGGATTGGAAACTAGAGTAGGGGATGCCAGAATGTGTCTTTGTGAGCATGTTTTTAAGGCTTAGGTGGAGAGGTATTCGATTTCTCTGTTGTAGTTGTGAGGATCTGGGTGGGGGTGGGAGGTACTTATGTAAGTTTTTTTCGGTCACCATAGCATTTATCTAGCCCTCTGTGTGCCTGGCACTGCTCAAAGCACTTAAACGTATTCATTTCATCCTCTCAACAACCCTGTTGAGGTGGGTTCTATTATTATTTTCTTATTCCATATGAGGAAAGTGAGTCACAGAGAGGTTGAGTAACTTGCCTAGAGGCTCCCAGCTGGCAAAGGGTGGAGCTAGGATTTGAACTCTGGCAGTTTGGCCTCTTCAGGACCAGGCTATACTATACATAGTAGGGGGTCAATACATGTTAGATACTGTTAACATGGTTATTTAAAAAATCAGTTACATTGTGGTAAAACATACATAACAAAATTAACCATTTTTGAGTATACAGTTCAATGGCACTAAGGAATATCCACATTGTAGTGCAACCATCCATATCTAGAGCATCGTTTGCAAACCTAAACTCTGTACCTGTAAAAACTGTGGTTATCTTTGTTTTCTCTCCTCTGGGAAATCCTAGGCCACTGAGCCCTTGAGTGTCTCAGAGGCTGGCATGCTGCTCCCACACTTCAGGCGGGTAACTGGCCCCTCAGCTCCCACCAGTGGTGCCAGCCAGAGCCTGGGGGTGGGCATGGCTGGGACGCTTGGGAGTGCCTCGGAAACCGAGTGACTTTGGTTCTTCTGTTGCAGGATTCCGTGTTGCAGGGGCCGTGGAGATTCCCAGGGCCTGCTTCCCTGGATGGGCAATACCATTCTGGCCTGGGTTTCGCAGCCAGGAGAAGGAAGGACCTCTGGCCAGCAGCTTCCCATCAACATCATCCAATGCAAGAGCCAAGATATGTGAAGATTCGTCTTGCCTCAACATAAGAAAATCCTGATTCTCTTTGTGCTGTGACTTGGGCACAAGATTCCAAACACCTGGAACTGAGCCGTGTGCCTGTGTACCCTAAACGACGGGTTTTGGCTCCAGCTTGTGTTCCTTTTCTCTTTTCTTAGACCACCATCTAAGCTGCGTCTCAGCTCAGATCCAGGCCCCCGAGGATGTCTTCTTAGTGCCCCCAGCCCATGGTGCTCTGTCTGTGGTCAAGTGATTTTACTCAGGAGCAGATTTCTCCTTGGCCTTCATGGTACCTTATGCATCCAGATGTGCCTAGAACATTCCAGTGCTCATGGGCTCTTCTAGATGTGCCTTCTGCTTGGCCTCCAGCTGCTTCTCCAGATGTGAGAAGGATGTGTAAGATGGCCCCACACCCATCCCCTCCTCGCCCTTGAGGCCCTGTGCCTTACTAATGGCCACCTGACCTGGCCCAGGACGTTAGAATACTGGAGGCAGTCTCCTTGGCCTCTCTCTCTGGACTCCAGCACTCAGTCTAGTCCAAGACCACTGTGGGCTGCTCCCCAGCCCACAGGCTAGGACCACTTCAGACTCAGGAGAGGATTTTTCCAGCGTTCTACAAAGGCCAAAAAAGGGTGGGAGTGGGAGGGGGGAGGGCCGGTACGGAGAGGGGACCAACGTGCCTCATTTAAGAGTTCAGTGGTGATTACTAATACGCTTTTCTGAATACAGTGTGGTTTGTCTGATCTTGTGTGTGTGTCTTCTCTCCTGGCCCCCTGCAGTCACCCTCTGTGCCAGGTCCCCCTGCCTCCCTCCATCTTCTCATTACGCCACACTGCCCTGTTGTCTGCCTTCCCAGCTTCCCCTCTCCTTCTGGAAGGGAAATAAAAATGAGTTCACAGATTTCCAGTGCATTTGGGGCAGGACACAGGAACCAGAGGGGGGAAAAACACTGTGTCTGTCCCTGACTGAGGCCAGAGGGAATTCGGGACTCATTTCCCAGCTCTCAAAGGGCCTGATTGGGAAGCTCCGTTGCCTGATGGGCAGATGCATGGTCTTGGAGCCAGAAGGGTCCTGTTGTTCAATTCCATCATTTTACAGAAGGGGAGGTGAACCCCAGGGTGGGGTGGCAACTTGCCTAATGTCACAGAATTGAGTAGGGGCAGAATGGGGTACCTTGGAGCCCAGGCTCTGGTTCTTTTGTGTAGAGCACTGTGCCTGCTCTGGTGTTGGCTCCTGGACACGCCTTACCACCCTCCCACCCCCCTCCCCACCCCCCCGCATTTAGCCACAGCTTGCTGACTAAGGTGCCCTGGAAAGGGAGGGAGGGCAGTTAACAGGCTTCCTTGCTGGCTCTTCCCTCTTGTGCCCTGGGCCTGAAGTCTGCAGCCAGGACACAGGATTCTACTGACAGGCCTCAAAACCCATGGAATAGCTCTAGGCAGGGATTTGATGTTGTGTGTGCTCCACATCCACTCTTTGAAAGCACCATCCCCAACATACAAAACACACACACACCCTCCTCTTGGTTTGGATTTCCAGGGTGGAGGAAAATGCCACCAGCTTCCAAGGACCCTCCCTTACTCCATTTTTCTCTCTGTGTCTGTACATGAAGTTCACTCAAATGAAAAGTGGCCTCCCTTTCTGCAACGGCTGGCAAGCCCCATGCTCTATTTTATCTCAGTGAAATATTTTGCAATTGAAAATGTGCTTCTACTTGCATTACCTTATATAATCTTGTCAACAGGCTTAGAGGTTGGCATTGACGTTCCCATTCAATAGGGAAAGTGGAGCCCAGAGAGAAGGGCCTTATCCATGGTCACACAGGCAGTGGCAGGATTGGGACTGGAAGGTAGATGTTCTCACTACCCTCAGTTGCTGATTGCTAAGCCCTCGTAGTCCTCTGGCAGGCTCTGAAGTTTAGGTGAAGTTTGGTTTTCCCACCTGGAGAGCAGATAATTCAGGAATGGACTAATCTGACATTTCCTGTTTAATGCTGGGGGCATGTTGAAATAAGATACTGCTCCTCAGGAATATCATTGAGCCCATTTGAGTCTGAGGAATCCAAGGGATTTGCACATTTATGTCTATTACTTTTCCTGCTTTTCTAGGGATGAGGGTGGGATGGTTGGTGGTGAGAAAGGAGAGCCAAAACACTAATATTTTCAGGGATATAAGGAAAGAGCAGGGATATGAGAGAAAGGCCAGGTTAACACTATGTTTTTATCATTTTGTTTGTTACAGTAGTTATGTGTAAATACCAGTATATATCCATTAAAATATAATAGCAATATATACTCATTAAAAAATTAAACTGTTCAGAAGTATGCAAAGTAAAAAGACAAGACACTCGATCATCCTAATCTCATGCCCTAGAGATAAACCATTGTTAACGATTAACTCTCCTTCCTTAATTTTTGTAACTAATCAAACATACAGGGATGTGCACACATACACTTGTGTATGTATATTCAGGCTGCTCTTTATTAAGAATAATAATATAGTTCTAACCCTTTATGTTCGATAAATATAATAAAATACTTTATCCTTTCTAAATGTCCATATGAATAGTTAGGGACTACAAGAATTTGGTGGCCTTTCTGGAACATTCAAATTTTCTCACATTAGTTAATTTTGCTACTTCCTTGGCTCTGCTTCCTATAGAAATCATAGTAAAACCCTTAAAACAGGGGTCCTTTTGGGGGGGGTTAATCCTCACCGGAGGATATTTTTTTTCATTGCTTTTTCAGAGAGAGAGTGGAAGGGAGGCGGGGAGAGAGACAGAAACATCCTGTGAGAGAGACACATGGATTAGTTGCCTCCTGCACGCACCCCAGCCGGAGCGGGGAGAACTTGCTACCCAGCTATGTGCCCTTGACTGGGAATCAAATCTGGGACCCTTCAGTCCACGGGCCGACACTCTACCCACTGAGCCAAACCAGCCAGGGCAAAATGGGGGTCCTTTTATACCGATGAGGCAATAGTGGCTTAGGAGTGAAGTGGCTTGCCCAGGCCTGTGCTCGATCTATCCTCACACAGCCAAGGGTAGTGAGGAAGGGAGGGAACACTGGGCGGCTGTGGCCATGTCACAGCCAGTCTAGAGGAGAGAAACAAGAGAGACTAGGGTTAGTAGGGGCAGCTGGAAAGAGGGAAGGAGAGTCTGAGTCTCTCTGGGCCCTGTGGGGCGAAGGAAAGGTATGCTGGGGACGTGGCCAGAATCCAAGGAGAGCACCTGGGCACGGCCAGCAGGAGGGTGTGAACCACTGCACCAACCTTGTGGAAATTATAGTCTGGCTCCTAATCTGAAAGCCCCTTTGTGCTCCCTGTTGCATGATCCTTCCTTTGAACTGGGTGGCTATTTGGGATCTTACAGGCACCAAGTGTGTGAAGTTCCTTCCCCAGCGCTGAAGTGAAGGGGGGCAAGCTTCCAGAGGCTGTCCCTCTGGCTTCATACCTGTCTTCCCCTGGTGGGATGCTGGTTCCCTTAACTTCAGGAGTCCTGAAGGGGGCGCTCTGACGCCCTGGTCATAAAGCACTTCTGAGTCAAGGTTGGGAAGAAGGGAGAAAGGGAACTAACTTCATGAAGTGCCTGCACTCAGCCAAGAACATGATGAATACCTTATGTAACATCTCTGATCATCCACACAAGCCCCTGAAATGTGAAATACCCCCATTTAACAGAGGTGGAGACCCCGGGGCCCTTGACTACGTGACAGAAACAAGATTCAAACTCAGGTCTGTGTAACCACCCATGCTGTTTCCGAGGGGTTCCCAGCACACAAACTGTTTCTTCAAAAGACCATCCAAAGTCTCCACCGAGACCTACGCTGGGCTTTGTGATAGTTATGTATCTTGAGCTAAGTCAGGAAGGGAAGACTGCAGAGACAGTTATTACAAATCTGAATTATGTCAGCTTCTTTCTTCCCAGTTTACAATGAAATTGGATAGTTACCTTTATGCTTAATCAACTCACTGTGCTGAGGTCACTCTCCTAGTCCCTGGAGACAGTCCCCCTTCTGTCTGCCAGATGTTAGAAGGAACGTGCAATCTACCCCTCCAGCCAACACTCCTCCTTCTCAAGACCAGTGCCAGAGGTATGGCCACCTGACCTGGTCCCAAACTTTTGGATACTTAACCTCTCTGTCTGTTGCAATCCTGTCCTGTACTCTGCTGTCTCCTTCTGTGTCCCCCAGTCTCTAACTGTTAAGTGAGCTCACCCTGTGATGTCAGAGGTGAGCCTAATCTCTTACTAATTGTCTGGTCTTAGGCAATTTACTGAAGCTCTTCGTGTCTCAGCGTCACCACCTACTAAATGGGAGTAATACTGTACCTACCTCGCTGGGCGGCTGAAAGGGCTTGGTGAGGTCATGCACGCAGAGCAGAGAGCCTGGCAGGCAGGGCAGCTCAGCTCTCAGCAGCACAGCGCTGTTGGGAGGACTGCGTAAGATAATGTTAGTAAGTCGCCGAGCCTGAGCCACCACAAGTGCTCAGACTTGTTCATTTGCTCTCCCCTGGCTCTCTCCCCACCTGGGGAATGACAGCCTCGCCATGGACTGATCCCTCTACTGTTCTTTCTTGTATCTGGATTTGAGCTTTCTTGAAAAGACGGCACCGAACTGTTAAAAATTATTGTCACCTACCTGAAGGTTGAACCTTCTCTACAGAATCCAAGGTCCTTCGTTCCCTCTTTCTGTTCCCTTTTGCAGGCCCTGGATTATGCCTCTGTGCTCCAGGCAGTTCTGCCTCTTTTCAGCCTGGGAGGCTTCCCTGTTCTCATCTTGTTCCCTGGGGTTCCAGTCCATCCGGAGAGATGAGCTGGCCGCAAGCTCTCAGGTCAGTAGTGGACGTTCACAGGTGCCCCTCATGGCATGTTTGCAGGAGCTTCCATGATTGCATTCAAATAAAAAGTTGCCCAGGCACAGGGGCAGTTACGGGGCAGCTGCGTGCGTGGCTTCCCCAGTTGTTGCGGATTTGGGTATTTCGCATGTCTTTCCTCACTTCCCTGGTAAGCCGTGTTACAGGTCGCCTTCTCCTCCCATCTGTCCCTAGGAACTAGTGCGTTTGTTTTTTTTCTTTTAAGTTAAATTGACAAATGACCTCAGTGATCTTAAGTGCAGGGTGTCAGAAGACCAAGGTGATGGGGTCTTTTTGGAGTGACTGTGATAGCGATGAGAATAATGACTGAGTTATTGTTGGTGACAGCATTAATAGTCATAAAGATTACACAATGTCCCTACTTCTTGTATTCACGGTTTGCAAGATATTTTCACATTCATTATTTCATGTCATCCTCATATGAACAGATAAACAGCGTCGATAATAACTGCATTTTATAGATGAGTTTCAGAAAGATGAAGTGGTTGCCTAGATAGTCCCTTTTTTTAAAAAAAAACCACACCAGTTATTACGATACAGTTGATGTATGTTAAACTGCACATAGTTTAAATGTACACTTTATGAGTTTTGACATATGTATACACTTGTGAAACCATCACCATAATTAGGACAGTGAACATGTCTGTAATGCCCCAAAGCTTCCCTGTGTCCTTTTGTAATTTCTCTCTTTTTCCCTTCTCATTTTCCCACCCAGGCAACCACTGATCTGCTTCCTGTGGCTATAGATTAGTTTATATAAGTGGAAAGTGCATTATGTGCTTTTTATCCTTAGGGAGGGGATGGTGTCTGACTTCCTTTTACTCAATTATTTTGAGATCCATCCATGATATTGTGGTAACAACAGTTCATTCATTTTTATCACTGAGTATTATTCCATTGAATGGATATACCAAATTTATTTATCCATTCGTCATTGATGGACATTTGTGTTGTTTCAAGTTTTTTGTTTTTTGCAAATAAAGCTGCTATAAACATTCTGTACAAGTCTTTGTGTGGACATATGCTTTCATTTCTCTTGGGTAAATACCTAGCAGTGGAATGGCTCGATTGTATGGTAGGTGTGTTCTTTTAAAATTGACTATATTCCAGATGAAATTTCTTTGTGTGTGTGTGCTCTTGTCTGGCATTTGTATCAGGGATGGTAATTCTGGACTCATAGGACTAATTGGGAAGTTTTCTATCTTGTTCTATTCTTTGGAATAGATTAACTATATAATTTTATGGACGGGTTTGATAATATTTGTTCACAAAATAATCTGGGACTGATGTTTTTTAGGAAGTTTTTGTTAATTCTTTCCATTTCTTTAATGGTAATTGGTCTATTCAAGGATTTTTTTGGTGGGTTATCTACTGTCCTTCCATTGGTGGCATATTTATTCAAGTTTTTTCTCCCATTAATTTTCCCATATAGCTCTCCAATTTAGAATTAGAATACTTTTTGGAAAGAATTCCAGAATTCATCTCTATATTTCTATGAAAGGCATATAATAGTCATTCAGTGGGATGAATGAATGTCGATGTTTAGCAACTGTAACAGATACACCCCAACATTTCAGTAGCTTAGTTTAAGAAAAATCTATTTGTTGTTTGCATACAAATCTACTTCTTTCTCACATAACTGTCCATTGTGGATATTCCAGGTTAGTGGAAAGCTTTCAATTATGTGATGTCTCAGGGACTCAGGCTCCTTCCACTTTGTAGCCCAGCCATCTCCTCTGCATTGAGTTGCCATTTGGAAGAAGGGAAGGAGTAGATTTCTAACTTTTAATGCCTTGTTCTAGAAGTGACATCACTTCCACTCATTTCTTTTGGGAAGTCGCATGATCTGATCAATATGCAAGGGGGCTGGGATCTGCTGCCCAGCTACAACTTTATGCTATGAAGGAGGAACAGGACTTTTTGGTGGACAGTTAACTCTCTTTCACAGGAAGCCACAAGGTTTTGATGCTGAGGTTTTCATTGCCTTGCTTTGCTAGACTTTTTTTGTGCCCGTGTTTGATGAATGGTTGTTTTCATGGCTGCCAAGAGCTGTTGAGTAAGAATGTAACTGCAGGCATTCATTTCCTTGCTGTGTTTGTCAGGCAACTCAGTGTTTCACAGCTGGAAAACTCATTATTCATGAGTACTTCTTTCCCAGGTACAAGAACATAGAGATGTATTTACTGAACACTTTTCAGAGCAAAGGCAGTGACCTATTAATCCCCAAACATATTCAAACATTAAGTTTAAACACTAGAGAAAATCCAAATATTAAATAGAATCTAAAAACACATACCAGTCAAATACTTTTCATTAATCATAAATTTTAAAAATTGAACATAATTCATGTAACATAAAACTTTATGCAACCTAACAAAAATTCTCAGTTGAAAAGTGCACAGTTCAACAGTTTTAGTACATTCACAAAGTCCTGCGACTATCACGACTGTACAATCCCAGAACATTTCCATCAATCCACAAAAAGCCCTTGTGCCCGTTAGCAGTCGCTCTGAATTCTTTCTTCCTGCCAGTCCCTGGCAACTACTAATCTACTTTCTGTCTCTATGGATTTGTCTATTCTGGACATTTCATATAAATGGGGTCACACAATATGTGGCCTTTTGTGTCTGGTTTCTTTCACATGTAATAATGTTTTCAAAGTTCCTCCATGTTGTGGCTTCATTCTTTTTATGGTGAATGATAACCCCCTGAATAGATATATCACACTTTGTTTATCCACCATTATTTTATTAAAAAAATTAACTGTGGCAAAATTTACCATCTTGACCCATTTTTAAGCACACAGTTCAGGGGTATTGTGTTTATATTGTGCAACCATTACCATGGTCCGCTTCCAGAACTCTTCTCCTCTTGCAAAACTGAAACTCTGTGCCCATTAAACACTAACTCCCCCTCCCCCTCCCTCTAGCCCCTGGCAACTACTATTTAGCTTTCTGTCTCTACGAACGTGACTAGTTTAAGTACCTCATAAAAGTGAAGTCATATAATATTTGTCTTTTTGTGACTGGCTTATTTCACTTACCACTAATGCCCTCAAGTTTCATTCATGTTGTAGCACGTGTCAGAATTTCCTTACTTTTTAAGGCTGAATGAGAGTCCATTGTATGTACGCACACACCACGTTTTTGTTTATTTACTCCTTCCTAATGGACACTGGGGCTGCTTCCTCCTTTCGGCTATTCTGAACAATGTTGCCATGAACACGGCTGTACAAATATTTCTTCGAGACCTTGCTTTCAGTTCTTTTCAGTATAACCCAGAAGTGGCATGGCAAGATCATATGGTAATGCTGATTTTTAATTAATGTTTAATTTTTTGAGGAACTGCCATAGTTTCCATAGGGGCTGCATCATTTACATTCCCACCAACAGTGCACAAGGGTTTCAATTTCTCCCCATCCTCACCACCACTTGTTATTTTATGCTTTATTCATTTATTTTAAAGCAAGCAAGCATTCATTGAGTATCCACTATGCCAAGAAACTGGGAGAAACTTGGCAGAAACTGGGGCTGCCAAGA
This sequence comes from Miniopterus natalensis, assembly GCF_054644295.1. Taxonomy (NCBI): domain Eukaryota; kingdom Metazoa; phylum Chordata; class Mammalia; order Chiroptera; family Miniopteridae; genus Miniopterus; species Miniopterus natalensis. The sequence goes on from NC_142094.1 coordinate 40,799,710, forward strand.
TGTTAGGTCTGTCTCCCTGCTCTCAGGAACTTAGAGCACAATGGGGGAAACAACTACATTCAAGAGACAGGTTAAAATGCAAGGTGATAGGTGCTTAATAGAGATGGAACATAGTTCTATGTAAACACAGAGGAGGAAATGAGGAATTATTTGGGGTAGGCTTCACAAAGGCCCTGACATTCAAGCTGGGTGTTAAAAGGTGCGTGTAGGAGGTCAGGTGGAGGGAAGGGTATTCTAAGCTGACAGCACTTAGTAGCCAGCATCCAAGATGGCCTGCAGGATCGCCCCATTATTCTTACCTCCTGGTAGTCATGCTCTTCTAATTAATCCTCCCATTATGCATTGGGACATCGAATGGTTCTGAGTCATGAAACCAATGGGATATTGGGAAAGTGTGACTTCTGAAGCTATATCAGAGACGACCTTGTGGCTGGCTGCCTGCCTTGCACCCTTTTGGATCTCTCACTTTGGGGGAAGTCAACCGCCATGTCATGAGGACACTCAAGATGCCTTCTGGAGTCCTAAGTGAAGGGGAACTGAAACCCCTTGCCAGCTGGTCAGCATGAGAGTACCAGTGTCGACTTGTCTGCCATGTGAAGAAGCCAATGGAAGCCAGTCCTCCTGCTCTATCAAGACTTCAGATGACAGACCGCAGCCCTGGACAACATCTGAATGCAACTGCTTAAAATTCCCTGAGCCAAAACTGCCCACCAAATTGCTTGTGATTTCCTGACCAAAACCACCCAAAAGCAGCCAAAACCCATGTGAGATAATATCTATTTATTATTGTTTTAAGCCACTAAGTTTTGAAATATTTTTTTTACACAGCAAGCAATGAAAAGATCTGGCATACAGGCATACCTCAGAGATATTTCAGGTTGTTCCAGATCACCACAACAAAGTTGGTCATAATCTTTTTGCTGGTGGAGGGTCTTGCTTTCAATTCGTTAAAAAAAAAAAAAAAAAAAGCAACATCTGTGAAGCACAATAAAAGCGAAGTGCAATGGTAGGCCTGTATTGTGAAATGGTGGCAGGAGAGGCTACAGCCAGGAACTCAAGTTTAGAGATGCTTCTGAAATCCAAGGACTGTTTAAGAGTAGGAGAGGGAGCCATCTGGTGGAGGAAGGTGTGCTTAGACATTCCCTTCCTCCCCATTCCTATTTTTCTAGGTTGTTCTATCCAGCATTTCTTTCTGGAATTTCTCCAAGGGCCATAGTGAGGTTTATGAGTCAATTATGTGGGCTATACACATGGTTACTTATAAATGCAAAGGCTAATCTCTGAAAAATGTCAATTTAAGGTATTAATTATCCTCTTTTACTATTTTATTTTCTCCATTAGTTTCTTCCACCTATCTGCTATTCATGGGAAAACATCAGGGGCACCAGGATTTGAGGCAAAGAATGAAGACTCAGAATGCTGGAGAAAGGAAAGAAGGAACTAAGAGAACTTGATTATGCAACATCAGGGTCAGACCTTAGAAGGCTGTGTACAGCTGGCCAATCTCTTAATTACCAGAAGCTTTTGTTCGTTGAAGTCAAGTTGGCCATGACTGTTGTTCCTTTCTGGTCTTTAGAGGCTTCTTATATCTTCCAATGATCCCCCTAAATTATGTCTAAGAGTTCTTGAATAATATCCCTCAATTCTATAGTTGCCAAAATGGAGAACCAATAATACCACTAGCCACAGCCAGCCTGAGGTCAGTGACCCAGGCAGACCCAAGGAGGAGAAACTGAAATTTATCTCTGGAGTAAATTACTGATAGTGAGATTTCAGGTAGTTAAGATATTGAGGAAAACATTTCTCCTTTTATACTTCCTCTTGACTCATCCTAAATAGAAGAGGCAGTGTCCAGCAGACAAACCTGGGCCACAAAGCCAAGCCCATTCCTTTAATAAGTAGGGATATTTCTGAATATAATTAGTGGTATACAGTAGCCCCCCTTATCTGCCGTTTTACTTCCTACTGTTTCACTCACCCTCAGTCAACCATGGTCCAAAAACATTAAATGGAAAGTTACAGAAATAAACAATTCATAAGTTTTAAATTGTGTGCTATTCTAAGTATAGTGATGAAATCTTGTGCTATTTTGCTCTGTTCTGCCAGGGATGTGACTCATACCTTTGTCCAGTGTATCCATACTGCATATGCTACTGGCCCATTAGCTACTTAGCTGTCTTGGTTATCAGATCACTTGTTGTGGTATCACAGTGCTTATGTTCAAATAATCCTTATTTTACCCAATAATGGCCCCCAAACTCAAGAATAGTGATGTTGGTGATTCAGATATGCCAAAGAAAAGCTGTAAAGTGCTTCCTTTTACAGTACAATAGATATTTTGAAAGAGATCACATTCCCATAACTTTTATTACAGTATAATTGTTCTACTTTATTATTAGTTATTATTGTTAATCTTTTACTGTGCCTAATTTATAAATTAAACTTTACCATAGGTTGGCATGTATAGGAGAAAACATAGTATATATAGGGGTTTGGTATTATCTGCTGGGGTTTCAGGCATCCGCTGGGGGTCTTGAAACATATCCCCCATCCCACACCCCCGTAAAGTGGGACTACTGTATGTGGGAGTCTATCTGTCTACATTCTGGCTGTTGGAAGAGTAAATGATTGCTTCCAGCTGGGGCAATCAGGGAAGGGGTACAGACATTTGACTTCTGCTTAGATGAAAGGATTGGATTGGGACCAAAGCAGGCGTGGGGGAAGGACATTCCTCCCCAAGCTCACAGCACAAGCGAGGCCATGCCCAAGCAATGGAGGGGCTCAGTAGGCTAAAGTTAAGAGACTCTTGAAGAGGAGCAGCAGAGGATGAGGCCAATAAATTAAGACTAAGATGGGGGGTGGTATGATTGGGTGCACCAGAGTCAGCTGGTTCAAATCATGCTTCCACTTGCAGGTTGGCCGAGTGACACTGATGAGGTTCCTTAACATGTCTCAGATTCTTCATCTGTAAAATGGCGATAACCCTAAAAGGGTTGTTGGAGGACTAGCTAAGACAATACCCATAGTATTAGTCCAGTGCCTGGAGAGCTTAGTCCAGTGCCTGGAGGCTGGTAAACCCTAAGCAGGCGCTAGCGTTGTTATTAATGCAAAGCCATCGGGCGTGTGCTTTAAGCGCGTTTAACTGGACGGCACGGCGAGCCGCGGTCGGCGCTGGGAAAGGCTCGCGCGAGCCCCTCGCACCGCAGCTGCTCGGGAGCGGCCGGACGGGACTGCATTCCCCGCTAGGCCGACGGGGCACACAGTTTCTGCCTTTCGTGGCCTCACGGTTCCGAGGGGACTTAAACGGGGGAGGAAGACGCATACGGAAATTCTTCAGTTTGGCTTCTTGCCAACAGTTCCCTGCCGGGAGCTTTCTGAGCGACGGGGACGCGGCGAGGGGCAGGGCGCGGGAGAGCAGGGTCCCGGGGCTCCGCAGGCCGCTCCAATCATGGTTGCGCGGGGGCAGAACGGAGTCAGGGCGGGGCTGAGGAGGGAAAAAGGCGCAGGCGCAGTGCTGACTGGAGCCCCTACCTGCGCTGGAGCGGGCGGAGCTAAACCCGGGAGCGGAGCCGGGGGCGGGGCGAACGCGATTGCGTCACGGGCACGCACAGCGAGGAAGCGTCGGCGGCGGCGGGGGAGGCGGAGGTTTTCGGACGAGCGACTTCAGAGCGGCACCCGAGAGAGGCGCGCTGCCGGGGTGGGGCGGGCCTGAGTTACCGCTCCGGGGCCCAGCGGCCCTATCAGTGCCCCCAGGCCGTCCCCGCCCCTCCCTCCACCAACCCAGCGACCGAGAAGGTGAGGCGCCACCCGCTCCCCTTTCCCTTGCTTCTGTCGATTGTGCGGAGTTGGGGGCCGCCACCTGCTGGCCCGGCGACCTTGGGCGTGGCCTTCTTTGGTTTGGGCCGCGGGGCCCTGTCAGGCTCCTAGGGCTGCGGACATGGTGGTCCAGGCCCTTGCCGGCGCTGACCTGCTTCACCCTTCCCGGACTCCTACCTCGCGCCGCCCAGGGTCCTTTCGTCCTGTGTCAGCCTGCGGGGATTTCGGGCTCCCAGTCACCCCCACTCCTTTGTCACCCCCACTCCTGCCGTTAGATTGCATCCCATTGCTTGGGACTGGTTTATGTTGCTGTGCGCCGAGGTCCCGCCCCCTTGTTTTCTGTTTAGCGTTTGTGTAGGACTTTGACATTAGGAAAGAGGGTGAGCGTTTCCTGTGGCTCTCCTCATTAGAGAAGGGAGACGGGGCGTTTGGGAAGGTGATGACTGCTCCGTGGGGTTCAAGGGAGGAAAAGGGGGGGGGGTAATGGGCAGGGATGGTCCAGGACTTGTTGGGAACGGAAGGGAGAGGGAAGGGTTAGGGAATGAGGAGGCGCAGAAGAAAGCACTGAGGTCCTGAGGATGGACAGTTCATTTAGTCACTGTGCGCCCACTGTGTGCAGAAACAGTGGTGAATGAACGACATAGTCCTTGACCTGGTGGAGCTCAAAGTCAAGAGGGGCAGCCTGGGAAGAAAGCGAGGAGTGTTACTTTGGTGTGATAAATGCTGTTAGGGTGAGTACATAATCCTTTGAGAGCATTGGGGAGGGCCTCCTAGTCTGGACTGGAGGTGTTGTGTTGGCAAAGACTTCTCAGAGCAAGGGAGTGATATTTAAGCCAAATACCCGAAGGAGGAATAGGAGTTAACCAGGTAAGAAGTGGGGGAAAAATATTTCAGAACATTAATTCTCTTGAGATCCCAGGCTGCCTCCCTTCAGCAACTATGTGTGCTTGGTCTTGACAGTTTATACTCTTGATGGTCTGTGGGAAAAAGAACAGTAGATGGAGAGTCAGCAGAGCAGGATTTTATATCTGGGTAATTCATTTCACCTTGCTGGCTGTTAGTTTCCTCCTCTGTGAAATGGACGTTCCACCTGTAGTCCTGCCTCCCTCACAGGTTGATTGTAGGCACTACATGAAATAATGCAAGTAGAAGTGTGTGGGGCATTGAAAGTGTGATGCAAATGTCAGGAATTATTATGGTTACAGGATGCAGTCATCTGAGCGTGAGGGGTGTGGGCCTGAGGCCAGCCCCAGTGTGATGCCTGAGGCTCCCCTAGAGTCTCCACCTGCCCCTGCCAAGTCCCCTGCCAAGTCGCCGGCATTTGATCTTTTCAACTTGGTTCTGTCCTACAAGAGGCTGGAGATCTACCTGGAACCCCTGAAGGATGCAGGTGACGGTGTCCGGTACTTGCTCAGGTACAGACTTTGTAGAGTTGCTCTGACCTGCTGGGTTTCCTGTCTTCCTGCTCTGTAGTTGCACTGGCTATTTAGGCAGTGGCTGGGCTGTCCTTTCTGCCCTAGTGAAGGTCCATTGGGCCTCTGGGCTTATTCCAGGTCCACCCTTTGTCTCAGGCCCAGCCCAGGAGAGGCAGGCACTGGGAACCATCTGGCCTTTCACCAGGGTTTCTTCTTTGTGGTTGAATAAGCTCGTACCTCAGGGTTGCGAGCTAGTCTTGAACATTGAGTCTTCTATATCTAGAGCAGGCTTTTTCCTCCCTTCCAATATTAGCTTAATTAATGTTAAAAATAGAGTATAATATTGAACGTAAGTTAAAGAAATACAAATACCTATGAATAAGCAGGTACCATGTTCACGAATCCTGTAGGATTATGGATCTCAAATTTTTTTGTTCCTATTCTGCTTTGATTTTTGTTCTACATAATTTTCTTTTTCTTCTTTCAGCTCATTTTATATCTTATGTTAAAGTATTTTAAATTACACATATGTGACATTCACTCTCTAAATACTCCTGTTTGTCTCTAAATAAGGACTTTTTTTTCACAATCAAAGTAACATCATAGCTAACAAAATTAACAGTAATCCTATGATATCTTCCTATACCCAGTTCATTTTCAGATTTCCTCAGTTGTCTCAAGAATGCCATTTATAATTTTTTTTGGCCAAATCAGGTTCTAGTCCAGACTATACATTCTCTGTGGTTACTATGTCTCCTAAGTCTTTCTCAATCTAAAATGACTTTTTTTATGACATTGACTTGCTGAAGAGACTCAGCTCACTATTCTGGAGAACTTCCTACACAGATATGTCTGGTTGCTTCCTCATGGTGCATACTGCAAGTTAGATGTAAAGGTTGGATTAGATTCAAATTTAAAAGAACTTTTTTTTTTAAACAAAGGTTCTGTGTTCTTAATATTGCATCTCAGTGGGAGTGCGTAAAACCTGGTTGTCCTAAAGAGCAGGCATTGTTGCCCTGGAGCCTGTGAAATGGGCTTTAAGGGGCATGTGAAACTCTTGAAACTGAATGAAAAATTGTATGTGGCCACATGTGTGCATGTCTAGGGAGAAGCTTCTAATTTTATTAGATTTGTATGTGGCCACATGTGTGCATGTCTAGGGAGAAGCTTCTAATTTTATTAGATTCTCATAAAGGACCTCCAACCCTCTAAGATGCTCAAGAGAGACAGGTAGTAGGTAGAGTAAGTGGAGTTAACCTCTAAGGGTGCTGTTGAGTAATCATTCTTACCTCAGTGTGAAAATAGTGGGAGATTTATTTTTAACTTTCTGACCAAATCTCTAATTTTCCTTGTTCTTCCCAGAACCCCTTTAATTTATGGCATTATCTCTGGAGATGAGCTAGTTAATGTTCCAGATCAGTGTTCTCTACTGTTAAATCACTGTACTCTTGGTGCAAGTAACGGTGAGATAGTATGAGGAAGGGCTCATTTTATAATCCCACCATGACCAACTATCTGAGATGAATTTCAGTCTTCCTTTGGGGAGGGGGTGGGTTCTGGAGAGCATGGGGCTGTGTTTACCACTATGGGTGTGGGTGTACACATGTATGAGTGCAGATGTATGTATGTGTGTATACATGTGTGTGTTTTGTCCCTTTTTTTGCAAACCGCAAAAGTTAAATATATTCTGCCCTTCTTTTCTGCCACTGGCCTATTAGTGCTTCTTAGCACTAATGTGTTAGGGTTTTTTTCTTTTATGAAATTAGAAATCTGAGGATGTGGTGAGATTGATTAAAGCTGGATGGAAGAGAAGCATTGGGCATAAAAAGCCCTTAGGAGCTTGTGGTCTCTGTGCCCCCCAGGGAGAGGGAGCACTGGTCTGTGAAAGTGGCTGGTAGATTAGTTTGTGCGTTTGTTCTTTTCTTAGTAAAGAGGATTTGACTTTGAAGAGGGACCTAATCTTGAGCTGTGGCTGTTAGGTCTGAAGCCTAGGGCTGCAGTAGATTTTTAAAAGACTCCTCTCTTCTGGGATCGGCTACTCCAGTAGGTAGATCTCCATGTCTGAAGCGTCAGTGAAGACAGATAGAATGGGAGAGGCTTTAAAATGAAAGTGACTTCAGGGGCTGTATGATGCTTTTATTTCTGAAATGAGATTGGCCTTAGACCTGACTATTAATTTGCTTTTACCCTGGTAGCTGCCACTAGATGGTCTGGAGGCCTAATTAGGGTGGTACAGTTGGAATGTGTTAAATTTTAAGATACAGTCCGAGAGAGGTCATTCATTCCCTTGCTATAACTGTTAAGAAAGAAAAGCAGCTCATAAGTTAGTAACTCTGAAATATCCCAATTAGAGCAAAAAACCCCCAAACATTTAGGTTCTATTTGTTTTTCTCCTCTGATGGCTAGCCTTAAATATACTGACATTGTTCTTTAGACTGTAGGTGTCAGTGATGTCATTACTACATCAGTGCTCCTTTTTCCATATGAAATGTCTTGTATCAGGGACTAAGCCAGCAGTGTTTGCTTGTCCTCAGCAGCCTGAGTCTCTGGTCTTTCTTCCCTCTTTGGAGGCTTCTGCTTTGCCATTAGGTGGTGATGGTGGGAGCTGGGTCTGTGTTTGCTTCTATCTGTTCCTGTTCATGTAGGGAATATTTGCTGAGAGAATGCTACACCTTGGCTTTGTCCTCATTTTTCAATATATTAAAATATTTTTCTCTTTTTGAATTAATGTAGGTTTAAAACAAACTCTCAAAATTGCAGAAGTGAGAAGAGAAAGTTAAAAATGGGATCAAGGAAATCCTTTATATTTTGCTCTCTTGATTTCTGTATTAGATGAATCTTGTGCAGCGAATATATATATGTTCTTATGAAACTGTAAAAAAGAATATGTTACATGTAAATTATATCTCAATAAAAAAATAAAGGAAAATTTTAAAGAAGAATGTTTGTCATTCGCACCTTTGGAAGAGAATAGGACCTTTCAAAACACAGGTTAAACTGTGTTTACTAGGTTTCTTTTTTTTTTTTTTTTTTTAGCACCCCAGGGGGTTGTGTGGATGTGCACAAACAACTGTCAACAAATGGTTGTTGGCACCAGTTCAACACCAACAGGAATCTACAGTTTGGGGTACAGTGAAGAAGGAAACTTTATTCAATCCAAAACAGCTCAGTTGTGGTACGGCAAGGCTGTGAAAACAACAGACTATGAGGCGGCCCTGAGGCCAGGCTCCTCTCTGGCTAGACAGCTCTGCCTGCTCCTCGCTGGTCGGCTCTGCTTTGCCCGCCCCGTGCTAGTCTGCTTTGTTCTGCGCTAGTCTGGTCCACTCTGCTTGGCTTTGGTCGGCTCTGTTCTGTGCCAGTCTGCTCTGGCCTGTGTTTGTCTGCTCCACTGTGCTCCAGCGGGACATCTTTGGTGTTTCAGCCCCAGCCAGGGAAATGCAGTCTTAGGTAGAAAGGGAAGGTGCACTCCTAACTAGGTTTCTTAGTAGATAATGTTATGAATGTTTCCTTCTCCTTGGTGCAAGTGCCACAGGTCTTCTAGTTCTAAGAGGGTATCTTTTCTCACCCCAGGCCTAATATGTGACTTTAACTCCTCTCCCAGTCATCTGTCCAAGTGAGAGACCCAGTTTTCATTTCTCCTTGACACCCTGAGCTCCAGGCCCCTTCTTCTTGGCTCCTGGTTTTAATGACTCATCCTCCCCTTCCCACCTGGAGGAACAACTGGCTGGTCTTTAGTGACTAGAACTCTCTGTGTTGTAGGTGGCAGACGCCTTTGTGTTCCTTGCTGACCTGCCTGGGCCTCAACGTCTTGTTCCTCACTTTGAATGAGGGTAAGAACTTCCAGGGGCAGGGTTTGGTTTTGTTTTTTGTTTTGTGAATGAATGTGGGAAGGAATTCCAAAAAGCAACCCTAGGTGAAAGAGCCACTGGTCTTGCCTTGGAGTTGGCCTCCCTCTGTGTCTATATGATGTCAGAACACAGGTTCTGGAGAGAGACACTCTGGGCTAGAATCCTGGCTGGCTGGTGTGCCCTAATGCCTAATTTTCCTCATCTCTAAAGGGAGGGTATTAACAGTGTTTTCCTCAGAGGGGAGTTGTAGGGCATGAGAGCATTTATGTATAACTCTTAGCTCAGTGCCTGACACAGAGTGAGCAGCCAATACATGACAGTAGTCCCCCCTTACCCATGGTTGTACGTTCCATGGTTTCAGTTGTCCGCTGTCAACCTACTGTGTGCTAGAATGGGTTTTAAAAATATTTTCAAAAAGATTAAATGGAAAATTCCAGAAATAAGCAATTTATAAGTTTTAAATTGAGTGTCAATATGAGTAGCCTAATGGAATCTCTCACCATCCTGCTCCTGTCCTTCCTGGGATGGGAATCATCCCTTTGCCCAGTATATCCACTCTGTATATGCTACTTGTCACTTTGTAGACCTCTTGGTTATCAGATTGACTGTCATGGGACTGCAGTGCTTGTGTTCAAGTAACCCTTTTTTTAAACTAAATGATGGCCCCAAAGTGATGCTGGCAATTTGGATATGCCAAAGAAAAGCTGTGAAGTGCTTCCTTTAAGTGAAAAGGTGAAAGTTCTTGACTTAAGGAAAGAAAAAATATTGTATGCTGAGGTTGCTAAGCTCTACAGTAAGAACAAACCTTCTACCCATGAAATTGCCTAATTTATTAATTAAACTTTATTATAGGTATGTCTGTATAGGAAAAAACGTAGTATATGTAGGATTCTGTACTATCCACGGTTTTACGTATCCACAGTGGGCTTGCATCGTATTTTCTGCAGGTCAGGGGATCTTCTATATAGCTGTTATTGTTATTGTTTCCTTCTTGTCTGAATGCTCTTTCCAGTTCGGTTTCCAAGCTGATTCTGGGGTCATTTGGGGCATGACATGGGGTGAGGGGACCAGGAAGGTGGGCTCATGTGTGGACAGGTGGGTGGCTGTATGGGTCCTGGGTAGTGATGTCTCCAGGGGACCTTTTATGACAAAGTATGCCGTGACCCAGCTTTTTCTTGTTGCAGCTGGCAGATGGCTGCAAAAACAAGCTGACCCCCTCAGGGGAAATGAGTGAAGGACGTGGGACAGATTGTTCTGAGGAGCTGGGTCCTTTACTCATGTAGTCATTCTTTTGTTGAACCCTCATTTCCCAAGTGTCTCCTTTGTTTCCTATGGAGAGATGGACTCAGTGGGTTGAAAATAAACCCATTTCACATAAGACCTCCTGTTGGTTCTCATTGGGGCTCTTCTTTGCCTGATTCAACTCAGATATCATTTCCAGGCTGTTAGGTTTTCCCGAACATATTTCCAAAGTAAATCAGTTCATGTGACAGATATTTAACGAGCATTTACTCGGTGCCCAATGCTCTGTTAGCCTGCCTCGGGGGTACCAGTGATCCTTTGGATTTTCTCTCAGCCTCAACATTTTCTAGTCCACAGTGTTCTAGGATATCCTCAAAGCCAAAGGAGAGGTTTCCAATCTGCCCAGTGACCCAAAGGTCAGAATGTCAGTCATCGGGAGCCCCCAGTGGCCATACTCCAGGCTTGAGCCACCTACTGTTTGCTAATATAGTTTTTTAAATATTAAAAACATGAATTTGGTGCTATAGACAAAGTCCCAGCCCTCAAGAGTCTAGATTTGTAGAAGAGACAACAACTACACCTATAATCTGTCATGTGATAAGTTTTGTGAAGTAAAATAAAGCTGAGGTAAGGGGCTGGAGAGTGAGGGGGGAGACACTGTTTCCTATGGAGTGATCAAAGAAGGCCTCTTGGGCAGAGCCTTGGAGGAGGTGAGGGAGCAAGCATGTGGACCTCTGGGTGGGTGAGACTCCTGATCCTTGCTACCTGTTTACCTACAGTATTATTGGTCCCACAGGTGCATGGTATTCAGTGGGTGCCCTGGTGATTTCAGTGCCCGCTCTTCTGGGCTACCTGCAGGAGGTTTGCCGGGCACGGCTGCCCGAGTCTGAGCTGATGCGGAGGAAGTATCATAGCGTGAGGCAGGAGGACCTGCAGAGAGTTCGCCTGTCTCGCCCCGAGGCTGTGGCTGAGGTGAAGAGCTTGTGAGTATGGAAGGGGCTGGGAGTGAGGGACAGTCACAGTAACACCTCCCAAACACTGAGTGTGCCAGGCATTGTATTAGGCAAACCACAGATGTTATTCCCTTTCATCTTTTTAACAGTTCTGGGAGGTAGCTACTGTTATTATCCTGCATTTGTGGGTGAGGAAGAGGGCTTTTATAGCTGGAAAGTGACCAAGCTGGGATGAGAATCCAGATCCAGCTGGTTTCACAGCTTGTGTTCTTTCCATTAGAGAGACAGATTAAGGTCTTGTCTTAGCATGTGTGTACAGGAGCCACTGCCTGGGTTCAAATCCTAGCTCCTACATTTACTTGCTGTGTGACACTGGGCAGGTTGCTCAGCTTTCCTGTGCCTCAGGTGCTTCATCTTTTAAGTGAGGTAGTCATAGGCTTACCTCATAGGTGGCTTTGAAGATTAAACAAGTGTCTAGTACCCAGGAAGTGTTCAGTAAATATTAGTCATCGTCACTGCACTGTGGGGAAATTTCTTGGATGTGACAGAGCTGGTACATCTGAGGAAGCACCTTAAAATTGTTGAATAATATTAATATAACTTCAGTGGCAGCTGCCATTTAGTGAGCCCTCCCCAAATTGGGCTCTTTTGACACAGCAAGGTTCTCATCCTCCCTGGGCAGCCAAAAAAAATAGAGTCACCCCTCCCTGAAAATCTGAACCAGTTATCTGGAGTGGGGCCTGAGTATCTGGCTTTTTAAAAAATTTAAAGAAATCTTTCATTTTGGAAAGATTTTAAGCTAAACTGGAATGTATAGTTTCAGTTTTTATTAGGGTATAGATTATAGTAAGCTCGTATATGACTTATTAAAGTGAGGTTGTGAAAGTAAAAAACAAAACAAGCCAAAACTTACAGAAGAGTTGCAAGGATAATACAAAGAACTCTCATATGCCCTTTTCTCAGATAGAACAGTTATCAGCATTTTGCAACATTGGCTGCATCTGTCTCTCTTCACATCATTTTTTGCTTCCTGAACCATTTGAAAGTAAGTTGCAAACATCAGGCCTGTTCACCCCAGATACTTTAGCGTGTATTTGCTAAGAACAAGGACATTCTCTTATATAGCCACAGTCCTGTAATCAAAATTAGGAAAATTTATATTGATAACATTAACATTATTATTTAATATAGAGTTCATAATCACATTTTACCAGTTGTATTAATAAGCTCTTTTATATAAATTTCCCCTGATCCAGGATCCAATCCAGAATCATGCATTTCATTTAGTTGTTTGTTTTTAAAAAAAATACGTTTTAATTGATTTTTAGAGAGAGAGGAAGGGAGAGGGATAGAAAGAGAGAAACATTGATGAGAGAGAAACATTATCAGTTGGCTGCCTCCTGCATGCCCCCTACTGGGATGGAGCCTGAAACCTGGGCATGGGGTCCTGACCCGGAATTGAACCTCTTGGCTCATGGGTTGATGCTCAGCCACTGAGCTACACCTGACAGGCTGCATTTAGTTTTTATGTCCCTTTATCTCCTGTAACCTGGAGCAGTTCCTCAGTCTTTGTTATGACCTTGACATCATTTTTATAGAACAAGCTTATTATTTTGTATTTTCCTCAGTTTGGGGTTGCTTGGCTCCTCATGATTACATTCAGGTTATGCATTGTTGGTAGTGACAAGTGACATTGTGTCATTGTTAGTGGATTGCATCAGAAGGTACATGATGTCAGTCTGTCTAGTTACAGAAGATACTAACTTTGATTCCTTGGTTAAAGTTTCTCCACGGTAAGATGACTCTTTTACTCTTGAGAGTTAGTAATCTGAGGGAGATACACAACTAAATACCTTGTTGCTCATCAAACATTTACCCATTACTTTTAAGTCCGTTGATGGATCTGCCTTCACCAATTTATTCCTATGATGGTTGCAAAAGTAATTTTCTAATTGTCATTATTAGCTGGCATTCTACTGTAATTCTTAGTTATTATCAATATGAACTCAAGATTTTAAAATTTAACTCAATGGGTCATAATCCATTACTTTTACTATTTATTTTCATCTCAAATTGTCCTGGGTTTTGCCAGTAGGATCTCTTTTGAACTGTTCTTTCACTATGGCCCCATCTGTTTTGAGTGCTTCCTTACTTTATGGGACAATAGGATGTTCAAATTCATCTTATGCTTTTCCTGCCCTAGCTCTAGAAACAGCCATTTATCCAAGGAGCCCTTCAGAAACCAAGATCTGGGTGCTCATTGTACAACCTTGTGCTATTGCTTTTGGAGTGCATCCATTAAAAAAAGCTCTCCAAGTGAGTCTGCCTTACACAGCAGGTGGAGACACATTGATCTGTCTACCTCCTGTCATTTATCCTCACAGCTCTAGTGTATTTGTGAGGTGGGTACCCTGCTCATTTAATAGAGGAAAATGGCAGCCCAGTTAAGTAAAGATAAGTAACTTGGTCTCATAGCTTTAGCTAGAAAGAGACCAAAGGAGAAACTTTTGTCCTGTTTCCATCTCAACAGGGATTACAAAAAGGGGACTGAAATGTATGAATGTTCTCCTGAGCTCTCTGGCCACTCTCGAGGGTTTGAAGAGGCTGGCCATCCCGAGCTAGCTGTGCCTGTGAAGTCCTAGGCTCTGCCGCCCCACAGCTCTGTCAGGCCCCTTGGGTGAGTGGGGCAGGGCGTGCAGCTCACAGAAGCCCCTTGTGTCTGCAGCTTGATCCAGCTGGAGGCCTTCCTGCGCCGCCTGTGCTGCACCTGTGAAGCTGCCTATCGAGTGCTGCGCTGGGAGAACCCCACCGTGTCCTCACAGTGAGTGGCCCCTCCACTCCCACTCCCACTGCCCTGGAGGAATTTGCAAATGAGCCCCAGGCAAAGCCAGCTGCCTCGAGTGTCCCAGTGCCCCAGCCCAGGGGAAAAGAGCTCCTGAAGCTCTTGTGTGCAGACCTGCACATAGGCTTGTAGGTGGGAACGCACTGCTTTTGTCTATGGTAAAAATATTTTAAAAATAGAAAAATAACTTGCTATGTAATCTCCCACCCTGATATACCTGCTGACACCATGTTTAGACTGACTTAAGAGTTCGTTATATGCATATATTCTGTAACTTCATAGTGTATGTGAGATTCTCTTTTTTTTCTTTTTCACTTGTCATTATATATCATAAATGGTTTTCTTTGTTGCTACATGGCTTTTGGAATTACTGTAATACCAGATTAATATCGATAGTGAATATACTGTGATTTATAGAACCATTCTGTTATACATTTAGTGAGTTTTTACTTTTATTACTAACCCTGTAGTGAACATTTGTATGGGTTTAGCTTTAATCTTGAAAATTTTTTCTTAGAATAAATTAAAGGATGGAACTACTGGATCAAATGGAAGGGATGTTTTTTAAGCCCTTTATATATAAGTAATGACAACTAACAGTTATTTAGTTTTCCCCTCGTGCCTGGCTCTGTGCTTAACACCTGCCATGTATTGTCTCATTCTTCATAGTAACTCTAGGAGGTAGAGTGAAGGAGATAACACTCAGAGTACCAAGGGACTTGCCTAAGGGTACACAGTGAGAAGTGGCTATGCTGGATTCAAAGCCAAGTTTGTCTTATTCTAGACTTCAGAGTCTAGAGCCTGAGGAGTAATGAGCGTTGAACCAGTTTACATGGCCCCAGCCTCAGCCATGACGGTGGCCTCATCAGTGCCCGCTGTTAGCAACCAGTGACTTGTTGGTAGTTGTAAGGCCTTCCACCTTGCTTTATTGTCCACTTGTTTGTTTAGCAGATCTTGTCAGTTTACTAACTGTACAGAGCTATTTCATGGGTGTGGTCAAAATTGTTTCCTTCTGATGAGTTTCCGATCCTGTGGTTCCTCTGTTGATCCAGGTTCTATGGGGCTCTTCTGGGCACGGTTTGCATGCTGTATCTGCTGCCGCTGTGCTGGGTCCTTGCCCTTTTAAACAGCACACTCTTTCTAGGGAATGTGGAGTTCTTCCGAGGTAAGCCCTGGAAAGCCTTCTTATCTGTCTCTACCGCTGATCGGCTGTTTGCTATTCCTTCCACAAGGGGGCAGCACCACATTAAGTGGGCTCTGCTGGGCTCTGCCTCTCTGAGATGTCTGGCGGACACCGGGGAGGCTGCTACCGTAGGGGTCCCTCTGCCTTTCTGAGGCAGGTGAATCAATGCTTGTGTGATATTGTAGCTTCTGGGAGGTGAGGGCGGGATGCTTTCCCAGTGCTGCCACCCCACTCCTGGGACACAGCCCCCTGGAGTTGCTGTTATATATCTGTGTGATCCTAGAGTCCCCGTCTGCCGTCTGCCTTCTAAAGCAATGAGGCAGTCTGGAGAGGCCCTGAGTCACAGACACTTGGGCCTGTACATATGTTTGGCTGATTGCTATATTTGTTTTCCTTGGTGTGTTTGGGTAATTAATTTTAGAATTCCTAATTTATCGAGCACTTACTACATTTAATCTCTCTACAGCAGCCTCATGGGGTGGTATCTCTGCTTTGTTTATGAGGCTTAGGTTAGCTGACTTGTTCAGAATTAGGAAGGTGACTCTTTCCTGTAGCAGAGAGTGGGGTGCTGGAGGAAGAGGCAGCCAGCAGCAGAAATGGATACCCCCAAAACACCACTCATTCCACCCTGTTTCTGCCTCCCATCCCACTCTCCTTGCTCTGGGTAGTGGTGTCTGAGTACAGGGCATCTCTGCAGCGGCGGATGCAACCCAGCAAGGAAGAGGGTGCCTTCCAGAGCCCAGTGCCTTCGGATGCTGGGGGGAAGGGTGTTCTGTCAGACTGCACACCTTCGCCTACGCCCACAGAGGTGAGCGCCTACCACCATCAGGGCAGAGCCTGCTGTGGGCAGGTTCTGGCGCCTTCGTATTACCAGCTTATTCATACCACATAGCTCCCTCTATGTAATTCCTGTTTCTTCCCAGGACTCATCCCTCTGAAGTGCTTAATAATAATAATAGTAATAATAATGGCCACTGTGCTTTATTGAGTAGTTACTCTGCTGTTCCAAGTACTTCATAGCTATTAACCCCACTAGGTGCAGGTTATTTCTGAGGATAAGATTGTTCTCCTTCAAGGAGGAGAAGGCTGAGGCAGAGTGGGTGCCGGAGGGTGGTGTTGCCAGGACTCAGACCAGGCCCTGTGGTTCCAGAGCCATGCTCCCAACCCCTGTGCTATAAGCCACTGCAGGTCCATCATGGTCTTGGTCCTACCTCCCTGTCCCTGCTGGGTCAGAGAGTACCTCTTTCCTTTGACTTCCTTCTTTCTTGCAGTTGTGCCATTTCCTCTGGGGCAGGAATAGAAGTTTTGGGAGACCCTGGGTGCTGGCTCATGGGAGGTGGCCTCTGCCTTAGGGGCCAGCGCTGCTATCCCTCTCCTTTTCTAATAAAGTCTCTCTTCCCAGGACCTCACGCCAGGCAGTGTGGAGGAGGCCGAGGAGGCTGAGCCTGATGAGGAGTTTAAAGATGCGATTGAGGTGGGTGGCCCTTCCCCAGCACCCCCTACTGACTGGGCCAGAAGTTGGGTGGTCCTGGAGCTGTGTGGCTTCTCACATCCCAAATCTGGATTTTTGAAATTTTCTTATTTCCAAGTAAGAAGCTGAAATTTGCTCTGAGCTAGAACTCACTGTTGAAAGGCTGCCACTGAACCTCTGCCTGCCCTGTTGCTGACCTAGTGATTTGTCCTGGGTGCCAAGGGCAGGGATGGCTCTGGAAGCCTTGGGGAATGCCTTGCTGGGGATTGGCTGCAGACTGTGGACTTGGCACTTTTGATGTGGGGAACGCATATTTGGGGGAGGGCACTGTTATGTGTCTCCGACTGCTCTTACGCAGAATTAGGTCTGAAAGATGCCCCTTTGGGGGGCAGGGAGGGGAGGTTGGAGAAAGTGGTTGCATGGCCAAGTGCTAGGTCAGAGAAAGTTAAACAGTCTTTCTGATTTTAAGACAGTGGTTCAAGCTGATAGTTTGCAGTGTTTTATTTGGCATACAAAACTTAAAAGTTTTTTTGAGCTAGTATTTAAAAATGGGGAGATTTCAGTCAAAACTCTGGATTTTCAGTTTTTCAGGAGCCCTGGTAGCCCTGAGTCTGCAGTGGTCCATGTAGCTGAAGAGTGACTGTGCCCTTTAGACAAGTCACATAGTCTCCACCACTCCTTATGTTCCCCAGTCACTGAGTCCTAGTGGCAGTTGTCATTTTGTTACATTTGCGTTACTGTTTTCTTACAGTAGGAAATACTTTATGTCTCTGTAAAGTGGGAAATTGAGATATAAGAAATGGGGCCTTGTGAGTTTTCACTGGGTCTGTGATTTACACCTGTTCTATTCACTTTTACATCAGCCCGATCCATGTATGCATTTACTTTCGAACTGCTAGAAGATTTGTCTGAGGCTGTCATATATGATGTAGACTCTGAATCTGGAATGGTGATGCTTTCCAGCATTTCTGATCATAAGCCACAGTGAGGAACACACATACATCTTGGCCCAGTTCATGCTTATGTCTGTAATATGTGTAAAGTTCCCTAATGAATATATCATAAGGGATCTTTTCTTTCCTGTTCTATTCTGTTAAAATAATGACCCTCTTAATTAATTTCACCCAGTTTGAAAACAGTATACAGCTTCTCCCAAACTTATATGATGTTGGGATCCTTTTATGGGGCCCTTTGTTAATGTCACCCTTTGGGATGTGCTTAGCAGAACTCAGAGTAGCACTTCAGTGTTTCCTTTTGCTGGGGGTCCCCCTGATAGCAGCTTTCTTCTTGCTCTCTTTCTGTTTTCTTTCTTCTCCCTGCACCTCGGGAAGCAGGAGACCCACTTGGTGGTACTGGTAAGTAGGAGCCTTGATGAGGTGGACGGGGACCGGGCAGGGGGAGGGTGGCCGAGCTGGCTGTGACCATACCTCGCGGGGTCTGCCGTGCTGGGGTGCCGTTGCACGCAGGCCCTGGAGCCCTGCCACAAGGTGGGCAGGACTGAAAGGAGCTGTTCCCATAGGAGGATGATGAGGGTGCCCCGTGTCCAGTAGAGGATGAGCTGGCCCTGCACGACAATGGGTTCCTGAGCAAGAATGAAGTGCTGCGCAGCAAGGTGTCACGGCTCACAGAGCGGCTTCGCAAGCGGTACCCCACCAACAACTTCGGTATGGCCAGGGGACAGGGATAGGGAGGTGGCACCATAGCCACAGGGCCAAAGTCTTGGAATTGTGGGTACTGGTTTATGACAAGAGCGAGGGGTACAGTGGTTTCCATGGGACCCTGGGAACACATAGCAAGATGGTTGAGAGAGTGAGTGTGGGTTCCTTCTTGTCCCTCTTATTGAGCATTAGCTTGTGGGAAGATAAGGAACTTGGTTCCAGAAATGCCACCCCTGGACTGCAAAGAGAGGTGTGATCCCAAAACAGGTGGAACCTCAGAAGACAGTGCAGCGTAATGGCTGAGAACAGAGTGTGGAGTCCACCTGCCTGGTGCAACTCCTAGCTCCACTAGGTGTCCTTAAGCAAATTATTTAACTTCTCTGTGCCTCAGTTTCCCCTTTTGTAAAAGGAGGGTAATAATGGTTCTTACCTTACAGGGTTTTTTGGGACTCAAATGAGACAGTGCTTAGTAAGCGCTGGCACAGTGCTCGCTGGTTCATAGTAAGTGCTTAAGGGGCACTGTTGATATGCAAGGCCCCTGTCCATCCTGTGTGTGCCTAGGAGCCTGTCTGGATCTTTCCTGTCCAGGTGGAAGCAAGTTAAAGCAAACATTGTCTTCCTCTGGGCATGATAGAGCCCCGAGGTCCCTTCTCCTCAGCCAAGTTCACAGATTGGCCAGCCCTTGTTTTCCTGGGGGCTAGGGTGGGTAAAGGACGGCAGCTTTGGAGAATGGTGGACTTGACTGGTCACACAGCTTAGAATCCTGGCTCAGATCAGGAGAGCAGGAGCTAAGATGGGTAGAGCTATGGCTGAAGCCTAGCAAGCTGGTGACTCGGGAGTCACCCAGGTCCTGAAGAAGAACTTTGCTTCTGCCTGGTATCAGCTGCCAGGGAGGACGATGGGGTGGCTGACTCTGTGTTCTGGTGGTAGTGACTTCTAGGGCCTGTGACCTGGGGGAAGCCCCTGGGATTTACCTTGAGGAATTGGATCCAGGACATCTAGGGGCTGCCTTCCTGCCCCTGCAGCAACCAGTTGTTTTCTCAGGGTTAAAGGTCCTGGACGTGCTGTTTCTTGCTGCTGTGTGAATGTCCTCTAGTCATGCAAGATACCTTTCTTTTATTTATGATGGTTGCTGACTTCTCTGGAGCACTCTGTGTTCAGTGCACTGATTCATTTAGTCCTGATGGTAGATGGGACAGGAACAGGCAGTTTTTAAGGGCTTAGAACCACCCAGGTTACAGAAGTCCCAAGTGACACCGCACACAAATTAATACTTTAGCTCTGGCAAGTGGTTCACTTATATCTGTGGATTTTAAGTAAAGGGCCTTAGATGTTCCTATTTTACAGGTGAATAACCTGAGGTGAAAAGAGTGAATTGCCGGCATGGAACAGACTGAGGGATCTCAGAGGGAAGGTGGGGAGTGGGGAGTGGGTGGGGAGAGATTAATCAGAGAACTTACATGCTTTATGCATAATCCATGGACACAGACACTGATCTGGGGAAGGCCTGGGGTTGGGATGGATGTGGGGTGGAGGGGATCAATGGGGATAAAAAGGGGACATCTGTAATATTTTCAACAATAAAGATAAAGACACTTAAAAAAAAAGTGATTTGCCCAAAGGTTTCTGCCAGTTAATGGTGGAGCTGTGACTCAAACCCAGGTCATCTGACCCGGCTCCTGTGTTCTTTCTAACTCATCAGCCTCCCTTTGCCCCTGGTTTTATGTCTGTCTCATTCCTGTATTTGGTTTTGGTTCAGCTAATCCCTGGCAGGGTGGGCAAGAGCCTTTTCAGGTTCCTATGAAGATGGCAAGGACAGAAAATGCTTTTCTTCCTAATCCCCTTAGTTCCCCATTCTTCTAGACCCCTCACTGTACCTTCCCGGAGGTGTTCTCAAGCTCTTTTCTGTGCGGGCAGGTGTACTGTCTCTGTTCTTGGGTCTGATTCCTGCAGACCAAGGTGAGGTGAGCGGCTTTGCGGGTCCTTCCATTCCGGCTGTCAGTGTATGAAGGAGATGCATGGGAGGAATGAGTACAGGCCGCTCAGGAGCTTCTCTGTGGCCTCCAAGTGGGAGAGTCCTGATAGAAAGAGCCCCCTTTGTCCTGGAGGCTCCATCATCATGGCTCCAGCAGCCCCCATGCCATCTTAGGCTCCTCCCTGCTATATCACCCTCATGGCATCATCACGTGGTGAGTCAGGACCTTTGCTGAGAATAGGGGCAGGAAAAGTTGGTAGATGTTGGAAGGGAACAGGGGTGCTCTCCTCCTCTGTACACCTGTCTGAGCTGTTGACAGCACTCAGAGCCCTCCCTGGACCCAGGCTTGTGTCTGGGTACATGTGTGTTTCACTAGAACATGTAGATGACTTGGGGTGCTTGGCCCTCATCCAGTATAGAGGAATCCCCAGACATGGGCCCGAGTGTCAGTCTTTGGGTAGCTCCTTTCCACAGTTCCATACCCTTGCCACCTTTGCTAAGGAGAAGCAGAGGCAGGCTGCCTGGCCCAAATTCTTAGCATTGGGGACAGAATCTTGGAGCAGCTTGTTTCCTGGTTTGGCACCCCCAGCGAGCAGCACCTGCTGTGCTCTCTCTCCTTTCCTTTGTTGGGGTAATGACCTGACTGACAGCAACAGAATGTACCTTAGCACCTTGGCTTCAAGTTTCTCCTTGTTCTAGCTAGGACCTTCCTTTCCTTGAACACAGGGAGTGACCCTTAACAAGAGCTGCAGGGGATTCTGGCTGGACAGAGGAAGGGGCCACATGTAGGTGCCAGTATAGCTTTGGGGTCTTTGTGTGAAGGTGAGGCCCGGCACTCTGTACCTGGCCAGACAGGTGGGCCAGGAGGCACAGTAGTGCTCCCTGAAGCTGATAATTTGTCTGGCCAGATCACGGAAGGCTTTGGGCTCCAAGTTCTGGAAACCTCCTCCAGTAGCCTTATCCCCTCTCAAGTTTTTCTAGGACCCAAGTCAGCTTCCTTCTGGGCCCACAGGGCTCTCTGGTTCCCCTTTGGGAACAGTGCATGCCTACTGTGGCTCGGTCCTCTCTGCCTGCATGGAGATGCCTGCACTGACCCGTAGTGAGTACTCCCAGGGTGCAGCCCTCTAATCCTTCCTGTTGGGGTTTGCTTTTGCTTCTGGAGCTTGTTGAAGTCATAGAGCCCAGTGTGGCCTTTCCCCTGCTTCTCAGATCTCAGTTGCCTCCCTCCCTTTGATGCTCTTCATTCACCTTCATGTACCCCTTTCGTCAGACTGTGTCCTTGTTGCAGCCCACCTTTTCCATCTTCAGTTTCCTGGAGAAGGGAGGCGAGCACAGCTTCTTGTAGGCCTGCTTGCCTTGAAATGGCCTCTAAAAGAACGATTGCCCCTTCCTTGCCCATCCTTCATCTTTTCTTACACCCTCCTTCCTCCCTCCCAGCCATTTTCTAAAGTGCAATTGACGACTCTGTCATTGTCTGAACCTTTGTCATCTTGTTGTCTCTGGTTGTTTAGGCAGGATCTCTCTCCCAGCTCTGTCTCGCCCCATCCTGCCCATCACTCACAGTGCCTGCATCTCTGACCCTGTGCATCTTCTTGGTGGTGCCTGGTTCTGAGCTGCTCTCCTACAATCTTCAGATGACAGAAAGAAGGGCCTGGGGTTTTAGGAGGCATTTCTCTCTTTACCTGTGGGTGGAGTGTTTGTAAGGGCATACTTTGGAAGGGGTTGCCTCAGGCAGGTTTCATTTGAGGTTGTTGGAGCTGCCTCCTCTGAGGGGGATGCCTGTTGTCAGTTCCCCGCCAGTTTGACGTGGTTTTCAGGGGGGAGATTCTGCTGTATGCTCCTCTATTTCGGCTGGACCTGCAAGTGGGGCCTCTAAGCCCCAGTGTGGTACAGGGACTGGCAGCCATGTACAGTCTGGAGAAAATGGTTCCTTCCTTCTGTCTTTGGATCTGGACTTTGCCTCCTTGCTCACTGCTCCCAGCCAAGGAGTCTGGGCTGGGCTGGTGTCCTGAGTGTCCCCATTAAGAAGACCCAGGAGCAGGTGAGTGTTGAGAGGCCCAGGCTAGGTCAAGGCTGAGCTGCTGCCTCTTTCTCAGGGAGCTGTACGGGCTGCTCGGCCACCTTCTCAGTGCTGAAGAAGAGGGTAAGTCTCCTTGGGGGTGTCCTATTGGGTCTCAGTCCTGCCCCACCTGGGTACCTCCTCAGACCCACAGTGGTCCCAGGTTCCTTGGATGGGATCAGTGGGTGGGCAGGAGGGAGTGCTGGGCGCTGCAGGTGCCTGGGGCTGGGGGATGCATCTCACACTGACCTTGGCTCTTGTCTTCAGCGGAGTTGCAGTAACTGTGGAAACAGCTTCTGCTCCCGGTGCTGCTCCTTCAAGGTGCCCAAGTCTTCCATGGGGGCCACAGGTGAGTGATGCAGGTGCTTGGGGATCAGGGCAGTGGGAGGGCTAGGAGGTGCTGCCTTGTGGGATAGGAGTGAGGGGTCAGTGATAGGTCAAGGGAACTTGGGATCCTACTCTGGCCCCTAGTAACATCTCCCCAATCCCCCTTTAACAAACAAAAAACTGAAATATTTGATACATGCAAAAGAATATATGATATATCTGAATTATGAAGTGTAATAATGAATGCCTGTGACTAGTTCACTGAAGTTAAAAAATAGAGCTGCATTAGCCACACCACTGAGTCTCCCCAGCGCCATGCCTGCCTCCCCCAGAGGAGACCACCATCCTGAGTTTCACTCGTTTTCTCATTACCGTGGTAATACTTTTAACAAAATAAAGAAGGCTGTCTTTTCCTTCTGTAAAAGCTCTACATACTCATTGCAAACAAAACAGAACATGTAGGTGAGCAGGAGGAAGAGCACCACACACGCATAGGATAAATGCATATGCGCATTCTAGAAAGGGAGCCTGTCTTACATAGTTCCTTGTAATATGTTACAGTGAGAAGCAAGGGTTTTGTTTTTCCTTCTTCATGCAAGTAGCATATGCTTATACTAGAAGTTTTGGAAATTATACAGAAGAAGTAGGAAGAGAAAAATAATCCTGTAATCTTACCACCAGAGATAACCACTGTTAAAACATTTTGGAAATTTTTTTTCTGGTACTTTATTTAAAAAACATTTTGAAAGGTGTTGTGTTGGTGGCAAAATAATTTCTAATGCATAGAACACCTGGGAGAGTCCTTCTGTTGGTTTGGTCACACCCCAAATCCCTGGATCCCATGAAAAGAAAAGTCTCCAAGGGCAGGGTAGTGAGCTGGGTCAGCGAGGATGTGGGCTGGGCAGTAGGTGATCTGTGGGGCTTTGGGGGCTGGGGTGGTGGGTCATGAGCAAAATGGCATGAGGAACTGTCTCACCAAGTTCTTCCTCCTTTTCAGCCCCCGAAGCCCAGAGAGAAACTGTGTTTGTATGTGCCTCGTGTAACCAGACCTTGAACAAGTGAGAAGAGGGGACAGGGTCCAAGCAGGCGACAGTCCCTGGGCCAGCAATGGAACCCGCTCTCCCTACCCCTAGCCCCATGTGATGTGTGCTGGGCAAATGTGGCCCAAATGCTAGGTAGGCTTCCCCTTTCTGTTCTTGCTGTTTCCAGCTGGGTTCTGGAGCTGTTCCCCACTCCTGCAGATGGTCATTAATGGCTGCTTTCAAACCCCAGAGGGGAGAGGAGCCCCTGGAGGGTCTGGCATGTTTGCCTTGCTCTGTCCTGGGCTGTTAGTAGACTTTCGCCTGGCCAGGGAATATAAGCTAGAGGGCAGCAGAGAGCCATACCTCTGAGGATCAGGGGTCTCTCCAAAGCTGGGAATACTCTGAGACAGGAGATCAGAAACTGGGAAAAGAGATTCTTCCTCCCGCGGGATACTGGGCTAAGCCTTTCCCTCTGAGAGTCTGAAGAAGGGCTTGGGAGTGCCATGCTACAACTCTGCTGTTTGAATGTCCCTCCAGGCACTAGGATCTCATTATTTGCCCACCAGTACTTTTGGGCTAACAAGACCAAAAGTGTTTCTAGAAACACGGTTGAAGTTCCCAAGTTCCCCCAGAGGAGGACGTGTCTAGGAGGGCCTGGCAGAGTCCTTCTATTAACTAGAGCAAAATGTAGGGAACCCTAGGAGCTCGAAGGGCCTCAGCCCCACCTTGAAGAAACCTTGACTTATAGAATCTTAGCCCACATGCTGCCCTGGTGTCCTCAGCCCTGGCTAATAGGTGGCAGGCACTTAGATTACTTCTCCCCCTGCTCAGAGCCTCGGGCACCCCTCCTCTGGCTCAGAGCTACATTTCCCCTCCCCAGCCCCTTGTCCTTCGGAGTGTGAGACAAGGCAAGCAGAGCAGAGGTCCTGAAGCCTTGACCCTTGGGGGCCTGGGAAGTGCATGATCTTGCCAAGCTGGGTCTTAGGTTCCAGGGCTGTTCTCCAGCAGGACAGTCTCAGTTATGGGCCAATTGGGGTCCCATCCTCTCTCTAGCAATTTCATATTCATTTATGTGCTCTTCGGGGCTTTGTGTGTCTCTAAGCCATGAGCGGGCTCAGGCACCCCTCCCTTCCTATGGAGCTGCCCTGCCTTTTTGAAGTATTTATTTATTTATTGCTTGGTTCCTGGGAACATGTGGCACAGGGAATGGGCTGAGGAGGTTGGGGGCTTCTCCTGCCCTAGGATGCTTCCCTGGAGTTGACTTAGAGCCCGTAGGAGGTGGAAATGTTTCTATACCCTAAGCAGGGACCCAGGAGGCAGGTTGGGGAGACAAGGGCCATCCTAGGCCAGCTTTCTCGCCAGGCCAACCAGTCTAGCTAGGGCTGGGAAGACAGGAGCCTGCTCCAGGCTGGTGATGTGAAAGTCCCTGGGGAACCAGGTAGGCCTTGGTGTACCCCCTTCCTTGAGCTCCTTTGTCCTGTTTGGAGATGAGAGTTAAGTACCCTGTGCTTTATTACACTGGAGAGGAACTAAAGGACTTCTGTGTATATGGAGAATTATCAATAAAAAGGCCTCAAGCTTCTTATGTATTGGACCTTGTCCTTGCGCTCACCCTCTCTCTAAGCTGGAGAGCCGCCCCGCCCCCCCAGTGCCCCACTGCTGGCTGAGTTTGCAGGCCTGGGCTATGCGTGCAGCACAGAGCTGTACGGGCATGGAGGTTGGGTGTGAGGTGGGGGCAGGGGGAGGAAAGCTGTGCCTTGCACAGGATGGGCTCAGCACATGTTTGTTGAATTGACTTGAGGCTCTGTCTTGTGACCAAATTGTGGGGGCTGAGGTTGGTTGGGACCAGAATTCAGTAAACTCTAAGCAGTGCAGGCTTTAGAATGGAAAGTTTTTAACTAATCCCCCTGAGAAAGCAAAAAAGGATCAGACCTTGGAGAGGCGGCTTTGAGATGGGGGCATAAGCAGTTCTCTGAGAGCTGGAGTGTGTGTGTGGGGGTGTACTGGCTGCCAGGCACTGTGGTGAGTGCTTTACACACATTATTTCATTTAATCCTCACGATGGCCCTATGAGGCAGGTGCTGTATTTCTCCTCATTTTACAGGAAAGGAAATTGAGGACCAGGAAAGTTAAGTAGTAGTTGTGAAAGTTTCAGCATGGCACTTTGCAGACCAGGGCTGGATGTGAGCTATGTCTTCAGACTGTAGGCCTAGGGCAGTGAAGAAAGGAGTGTGAGACGCTGCCTTAGGGAGTTGAGGTTAGGTGGCAGCCCTGTGCATGTGCAACTTGGACTGAGGTGCCCGGGTGTCCTTGCAGCATGCTGCAGCCTTGGTCTGGTCTAGGTGGGATTCTGCAAAGCTCAGGAACTTCCCTTAGTGTGGAGAGCCCCGGCAACTTCAGAAGGCCCCTGAGAGGCAGGGAAGCAGCCAGGACCTTGTCCCAGCAGTTTTTACAGATGAGCATGTTCACATTAAAAAGTATTAAGGCAGGCCTGGCATATGTGGCTCAGTTGGTTGGGTGTCATCCTGTGCACCTAAAGGTTGCTGGTTTGATTCCTGGTCAGGGCACATGCCCGAATTGCGGGCTCCATCCCCGCTAGGGGGCATGAAGGAGGCAGCTGATCTGTACTTCACACACTCCCTCTCCCTTTCTCTCTCTAAAAAAAAACAAAGGTGTTAAGGCAGCCTCAGTAGTCTGGAGGGCCAGAAGATGTAGGAATGGAGAAAAAATAGGGCCTTTGAGCAAAAGGGGACAGGAGTGATTGCACATAGCACAGGCTTAGGGAAGAGGCGGCTGGGGCTGTGCTGGTGCTTCTTGTGGAGGGCAAGGTAGGTCAGCTGGAAGGCTGCTCAGAGATCATCCACTCCAGCCTCTCATCTGGAAGTGACACAGTGTCCATTTGAGGATGCATGTTCCCCACCACTTAGAGCCCGTATTAGCCAGGGAGTGTCCTTGAGGTGGTAGGGGTGAGCACTTGCTGTGGGCCGCCTCCATCCTTGGTCCTGCTCTCCCAGCAGCTATTGGTGACACCATGTGAGTTGCCATAAGGACATTGCCCTTAGCCTTTCTATGTTGCTTTACTCATCTGTAAAATCAGTGTGATAGTGCCATCGACCTTGTAGGGCCGCTGTGAGGATTAAATGAGATAGTCCATGTGAGGTAGGAGTGCAGTGCCTAGCACCTAGTAAGCACTCAGTAAATGCTCCCTCATTACCACCATCCTGGAAATCTTTAGAGAAAGAACAAACAACTCTTCCCTGGGTGGCTTAGAACAGCAATCTTTTTTTTTTTTTTTTTACACGAGAGAATAATCTTAGATTGTTATTCAGGAAAGAATCTCAGAGAATGGCCAGAGTATAGTTGGAATAAGCAGAGTCAATGTCATTTTATTTTGGGAAAATGAAAACAGTGCCAGATGTTGGTGAAATGCAGACTGTAGCACAGTAGCTTGAAGGGCATGGGATACGGGGCATGAGAAACATGGTTCCCATCAGCTGAGTTCGGCAGCCTTGCAGAAGGGAAGCTGGGGGGCCCCTCCTGTATCGCATGTAGTGCATGTGAAGGGCCTCTGTGACAGCATGCCAGGGATGGACAACTTTTTTAATTTTTAAAAATATATCTTTATTAATTTCAGAGAGAGGAAGGGAGAGGGAGAGAGATAGAAACATCAGTGATGAGAGAGTCATTGATCGGCTGCCTCCTGCACATCCCTGACTGGGATCAAGCATGCAACCTGGGCATGTGCCCTGACCCGGAATCGAACCCTGATCGCCTGCATCCTAGGTTGATGCTCAACCACTGAGCCACGCCCGGCCGGGTGGACAACTTTAAAGGGCAGGTACCATTGGAAAATGGAACCATGGAGGGTTTTATCAGGACTGGATTGTGCCTTACAGTTGGCTGACAGAGTGCTGAATGTGGGGTGACCTGGAAGGCAGACTGTCCATTGCAGAGTTGGAGGCCTGTTTAAAAGATTCCTTCCAGTTCTTAAGCCCCCAGGAGGAGGAGACAGGAGCCAGGTTCAGCTGCAGCCCTTGTGCCTGCTGGGGCAGATCTGGGATGGGCTGCCAACTCCCACAGCCTGACTTGGGTTGAGGGTTCTGTCCATCTTTTTGTGGTTTGGTGGTAGTAGGGAGCAGCCTCTAGTGGCCCTGGCAGACCTTGTGCTGGTTGTGCTTTCTAGGATCTTTGTGGTCCTTGATCACCTTCGATGCTGAAACCAAAATGAAGCTCCATTTTCATTCCCTTGTCTCCATGGAACCTTCCAGGCAACCCTTTTGAGGGATCCTGGCTCCAGTATCTGTCCTACTGCTATCTATCCTAGCATTATCTATCCTAAGATAACGATAATAGCTATGTTTATTGAGCGCTTGTGCCAGGCAACAAGCTGAGCACAGTATCATTTAAATCTTATGAAAGTCCCCAAAGCTGGGTTCTGTTATTTATTACATTTAACTGATGGGTAAATGAAGGCACTGGGGAGGTTAAGTAACCCGCCTCAGGTCACATAGCTAGTAAGCCTGGGCTGGGATGTGAATTGTGCCACAGGTACCTATACATTGCCTCATAAGAGAAACTTTGGGAAAATAGCAATCCTGACTGTCACCCTCCCCCATTCTGCCTTGCCCCCACTAGCTCTGGGAGCTTCTTAGCCACTGAGCTAACAGGAGGGGCCTGCCCACCCCGAGCCTAACGAAGTGGGCTCAGCCTCCAGGGGAACAGAGGCAGCCTTGTGGTAGGAGCTCACCCCACTCCGCCAGCTCCCAGCACCCCCCTTCCTTGGCTGGTCTGTTTTAACACCCAGAGCAGCACATTCCATTCTCTGGCACAACTGGGGGCTGGGGACTCCGGATTCCCCTGGCTGCCTGCTCTCTTCATGGCCCCAGTAGAGCCTGCTGTCTGGGTTGGGACACTGGGTCCCAGCCACACACATTCCAGCAGTAACCACCCCCCACGTTGTATTTCCCAAAGAGTGAACTTTAGCTAGGATTACAGCCGACTAAACAGTTGTGGGATGTGAGCTTCCTTTGTGGGACCCAAGAGGCTGAATGCCGATGGGGCTGAGAAGAGAGTGGGGGTCAGGGTGGGCTGCTCTGGGAGTCTTGAGAAAAGCCACAGTCTGGGGCTGGCTCATAGCTACTGTCTGGGTTCTTGGAGTAGGATTGGTGCAGGGCTCCCAGAAATCTTCCTGGGGGTGGCAGAAGCCTGGCTGCCTGTACCCCTCTGGCCTGTCCTTGGCTCAAATACTAGCACTACCACCATGTACAAGCTGTGTGACCTTCAACAAGTTCCTTAACCTCTCTGAGCCTCAGCTACCTCATCATTAAAATAGGGTTAATATAGTACCTATCTCAAAGGACTGTTGAGAAGCTTAAATTAGAATGCTAAAGTGCTTTGAGTAGTACCTGCCACCTAGCATAGGCTTGGCGCTTATTGATTACTGGTATATATCTTCTCCCCTACATTGGCTTATGCACTGCTTGGGGATGTATATTCTGAAGCAAAAGTCCAAACGTAGGTTCCATTCCCCTTCTGTAAGTGACAATTCTTTTAGGTTAAGCTCTTACTGTCTTTTCCCTGCCTTCCTGTCAGTAGTGGTTTCTTAGTTGATTAACAAGTCAATTAGGGATTTACTGAGCACGTATTATGTGAGCTGGGTAAAGGCCTTTGGTTGATAAAAATGCTAACTACCATTTAATAAACATCTTCTAAATGCTGGGCATTGTTTCCAGGTACTTTTCATACATTTTTCCATTTAACATTGTTACCTTGTGAAGTAGACAAGCTGGGCGATGTTCCCAATGTCCCACGGTCACTAAGTCACAGGATTGGAACCCAGAACTGGGTTTTACTGCCTCTTCTCACCTGATTCTGAGTGTTTAGCAGCCTATCCCCCATCCTTCCTGGTCTTTCACAGAACTCTGATTTAGTACGCGGCTGAAACACTTGACTTCCTCTGCTCCCTTGTAACTCGGGGTGGCCGTGTGACTTCGTCTGGTTGGTGAGCTGGAAGTGGAAATCTACCAGGTGGAACTTGTTGGGAAATTACTGTTTTCCTGATCAAAAGGGCCAGAGGCAGCTGACGCGCTGCTTTTGCTATTAGCCCTTCCCTGCCTTGCTGCCCGAGTGTGGCTGAGAAGTTGGGAGGAGGCAGCACCATCTTGTAACTGAGCACGGAAGCCACCCCCTGGCAGAGCAGGAAGACAGAATGAGTCTGGGACATGGATCTTCCTCTGCCCATCTCCAGACCTCTAGTGTGGAGAAGCCCCAGTCTTGGCGTTGCTGTTTCGTGAAGTCAGATGCAATCCTTCACGATACACAGCCGCATGCTTGCTGTCAGCGCCAACTGCCTGTCTCCAGACCAACCAGGAGGGAGCATTGTGACTGAAGGAAATGAAGGGTGGGCTCCAGGGCCTCCCTGGTCTCTGGGAGGATTTTTCTTGGTCCCAGGGAAGAGACTGCTGGGGTTCTGACAGCAGACATCGGGGACAGAACTGGCATGTAGAGAAGGCCTGACCCCTTTGTGGGGGTTGGGTGAGAAGTGCTTTCCTGGGCTGGGCTGAGGGAGCCTCTCCCGCCGCCTCCCTCTCACGACTGCCAGCACCTGACAGAGGTCAGTATTGTGCTCTAGCCAGAAGAGGCCCAGTCCTGTATGTTCAGTGGAAAAATAATCCCTGGTCCTGGTTGACCATAGAAGTGTCCGTAAACATTTGGTCTGGGTAGGAGGCTGGGAGACAAGGGGCGGATTCAGGGAGCCAGGTGGGCCCGGCAGGCTTTGGGCGAGGGTGGGTGGTGGTGGCTTCCTCAGAGGTGAGCAGGAACAAGCAGGCCTCTGCTGCTCCTGACCTGCGGGGAGGCCACCTGACGGCTGGGGAGGTGATTTATGGGCAGGCTGTCAGACCACCTGTTAGCTCTGGGCCCCCAGCGGAATTCAGGCCCTCCGGCCTTCTCATTTCTCTATGGCAACCCGCTCCTCTGAGAGCCACGAAGCCAAGGTTTGTCTCACCTCATGAGAATGCGGCTTCATTGTCTTGGAGGAGCAGCAGGCTGTGGCTGCACTCAGCATCCCAGCTGTACCCTCGCTGGTGAGGAAACTCCTCTGAGGGTGTCCCCGGCTCCCTGCTCTGGATGCATCTGCCCTGTCCCTCAGTATCTGCTGATGGACGCCCCCACCCCCTGGCCAGGACTCTTTCTGGGCACCAACTCTTCCAAATGCTGGACATTTGACTGGTAATAGCCTGTTGGCTCCACTTCAAGTCTTGTCCCCTCCCTGCCCTGTCCAGCTCAACTGAGCAGCCTCATCTGCTCTGAGCAACCTGAAGAAGCCCCCTCAGGCATCCTAGCTGATCCCCTCCCTGCCTGCAGGACCAACACCCTTCCAGCCTGAGGAAACTCAGCCCCTCGCCCTCCTCCTGCCTCAGCTGTGGGCTTATCTAGATACCTAGATGGAGGTTCTTCCCCCATCTGCAAACCACCCTGGGGAGCATCGAGAATGCTGATTTCTGAACACTCTCCAGAGCTTTGGATTTAATTGCTTTAAAGTGAAGTCCAGTGTTTTGTTGAAGCTCCTTAGATGATTGGAAGCCTTATGTGTCAAATGTAGATACTGCCAGTGTAGGCGGGGCCTGAGCTTCTGCATTGTGCAGATGCTCTGGTCCAGGGCCCATGCTGAGAGGCCACTGTTCTACACTCTTGTCTCCTACAGGTCAGGACCAGTGCGCAGGGGTGTCTGAGTGCTGAAAGTGTAGGAGTGAGACTCCAGGCCTCTGGCTCTTCTGAGTAGTTCTGTGGCCCAGCCTTCTTGGGTTCCTCAGAGCAGGCATTACCCAAGTTGGGGAGACTCTTCAGGACCGTGGGAGCCTTCTGACCGTGGGAATAAGCTGGGGAACTTGGCATCTCTATCCGTCCTCAGGGACAAAAGAGGGTCATCTCCATCCCTCATTAATGGTGGGGACTATTAGGGTGCTCTTGGGGGATCCTGCACAAACATCGACATTGTCTTAGGCATCCTGAGTATGTCTGTGTGGACAGGTCATGGGCTGACAAGGGGTTCTTTCTAAAAGTCCCTTCTGAACCTCCCTCTCTCCACCTCTGGGGAAGTGCCTGACAAAGAAATCACCTGGTCAAAACCAACTATTGTTTTCTTTGATTTAATTAAAAACTTAAAAAAAAAAAAAAATTAAAGACCAAACACTACCTGCATCAGTCTAGTACCTGTGGCCTCATAGCAGTAGCAATAATTTACTCTTCATCAAGGTAAAGGGACATGCGGGGCTGAGGAATGAACCCCAAGAAGCGAGCCTGTGGAAGGGGGCCTAGGCTGGGCTTCTCTCCAGTCCAGGGGGAAGGGAACTGGCAGAGATGGGGACAGTGGGGAGGTGTGGCTGGAGGGCACTGTGACCCTAATGCCTTTCCTTTGGGGGCTACGAGAAGACACATGAAGGGGCACTGGGGGTGGAGAACTGTCTTCCAAGTAGCTCAGCCTAATATCAAGACTTCCCTCTCCAAGGCGAGGCCCCACCAGCAGCAGAGGGGAGCTGACACCATGGTCCACTCCAGAAACCATCTGGGCCGCTCATAGCCCCTCTACCCTTCCCTCCATCTCTCCTCCCTGCCTACTTTCTGAGACCCTCAGGGTTTCCCCTCAAAAGAGAAAGCCTGATTTCTAAGAGAAGCAGCCCCCAGATACCGCAGAACCCCTCGGTCAAGCCCTGGCTCCATGCCCATCCCTTAGGGCCTGTGCTGGGCCTTGGGGCCAGGGCAGGAGGTGACAGGGAGTCCCGGGGCAAGGCACAGCTGGCTGGTGGGGCAGGGCGAGGCACTCTTCAGTGGGGCTCGGCAGCCCCGTAGAAGAAGGGGTAGTAGAGGGAGCAGGGGTAGGAGAACATGAACTTGACGGCGAACTTCATCTCCTTATTCTTCTTGTCCCAGCGGTAGACGGCCATGAGCAGCAGCTGTCCGTCTACCTTGCGGCCCATGACCAGGAAGCTGCCAGCCAGGCTGTCCAGCTGTGGGCAGGGGCAGCCCGCACCGTTCTTCATATGCAGCACCAGCCTCTTGGTGTCCTTGCGCTTCAGGGGGCCCGGCTTGAGCAGCTTCTTCTTTTTCTGGGCTCCAATCAGCTTCCGGTCCCCATTCTCTATCTTGATCTCCTTGATGCGCATTTTGACCACTGTGGGGGCGGACAGAGGACAGCCTGAGAATGGGCAGGCTGGCCCAGGACGCTGGTGGCCCCACAGTTGGTGCTTATGCCTGAGGCTTCAAGCCTGGCGTGTACATGTTATATTTATGAAGCTCCTATCATGTGTTGGACTTTCACGGACATTATCACGTGTTATCCTAGAGGTACAGGTGGGGGTGGGGGGTGGAAATGAGGTTTGGAGAGGTTGTGAGCTGCCCCAGTTCTAGAGCCTGGATTGAAGGGAGGTCTAGTGGACTCCAGAACCCACGCCCTTCCCAACAGGACGTGCACAGTGGAGAGCTC
The DNA here is from genome assembly GCF_054644295.1 of Miniopterus natalensis. Classification (NCBI taxonomy): domain Eukaryota; kingdom Metazoa; phylum Chordata; class Mammalia; order Chiroptera; family Miniopteridae; genus Miniopterus; species Miniopterus natalensis. The sequence continues at coordinate 40,833,005 of NC_142094.1, forward strand.
TCAATGGGGAGTGGGCTTTTGGGCTCTCCAGGGAGGGAAGTATTAGAGGTGTGGTGACCAATTGGAGGGTTTGGTGGAGAGGGGTCCTTGAGATGGAGGGAGGCTGATCTCTGGGGATATTTCTGAATGGAACTTGTGTGTGTGTGTGTGGAGTAGAGTGTATATGGCGGGTATGAGTGTGTGTGTGTGTGTGTGTGTGTGTGTGGAGTAGAGTGTATATGGTGGGTATGAGTGTGTGTGTGTGTGTGTGTGGAGTGTATATGGTGGGTATGAGTCTGTGAGTGTGTGGTGTGGAGTGTATATGGTGGGTATGAGTGTGTGTGTGTGTGTGGAGTGGAGTGTATATGGTGGGTATGAGTGTGTGTGTGTGTGTGTGTGTGGAGTGTATATGGTGGGTATGAGTCTGTGTATGTGTGTGTGTGGAGTGTATATGGTGGGTGTGAGTCTGTGTGTGTGTGTGGAGTGGAGTGTATATGGTGGGTATGAGTCTGTGAGTGTGTGGTGTGGAGTGTATATGGTGGGTATGAGTGTGTGTGTGTGTGGAGTAGAGTGTATATGGTGGGTATGAGTGTGTGTGTGTGTGTGTGTGTGTGTGTGGAGTAGAGTGTATATGGTGGGTATGAGTGTGTGTGTGTGTGTGTGTGGAGTGTATATGGTGGGTATGAGTCTGTGTATGTGTGTGTGTGTGGAGTGTATATGGTGGGTGTGAGTCTGTGTGTGTGTGTGGAGTGGAGTGTATATGGTGGGTATGAGTCTGTGAGTGTGTGGTGTGGAGTGTATATGGTGGGTATGAGTGTGTGTGTGTGTGGAGTAGAGTGTATATGGTGGGTATGAGTGTGTGTGTGTGTGTGGAGTGTATATGGTGGGTATGAGTCTGTGTATGTGTGTGTGTGGAGTGTATATGGTGGGTGTGAGTCTGTGTGTGTGTGTATGTGGAGTGTATATGGTGGGTGTGAGTCTGTGTGTGTGTGTGTGTGTGTGTGTGTGTGTGGAGTGTATATGGTGGGTATGAGTCTGTGTATGTGTGTGTGTGGAGTGTATATGGTGGGTGTGAGTCTGTGTGTGTGTGTGTGGAGTGGAGTGTATATGGTGGGTATGAGTGTGAGTGTGTGTGTGTATGTGTGTGGAGTGGAGTGTATATGGTGGGTGTGAGTCTGTGTGTGTGTGTGTGTGTGTGTGTGGAGTGTATATGGTGGGTATGAGTCTGTGAGTGTGTGGTGTGGAGTGTATATGGTGGGTATGAGTCTCTGTGTGTGTGTGCACACGCATGGTGTTTGACAGCTGGCTCTGGGGAGGGCCTGCCCTGTAGCACGTGCTGGTTCCCATGGGGTAAACCCCTCTCTATGACCCCCACATCACCGAGCGCAAGGTTGGGAAGCGCTGTGCACAGCCAGCTCTTGGTGGTGTGAACACACGACCGTAATCTGTGTGAGACTGCAGTGTGGGAGGGAGTGTGGATGTGTGGTATATGTGTTTTGTGTATGGGTGTGGGGTAATAGGGGTGTGTGGTTGAAGATGAGAGTGGTCAGAGAGTGTTCAGGGCACTCCAAGGTGACCACAGCCAGCCTAACACAGTTGGGAACAGAGTCCTGAGCTTGGGGACGAGTCACTTGGGCTAGTCTCCCCCTTCTTCAGGCCTCTGGGCCCCACCTCTGAGCATCCAAGGGAGAAGCCAGAGAATAACATTTCTACCCAGGGAAGGAAATTGTTATAAATTCTCTCCTCTTTCTCCCTCTCCCCCTACCTCCTCATTTTCTCTCTTGGACACAGCCACCCCTTGCTTTAGCCATATTCTCTTTCCAAACAGATCAGTGACCTGAAAGACCTGCTGAAGTAAGGATTTCGTTGCTCTTTCTTTTATAGACAGGGAGGCCAAGACACAAAACAGGAGCCGACTTGGCAAAGATCACAAGCTGGGCTGTGTGGTCCACGCAGGAGCCAGGGCCTGACTGGACTTGGCTCAGCTGCCCCAGGAATGAGGCGCTCCACGATGAAGCTGTGGGGCAGGTGACCACAGCTCCCCTGACTAGAGTGCATCGGGTGCTCAGCAAAGGACCCAGGGACAAGGGGGCTGCGCTTCTGTCCTGGAGCCCGTCTCTCCCCACCTGCTGCCCCCATCCATCTCGGGGCTAAGCCTGCTCACCAAAGAGAACCCAGCCCTGGAGGCCTCTCTGTGGACAGTGCCAAGGGAGGGCTGCAGGAGCCCTGGCCTGAGGACCATGGCCTGAAGCCCCTGAGATGATGTTAAAAAAGAGGGGCATTTCTCTGGGGAGAGGGTTCATGGTTATCATCAGTCTAAAAAGGGTCCATAAGACAAAAACGGTTAGGGTTCACAGTGACGGGTGTGTGCATATGTGTTCATATGTGTGCAGGTCAAGGAGGAGGGGCTGGGGGCGGCTGTGTGGGCTCCACACTCACCGAAGTCGCTGGAGCACATCTGCTCCATGAGGCCATCCGCGTTGTGCTCCATCTCGCACTGGGCACAGATCTTGGTCACTGAAGAGAGAAGCAAGGGTGGGGTCGAGGGAGGCTGGTATGGGGACCAGAGTCCAAAGAACCACTTAGGGTGCAGACTCACCCACTGACAAGCCGCCTGCCCCTGCCCAGCCCCTGCTGCCTTATCAGGAAATGGGATGATGGTATTGGTAACAGGACCTGCTCACTGAGTGGCTGTGAACATGAAAAGAGAAGGCTGTGCAGGGACAAAGCTGCCCAGGTGGGCACGACTGCCCACGGCCCTGGCAGCTGCAGCCATGACGTGCACTGTCTTCTAAATTTTGTTTCATTTAATCCTCAGTCTATGAAGTAGGTATTTGTTTTAAAGAAAAGGAAACTGAGGGTCAGAGTGGCTACCCAAGTCTGCAAAGCCATGAGAACTGAGTGTAGAACTCAGGGTTTGTGACTCCCAGGCTAGTGCTGGGGTGGGGGTGTTTGTGGGGTCCCACTAGGAACACAGGGTCCAGGCATGTGGGTAGACAAGTGATGCTGGCAGGGCCAGGACTGTGGTAGAGGAGCACCCACCCCTCTAGAGTGTGCAGCCTTAGCCCTGCCAGGATTTCTGATTTTTCAAAGGAAGCCCAAACTCTTAATTTTTATATGAAATATTCTGAGTATTGTCTGTTACACTCAGGCTGCTGGTCCTGGGGCCACCACATAGCACCTGACCTCTGCACTCCCATGTCTCTGTCTCCAGGTGGCCCCCAGCGTGGGGTAGAGAGGGACCCAGGGAGGGCCGAGTGCAAGGGTAGGGGCCGGGTAGGGGCCAGGTAGATTCCAAGCCTCGGACTTCCCTGCCGTCCACACTGTTCGTGGTCGGGCTCTAAGAAAACCAGAAGAGGAACCAGCTGGGATCCCTGCTGGGGACTATGCTGCTTCTGAGCAAGCTGTTCTTTCTCCCTGCTTCCCTGCCCCACTTTCAACCCTTTCATCCCGTGGGGTGGGGAGCGTCCCTCCTCTTGACACCGAGACCCTCCGGCACTCCGACACTCCGGTCACAGGAGAGGGGGTGGTGTGTTCCTTGGCGAGGCTAGCCCTGCAGGGTGGGGGGCCTGTTGGGGCCCAGCTGTTTTGGGGAGCCAGGTCAGATGGGAAAAAAGGAGAGCTGTGATGCCCTATGGGGAAGTCCCAGCGTTGGGGCTCCTTAGACGCAGCCTCCTAGGCAAAGCTTTCTGCTCGGTGCAGGGGTTTACCCTCCTGTCGGGCGCCGGCTGTGGGCTATTCTGCCTGAAAGGAGTTGGGCAGACAGGGTGAAGGCGGAGGGGGGCGCACAGTGAAGGGGGGCTGAGACCAAGGAGGAATTAGGGGTAATGGGACTTGGGAGGTGGGTGGGAGGCAGAACCTAGGATGTCATAGGAACCTGGGGTCTCTTTCTATGTCACAGATGGGGAACCCGATGCTCAAAGTTAAGCAACTCCCTGAAGGGGCAGAGCCTGGCAATCTGCTCTTTTTTCTGCACTGGGTCTTGCCCAAGGTCTCCCGGTCTGGGGGACTGGGAAGAGAGAGGGAAAATTTAGGGTTCCCAGGAATAGAAAATAGGGAGATGGGAATCATAGCCCAAGTGTGCACTTAGCCCTCCGTCTTTCACTATATCCCCTCCCTCAGCCCTCCTCCCCTCCCAAGGTCCCCACCAAACTGGGTGGGGATCCTTGCGTGTGCCTTGGGGTCCAGGGCTGTGGGGGAGGTGAAAGGCATTGTTTAGCGACCCCCAGAACTCGGGCTGAGAGAGGGATTGAGGCATTTATCAGGATGCCCTAGGATGAGGGGACAGTTTTGGGGCCACCCCAGGGATTCCAACGGTTTGGGAAGGTGGGCGCTGCAAGGGAAGCCTGGGGGGTTGTCAGGAACAGAGTTGAAACGGGGAGAGCCAGTGGGAATGTCCAGAGCCGCAGGGGGGTCCTGCTCTGGCTGTCCACGGGGGAGGAGGGGAGGCTGGAAGGCTGTGGGAGACAATCCCCGGGGTGCGTTTGTGTGTGTGTGTGTGTGTACAAGGGTTGACACCTCTGGGGGCTCGCAGAGCTGTGCTAAGGGGATGGGGAGTGGCATCCGTGCGGGGCCCAGCTCGCGGGCACCGAGGCCATGGGAGCGCGCAGGGACGGCGGCGGCAGCGCTACCTGGAGGCGCGGTGGCGGGCAGGTGCCCGAACTGCACAGCGATGCAGAGGTCGTTGTCCAGGGGAAACTTGTGGCAGTGCAGCATCTCGGGCCAGGGGAAGCCGTAGGCCTCCATGAGCGGCGCGCAGCCGGCGCGCACGGCCTCGCACAGCGAGCGGCACGGGTAGATGGGCTGGTCGAGGCAGACGGGGGCGAAGAGCGAGCAGAGGAAGACCTGCGTGTCCGAGTGGCAGCGCTTGGCCAGCAGCGGCAGCCAGCTGCTCGCCTGCTGCTTCACCTCGGCCAGGCTCTCGTGCTCCAGCAGGTTGGGCAGCCGCATGCGCTTGTAGCCCACCGTGTGGCAGAGCGGCAGGTCCGCGGGGATGTCGAGGCACTTGGGCGGCTTGGAGTACGAGCGCGCGTGCAGCGGCTCGGTCTGCCAGCCGTAGTAGTCGTACTCCTGCGCGCACGCCGGGGCCCAGTGCAGCGCCGCCAGCAGCAGCGCCAGCGCCCCCGCCCGCATGGCCGCGCAGTCCCCGCCGCTGGCTGCGCGGCGCCCCCCGCTGTCCCGCGTGCTCTGGCCGCCACGACGCTCCCCTCCAGCCGCCGAAGCCGAAGTCGTCCGACTGGGTGGCTGATTTCGCTCCCCTGCGAGGCGCACCAAATGGGACCCTGGCGCCTCCCACTTCGGGGCTCCAGCCCCGGCCTAGGCGCGAGCCCCAGCCAATCTCCGGCCACCCGGTCCCCGCCCCGGGGCAGCAGGGAGGCGGGGAGGAGCCCCCAGGCCCCTCCCACCGGCTCCCGCACCTCCCGCTGGGCGCCGGCCCCGCGCCCCTCTCGGATCGCCTGCGCCCTCGGCACGGCCCGGGTCTCGCCTCGCGCCTCTTCTTGAGGCTCCCTCGCCTCTCTCGGCATTTTCCTCGCCCCCCACCGTCTCCCTCCTCCCTCCTTATCTCTCGCCGCCCCACCCTCTCCTGCTCCCTTTCCCACTCACTTCGCTCGCTTATCTCTCCGTCTCGGCCATCCCCCCTCCACTGTTTTCTCTTCCCCGACACCTCGGGTCTCCCTTCTCCCTGCAGGAGGCTCCCGGCCCCCCCACCCTCCTGGTGCAGGCGGGCAGTTCTTTACCCCTCAGTCTTCAAGCATTTTCCGAGCTCCTGCTCGGTGCTGGGCAATGTGCTGGCTGCTGGAGAGTCACAGATGGATGTGACCCCAACCCACCTCCAGAACCGTCCTGAACTAGCGGGGCGAAGACAACCGTAACTGCTATTTAGTGAGTTCTTCCTAAGTGCCAAAGACACTGCACAGCACTTTACAACCTTATCAACTACTGTTTCTAATGATAAAAGTATCAACTACTCTTCCTAAAGTAAGTGGATACTTACTGGGGGCTTACAGTGAGCCAAGTCTGTTCTAAGCACATTGTGTAAATTATCTCATTTAATTCACATAGTAACGCTATAAGGTGGGTAGGTACTATTAATAACCCCACTTTACAGGTATAGGTACTGAAAGGGGTTAAGAGAGGTTAAGTAAGCACTGGTGTGGGGACTTGAACCCAGGTAGTCGGCTGCAGAGTCAGAGCCCAGATGCACCTGGAGGTCTGGATTCTGCGTCCGCAGGCTTAATGGCTGGGGCCGAGGGGGAGGGGGAGGGGCGGGCCGGGCTCAGGGAGGTGAAGTAGCTGGTCCTTGGTCACATAGCTAATAGGTGAAGGAGCCAGGATTCAAATCCAGGTGTTGGGCTCCAAAGGCCAGGGCTTAACCACTCTGCCCTAAGATAAATTCCAACCCAGGGTAGGAAATGCAGAGGGAGGAGAGTTTACCTCCCCTGGGAGCTGGGAGAAGGAAGGAATTGAGAAGGATATCCAGGGAGGCATCAGAGAGGAGGCAGCCTCTGGAGTATGTTTGGGGTCTTTTTCTTTTGTCTGGGTCCTGCCTTCCATTGGCTTTCCTGTGGGAGGTGCTTTGGCTGAGAGGCTTGTGGGTAGAATGGCTGGGACTTGACCTCCCAACCTTTGCTGGGGAGGGTACCATGGGGAGGTGTCTTGTAGGAGGGCTTGGGGTGCTCTGGGAGCTGGCTCCCTGGGAGGCAGCAGTGCTGGCGCACTTGCCCCCTCCATAGCTCCCTTATCCCTCAGCCTCCCATTCCTCCTGAATGTTTCCCAGCCGCCTGGCTTCCCGTGGATCTGTCCTTGTAGTGGAGAGAGCACAGGACCACTCCTCTCACTATTCACCACACACGGAGCCCCTACACACAGAGAAGGGGGTACAGAAATGCAAAAGACATAGGCCCTGCTTCATCTGATCTGGTCGTGAGAAGAAGACACAAGGCAGAGGAGGCAGAAGAGAATTCAGCAGACAGAACTAGGGGTGGGACAGAATATCTTTTGATGTCCAGGATCACCCAGTTGGGTCCAGGTGGAACAAGCTGAGGCTATTTCCTCCCCTTTCCCTCTCCCAATCCCCAGCAAGGAGAGATTCTGTGGATGACCACTCAGGAGGTGAAGGTCTGGTCCCCACAGGGTCAGAAAGCACAGTATAGTAATCGTGCAAGTCTGGACTCTGCAGACAGGAAGTCAGGTTCGAAGCCAAGTGCATACTCACTGAGTGACCTTGGGCAAGTACTTAGCCATTTGGACTCTCCATTTCCTTGTAAGCTGAAACCTCCTCAGCAGTTATTATGAGGGGCAAACAAAATGATGCATGGAAAGAAAGCCCCCTGCACAGCGCCAGCACATAATAGCACCTAGGAATGTTAGATCTCCAAGGGATGTGTAAAAATGTGGTGTGTGTTCCGAAAGCTCCCTTGGACACCTTGGTCCTGGCTCCGGTTTGGGATTCTGCTTCCTGCGCTCCAGCTCATCCCCAAGCCTCCCCCTCGGCTTGGCACTCCAGGGGAGGTGTGGCTGAGGGGAGGGAGGGGTGTCGGAGCTCCCCAGGTGGTTGTACAAGGTGCTGGCTCCCTGGGCAGCTGGTCACCTGTGCTGTTCTTGGAGTTCCAGTGCCTGGTCTGGACAGACGGAGGCTTTGTTCCTGCTGCTGGTTATGTAAGAACTGCAGATGGTCGGGGAGCGGAGTGAATGTGTACCTGGCAGCTCCAGGGGCTCTGAGGGGCAGAGGGATTAGGCTGGCAGCCTCCTGGAACAGGAGGATGGGCAGTGTTCACCCAGCTGTGCCTGGGGAAACCTGGAGGCTCCCTGACCTGGAACCCCTGCTGAGAGCCGGGAGGGAAGCTCTGCATGAGAATGGTGCCCAGGTGGTGGCTGCACCCTGGGGCAGCCGCTCAGGGAACCTCTCCCCCTGAGGCCAGGCCATTTGGTTGTCCTGGCTCTGCAGCCTGAGAAGGGAGGAGGCGGCGCTGCAGTGTGGTGCCCATTCCTGACGAAGCTGTTTCAGGGCCTGGGCAGCTGAGTGGGCGCCTGGCATGCCGGGCATCTGTCCACCTTGGGGTGTCTGCAGCCTGTCCAGGCACACATTCCCCCGGCCGACAGAGGGGGCTGTTTGTTTAAAAGCATGTTTATTCCTGGTTTGTTGTGAGCAAAGTCCTATGTAGATACCCCGTCATTCAAACTTGTTAATCATGTTATCAAATCCTACAGTTTTCTATTTTTTTTATTGCCTACGTCCGTGGTTCTCCAAGTGTGATCAGGATTCTCCTGAAGGTCCCCAAGTCCCTTTCAGAGGTCTACAAGGCCAAAATGGTCCATAATCCTGAGGCCCACTCAAAGTACAAGATACACCAGTGGGTTTTAAGGTGATAGAGTAAGAAAAGTTTATTGATATGGTTTCAGATTCTACATTACAACCAACATTTAAGGAACAGCCGCATGTCAATTTTTTTGGTAGTATCAAAGAAGAATATCCACAATATCTGAAAAGGCTATTAAAATACTCTCCTTTCCAACTACATTTCTGTGTGAAGCCATATTTTGTTTATATACTTCAACCAAAACAACATGTAACAACACAGTGAATGCAGAAGGAGATATGAGAGTCTGTTTTCTGTGAAGCCAGACACGAAAGAGACTTGCAAAAATGTAAAACAATGCCACTCTTCTATTTTTTTTGGTAAAATACAATTATTTTTCACAAAATTTACGTTAACATATTATGGGTTTATTATTGTTATTTTAAATAAATTAGTAAGTAAAATTTTTCTTAGTTTTAATTTTAAACATGGTAAATATTGATAGGTGTAAACCCATATAAACAAAAGCTCTTTAATCTAAAAACCTCAATAATTTTTAAGAGTGTAAAGGGGTCGTAAGACCAAAAAGTTTAAGAATTGCTGGTTTACTTATTCCGTTCATTTTTGACTGAGGTGCGTAATAAATCTACTGTGATTGTGGGTTTGTTAATTTTCCCTTTTTCCCCCTTGAATCTGTTTTGCTTTATATACTTTGAAGCTGTGTTGTTAGGGGCATAAAGTTTCATGGTTGCATGTCCTGGTTGGATTGTCATTTCTATCTGTATGACCTAGCCTTCTTTGTTCTGTTTAAGGTATTAGTCTTGGGAATGATAATTCTACAAACCAACATTTAACTAGAGCCTGCTATGGGCCAGGCATACACGTGAAAGAGCCTCCGTGCCTGTCCACGTGGAGAAATGAGCACACAAAGGCAACGCAGTGCAGCAGGAAGAGTCTGGGCTTTGAGTCAGACTGATTGGCGGTGAATTCTGACCATTTCCTAGCGGTGTGTCCTTGGGCATATGTCTGGTGGACTTTGAATGTTACTTTCTTCATCTGTAAAATGGGGTTAATAACATTCATTTACTATATGATAGTGAAAACTTACTGAGATAAGGAATGAGAGAAGTACCTGGCAGAGTGCCTGGTGTTTGTGACCAGTGCTGTAACAGAGCCATAAGCCACAAGATCTGCCCCATTCGTGCCTCTTTACAGAGCACCCAGGAGAGGCAGTGTGTGGCAGTGGACAGTGCACTAAGCCTGCATTCAGAAGATCTGAGTTGTGTTTTCAACGTAAAGCAAGTCCTCCCCCGCACCCCTGAGCCTGTTTCCTCATCTGTAAAATGGGAGGACCACCTCTGACTTCCATTCTCCACGAGGCTGTCTTGAGGATCAAATGTGACAATGAAAAAGAAGGGGGTTGGGATGATGATGGCGGTGAGGCTGACTTTGTCCTTGACCTGAGGTTGGGAACTTCTGTCCCTTGCTGTGAGGAGGTCCTGCCAGCACAGACCTGCCTGACTCCCAGGAAGGTTGTGTCAACTGACGGTCATTGGTGCGGATTCAGTGCCAACAAGAACCCCCAATTTGGGGTACAGTGAAGAAGAAAACTTTATTCAATGCCAAACAGCTTAATTGTGACACAGCATGGCTGTGGAGCAACTCTGGGGCCAGGCCCCTCTGGCTGGACAGCTCTGCTCTGTGATGGGTGCTCGCTGCTCTGTGCCAGTCTGCTCTGTGCCCGCCGGGCAGCTCGGCTCTGTGCTGCCCTGCTTCCCTCTGCACGTGTCAGCCCGGCCCGGGAGGTGCAGCCTTCAGTCTGTGATGAGAGGTGCTCCTCAGCTAGAGGGGACCCGGCTTATATGGACAGAAGTCCCGGCCCCTGGTTCCTGGGAGCGCTGAATCTTCACAGTGCGAGTGGCCCAAAAGGCACTATTCTGATTGGTCAGAATACCGCCAATTTGATTGGTCAGGCTCTAATAGGATGGGGAAAGCCTCAACCCTATTGGTTGAAATAGGATTCCGGGAAACCTTTATAAGGGCTGGCTCAGGCCGAAACAGCGCAGGCAGGGAGCTCAGTGCAGGCTTCGCTGTGAAGTTCCGTTTGCTTGAGAGGTCCCTGTGCAGAAATGGCTGCTAAGCTTTGCTTTTTAAGTTTGAGCCCAATTAACCACCAGGAGCTCCTCTTGGTATCCTTCCCCCCCCCCCCCCCCCCAATCCTTCCCATTTCACAGCTGGGATGCCAGAAGCTGTGTGATCAAATCTTATCCTTATTATAGTCTCCTGGATTATCTGTCTTTTACAATCTCAGTGTTCCTCTGCCAGGACACCTGTCTTCCTAGCAGCTGCTGCTGAGTGCTCAGCAAAAACCCAGGGTGAGTGATCTGTGTAATTAAGAGAACTATTAGTGCAGGCAGGGACCCATTGCTGTTGTCCCCCAACATCCCCCATCCCCCATCATTTTCTGTAAGAGGAAACTAGAACTTGGTTTTCCTGACTCCCAATTCATTGCTCTTCCGATCACACCTACGCACTGTTTTACTTTCCAGTGTTTTCGCTTTGTTGATTGCAAAGTCAACATCTGTCCCAGAGGCCCCTTGTGTGCTGTGCTCTCGACAGCAGTTCAAGAAGGCCTGCTCAGGATCTCTTTGGGCCCTGGTATCAGTGGGCCTGGTAGTGGAGGGGCTGGAGGTAGGCTCATTGTCACTGACTTAAGTGGCCAGAAAGGCAAGCCTTAGCCTTCCCTTCTGTGAGCCTGGACACTGGATTTCACATGGCTCTGGAACAAAAGCAGAGGCCCACTTGTGTTGGGCCTGGGGCTTGGTCTAGCTCTAAGAGTGCCTGTGGGAAGTGCAAAAGGAAGTGGGATGGGGGTTGGCACTGCTGGTATTCTCTGGACAGGGACAGGGATGGAGTAAAGGCTGAGTAATGCTCTCCTGTTGGGCCCCCAGCGCAACTGAGAATCTGAGGCTGTGGCTAGTGGGCAACCCCGGCTAAAAGCTTATCAGAGAAGCAGTCCAATGTTTTGGTTAAAAGCATGAACTCTAGAGCAAGACTGGATTCTAATTTCAGCAATGCTACTTGACCTTGGGCAAGTTATTTAACCTCTGCGCTTTGGTTTTCTCATCTGTAAAATGAGGATGGTAACAATAGTTCATTAGAGGATTATTGAGAGCACCAGAGTTCATTTAAAAATTGTTTAGAATGGTGCACACAGGAGGAGCTATTTATATAATTGTTAGTTAATACTATTGAAGATTGGTGTGACAGTGGCCTTTAGAGACTGTCACCAAATTCTGTGGCTTCTTGCTCCTAAATTTCTCTTAAGTGCACTTATGCTCTCCCCCCTCACTCCTGTCCTGCCTCACTGCTCTGGGCAGCACTCTGGTCTCATTGTTTTCCCTCTGCAGGAGCAAAGTGATCATTTCAACTGCTAACTTGAAAGCCTCACCCTCAGCTGGGGACCCTCAGTTGCTCTGATTGCTCTTAGCATCAAGTTCTTACCCAGGCCCCAGGTGGGCCAGGCTTCCTCGCTGTGCATGCTTGTGGAACTCCAAACCTCCCCTTGCAGCCCTCATCATATGGCTCAGCATATCACTCACTGAGTTTATTTTCTCAATTTCTGGCTTTCCAGTAGACTGAGTTCCACAAGGGCAAGCAGGACCTTGTCTTGTTCATCTAGGTTTTACTTGCTCCTAGCACACTTTCAGTCACATAAATATTGCATGAATGAATGAATGAATGGACAAATGGATATTTGGTGGAAGGAAGTGGCAGAAGAAAGGAGTCTTTGAAGCTAGATGGGCTCAGGCTGAAGCCAGGTTTCTTTCTCCTTTTCGGGCCCTGTTGGAATTCTTGGGAGGCCCAGGTGAGACTAGGAGGGTTATACGGTGACTGTGGGCAGAGCTGATGAGTACTGGGTGGAGTAAGTTGAGTGGTATATCATGCTTCCTGAGAGGCTGGGGGTGATGGACCTGCCCTCTAAGCTCATGTTGACTTCCCTCCCTCCTGCCCCTTCATCTTTGCACATTTTTTTAGGGTGTCCTAGGTGCCTGGCATTATGTCTGTGCTTTCCCATACGTCATCACGTGGAATTATCCCAATAGCACTGTGAAGGAGGCATTGTTATCCCCATTTAATATGAGGAAACTGAGACCCAGAGAGGTTCAGTAACTTGCCCAGAGTCACACAGCCAAGAAGCAGAGCCAGGAACTGAACACAAGAATTTACTTTGTGGCTTGTGGATTCCTGCCTACATGTGAGAAGTGGCTGGGGGAGTTCCATCCTGTTAAGCCTTGACTCAAACTGCTTTGCAGGGGAGGAGGGCCCTTGGTGAGAGCAGATACTTCCTTGGGACTCAAGTAACTGAGGCTGCAGCAGGTCTGACTTTGGTTGTCTGGGCCATTCCCCTCAGGGAGCTCAAGGTCTAGAGAGCCAGTCAGCTGATGAACAAACACAGGGTTTATAATCACAACTAGAGTGTCTTCCCAGTTGGGGGGTGGAGAGGTGCCCCAAAGCCTCCTCTTTGTGGAAAGGAGAAAGCCCTGAACTCAGAGTCAAAGGCACCTATTACCAGGCTTTTGCCTTTACTAGCCTTGGGCTGTGGGAACTCAGATGAGACTTAGAACGGTGCACATAGCTTCCCGTGCCTCAGTTTCCCCATCTGAAAACGGACTTTCTTTTGCAGATTTGTTGGTAAGGTTGAATGAGAGGTACCTGAAGATGCTTAAACCTGCTATAGTGTAAGTGTTCAAACAGTTTTGTGCCGCCACAGGAGGCAGCCAGTGCACGGCCCCCACACTCTGTCTAGCTGTGGCCGGGCGCCTCAAGACCCCAGATTTATCAACTGTTTCAGCTGAAAGCTATCCTCTTTCTGGTGACTCTCGACCACCCAGGATCTGTGAAGGCCCTACTGAGGGTTCATAAACTATTCTCCATGTTTCCCCAAATCAACACAGAATGGTTCATTCGCCTGTAAATAAAGCAGCAGATTTCTTTGCTTTTGGCTGGAATTACACGCTCTCCTTCTCTCATGCTGAACAAAAGTCGATTGGTAGTCCAGGCAGCTTTGATTAATTTTAAAAACAGAGGCTGGGAGAGGAAAGTGAGTGGCCTAGCAAGGGGAAGGGTAGGTCAGAGAGGCCCCAGGGGAGGAAGTCAGGAAGTCCCCAGGAGGTTCCAGAGGGCAGGACTCTGGAGGGGAAACCCGGGGCAGGAGTGGTAGGGGTGGGGGCCAGCTGTTGGGGGATCCCTGGGCAAACAATGGCCTCATTAAAGAGAGGGTGCGGGTGGGGAGGGGCTGGGCAGAGCTGCACCCAGTGAATCTACTACCCCCTGCCCAAGCCAATGGACCAATTGTCCTCTGTTGGGAGAGAGCTGAGGCATCGGCCTGGGAACTGCTGGGTTCTTGCCCTGAGGGACACAACGGTGGTCGCAGCCTCTTTGGCCCCAGAATGGCTCTTCTGTGATCCATGCTGAGGATTCAGGCCACAGTAGGGGCTACCTGGTCCTAGCTTTTCCAACTGGTGGTTCAGGGTGTGGGTGCCCACAAGAGGCCCTCTGAAAAGGGACCCTGTTTGCCTCCTGCCCACTTCTGGGAAACTGAGGCCCTGGTTAGCTTGGTCTGAGACTGGAGCTCAGCTTACTTTTTCTGGCTGGCTGATTCTCCACTCACCCTCCTGTGCTGTGGCCTTGGGCCAGTTGCTTGGCTTCTTGGGTCTCAGCTGCTCGACTCCCAAAATGAGAGTTGAGCTAGAAATGCTTCACAGCTGGGTTTTGTCATCAGGAGACTGGGCTGCTACTGACTGTTAGTGGGCAGGGACCAGGGATGCTAACTTCCTGCAATGTCCAGCCCAGCCCCGAATGGCCAAGAGTTACCCTGCCCTAAAGGCCAATAGAGCCCCTGTTGAGAAGTGCTCATAGATCAATGCTTTTCACCACTGGTGTTTTTAAAGTAAGAGGATCTTGTTTTCAAATGATGTGGCCTGTGGGAACTCAGCTGATAAAACAGATGAGAGGGGAGTGAGTGTGGTTAGGCTGGGGTGGGGCCCAGAGCCCTAACCCCTAGCATTCTTTTTTTTTTTTTTTAAATCCTCACCAGAGGATATTTTTTCCATTGCTTTTCAGAGAGAGTGGGGGGGGGGGGGCAGGGAGAGACAGAGAAACACCTATTGGTTGCCTCCCACACGCTCCCTGACTTGGGGGGGCGGGGGGCGGGGATTGACCCTGCAACCGAGATACAGGCCTTGGCCAGAATCCTTCAGTCCCTGGGCTGACACTAACCACTGAGCCAAACCGGCTAGGGCCCCCTAGCATTCTTATATCCATAGTGGCCCCTGACCAGTGCAAGCTTTCTCCAGGGCCTCATGCAGCTGACTGGGCCCTGTATGGCTGTTCTGGGCATTCTGTTTGGTTGGATGCGTCTGTCCTGATACATTGGACGTCTGCTGAAATTGTCAGTGGCTGTGCTGTGTCAGTTGTTACTCTTCACCCTGTGTACACCCGATGTATTTTTGTTTTTGTTTTTCTTTAATTGTTAGAGGTGTGATGGGCAGATGAAGTTTGGGGTTAACGTTCTGTGGCTGCTGTGAATTGTCCCTGGCCTCCTGGACCTACCTGAGTAGGCTGGCTGACTTGGCATCACAGGGCGCACCTCGCAGCCAGGAGAGGAAGGAGGTCCCCAAATTTACAGAGTGAAGCAATCACCTTGGAAGCCGGATAAAAGACACACTCAGAATGCTGGGCCACCTGCGGACTCTAGTTCCACATGTGTCACTCCCAGGTCGCTCTGGTGCAGTGGTCTGGGGACCAGGATGAGACATGCTGGCTTCAGAGGGCGCTGTGCCTACTTTCCTCTTGCAGGCCTCCCCTGCTGGTCACAGCCACTCTCCAAAGCTCATGGGCCTCCTTGAGGCTGAAGTGAGAACTTTCTCTCTTCTGGAATCTCTACACAGCCTGTCCCCTCTGCCTGGGGCTGTGGTTCACGTCTGGGTTCATGCCCACCTTACCTTGCCCAGCACCCAGCTCAGTACTCTGATTGATAGTGATGTTAGCAGACATTTGTGTCCAGGCACTGTGCTAAGTGCTTTATTATCTCATTTAAACCTCTCCACAATGCTGAGAGCTGGGCGTTATTGTCACTCCCACGTACAGATGAGAAATCAGGTGACTGAGGAACTTGCCCAAGGTCAAGTAGTTGGGACTCTTCCAGAGGGATTTGACTCCACCGCACACATTCCGAATATAGGCAGGACAGCCAGCCGTCTCTCCATCTGGGATTTCATAATCTCCCTCAGTCAGTCTGACATGCTGCTATTATTAGTGTTGTTATTAATGAGGACTTGAGTCTTAAGACTTCCCAGGGCCTTGTGCTTGAGGAGAGATCTTCATGTAGCTGGGAATCACTGGGGTCCTGATGGGAACGATTCACCTTTACGGGTGTTTGGGAGTCACATCTGTTATTTTGTTTCATCCTTACAGCAACCGAGGGAGGTGTGCACAGTCAGTCCCCATTTTACAGATGAGGAAACTGAGGCTCAGCAAGGCTAAGTAACTTACTCAAAGCCACCCAGGCAGTAATGATGGAGCTGGAATTGAACAAGGCTCTGGCTCTGCCCAGATTCCATGCTTTTCCACTGCCCAGTGAGTCTGGATTATGCCAAGGTCAGGAAAAGGTGGGCTCTGCAGACAAGTCAGGGTCAGAGACAAAGAGGCCCATGCCCTCTTGACCGAGTTATGTGGCCAGGCAACTCCGGTTAGGAAAAGGTGCATTCTTTCCCCTCCACTCACATTACCCGGCCTCTGGCTTCCTGGAATTTTTGTTAAAATTCCAAATCACTTGGCAATAAGTACTCTTCCCCACTGTTTTTGCAAACAAATAGGAATCGAGTACCCTTCAGCTTCCAGACCACACACTTTCACACTCTTTCCTGCTTTAAACTGGTGCCAGGGCCCATTTAGGAGAGAGCAGATCTGAGAGCAAACTGAGAGTGAGATATGTGGGCAGGCCAGCCAGCCAGAGAGTTTGGTTGTTACTTCCGGGGCCCAAGATCATCTCTGAGGCAGGAAGGACCCAAGGCCGGATGCCTGAGACCCAGTGAAGTCCCTGGCCTGTCACTTCCTGTGCAACCTCGGGGTTGCACTTACCCTCTCTGGGTCCCAATCTCTCCATCTCTTACTGGAAAATAATAATGCCATCCTGTTGAGAGGGTCAGATGAGATCATGTATATAAAGAGGTGTTTCTTTAATCCTCTCCTGAGGATATTTTCTCCATTGCTTTTCAGAGAGAGTGGAAGGGAGGGAGGGAGAGAAACATCCATGTGAGAGAGACACATCAATTGGTTTCCTCCTGCACGAGCCCGACTGGGGCTGGGGATCAAGCCTGCAACTGAGGTACGTGTCCTTGACCAGAATCGAACTCAAGACCCTTCAGTCCACGGGCTGACGCTCTAACCACTGAGAAAAACCAGCTAGGACTATCAAGAGGCTTTATTGCTATTATTATTTGATGACCTGAAGGTCACGTTTGTTTCCTAAAACTATGCAGTGAATTTTCTGTATCTGTACTCTCCAATTCAGTAGTTGCTAGCCACAGGTGGCTACTGAGCATTTGAAATGTGGCTAGTGCTATTGAGGAACGGAATTTTTAATGTAATTTTTTTTTTTTTTTTTTTAGTGAAATGAAATTCACATAACAAAATTAACCATTTTAAAGTGAACATTCTGTGGCATTTAGTGCATTCACAATGTTACACAACCACCACTTCTATCTGATTGCAAAACACTTTTGTCCCCCGCAAAGGGGACTGTTCACATTAAGCAGTTTCTCCCCATTCCTCCTTCCCCCTTCCCCCAGGCCCTGGAAACCACCAAGTTACTCTCTGTGTCTCTGGATTTGCCTCTTCTGGACATTTCCTATAAGTGCAATCACATAGCATGTGACCTTTTGTGTCTGGCTTCTTTCACTTAACAGCATGTTTTTGAGGTCCGCCCACCTTGTAGCGTGTATCAGTACTGCATTCCTTTCAAATGGCTGAGTAATATTAATTTTAGCTAATTTAAATTTAAATAGCCTTGTGTGTCTGGTGGCTACCGTATTGGATAACCAGCACCTCGGGAACCTTTCCAGGCAAGTGAGGAAACAGGACTTCCAAGTGCCTGCTGATAGCAGAGGGTGCTGGGTGGGAGAGCCGAAGCAGCCTGGAGGATCAGGCTGAGAAGGGTGCCTGGGTTCCCCGACGGAGCCTGAAGCTGCGGCCAGTGACTGCCGTGCTACTTGTGTTATGTGTGCTAACTCATTCCACCCTTGCAGCAGCGCTTGATGTAGGTCTGTCCTACCATCATCCCTATTTTACAGAGGGGAAGACTAAAGCTCAGAGTGATTAAGTCACTTGCTCAAGGTCACATAGCTGGTGAGTGGGAAGGGATGAGTCTATATGAACTTGGGTCCAGTCCCTTCCTAGGCCCATGATCTCCACCACTAGTCTACACAATGTTTTTAGCCTGATCCAGGGGCTGCCCAGATGAAGGCAGATCCAGGACCCCAGCTGCGCTCGCACAGACCTGCACAGACCTGCACACCATGAGGCAGGCTTTCTAGTGCCATCCCATGTCAGCCTTTCTGAGCTAAGAACTGCTTAAAACCTGGGTGCCTCTGTGGAAGTCAGGAAAGGGTGGCTGATGGGACACCTCAGAACAGAATTAGGGAGTAGCCCCCATCAATTCCTCATCCTTTATCCACGAATAACCTGGCCTGCCGGGGCTCCCGGGGCCCTCTTTGGGCCCCCCACTATTAATTGATCTGGGAAGGAGACTCTGTTAATTGCAGACCCAGAGTAAACAGGCTGGGATAAGTGGGGCTGATAGCAGATAGCTTTCCTCTGCTGTGCTGCCCTTTGCCCTTCGGGAAGGGGCAGTGGGAAGAGGCAGAGAGGGAAGGGGAAGGAGTGGTCCTAGGAATGCCTTTGGAGGGGGGGAGGGACCACTGGCTCCCTGGGGCCCCAAAGAGTCAATCTGTGTGTCCTTCTGGAAATACAGTCCTGGGCTGGGCTCCCTGCTTGCTGTGCCCCACCAAAGGGAGGGGCCAGCAAGACTCTGACATTCACCACTTTTCACCCCTCCCATCTATCCGTCCCTTTACCCCTCCCTTTTAGCATCCTTCCTTTCTTCCATTCATCTACTCCCCCTTTTTACCCATTTGTTTTTCTTTCCTCCTCTCTCATTCATCCATTCTTCCCTCATTCTATCAACTCATCTGAAAGTCCAGCTCCTCCTTCCCTCTCTCCCTCCCTCCTTCCCTTTCTCCCTCCCCATCCCTCACTCATCTTCGTATGTTTCCTTCCTCCTACATAGTGACCATGTGTTTCTTGAGAAAACTCAGGGAGAGATTGGTGGGAGTCCTCTGAGCCCAGGTCCTCTGAGATTGGTGGAGTCCTCCATGGGTTGAGTCTCGGCCCCTGCATGGCCCTGGTGGAGTAATTGCCTGATTTCAGGCATGCCGGCCAGTGGCTCAAGGTTAGATGGAATCTCTCTGTCTCATCTAACACCCCTTCCTCAGCCCTAGCCTGGGACCCTGTAATTCAGGCAGCCTTTCTCTCCCAGAAATGAGCTGCATCTGGGGCTGGTTCTGTGAGCAGCAACACACATCAACATGAACCCATTGGTCAGAGTTTGGGGTCTGACCCCCTCTGGGATCCCAAATCCCACACCCCAGCATGACATGGGACAGTCCTGATAGGGCTTTCCAGAAGTTGTTTCATCCTAACAGTGTTGTGTGGAGGGCAAAGCAGAGATAGTCCTACCCCTTTTACAGATGTGGAAATTGAGGCTGTTTGCTGAATCCTCACAGCTGGATAAGTAAATCCCTAAACCCATTCTCAAATCACTAATAAAATAATCAGACCTGCAACTCTGTTTCCAAACCCCAAACCTGTGCCCGTTTTAGAGGGGGGGCACCTGAGCCTGGAATGAGGAGGTGACTTTCTAGTTAGCCCATGGGCTGTCCTGTGGTGAAGACTTTGGCTAGCAAAGTGGGTCAGCTCAACCCAAGGCAGGATGGGCCCAAGACTCCAAGAACTAACAACGGCAGAATGCAAGACTGCTACCACGTATTGATCCCCTATCAGTGCCAGGCACTGTGCTGGGGCTTTACACATTTGTGGTGACTCAGCCAGTTTGGTTCAGGTAGGAGAGTAAGATGGCTGCTAGAGAACAGACCCTTTTGGTCCCCTCTCCTCCTGCTCCCCACCCTCCTGTGAGCTCTCAGGTTGGTCTGGGGGGCAGAATGTGTCCTCCCAGGGCCCTGCCACCACCTATTAATCCCTAACTGCTGCAGCTGGGAGATAAGATAGCACCAGCCCATTAATCAAGGCTGCTTGGCAGGGAGGCTGGGGGTGGGGAGAGACACCACCACCTCCCAGGTAGAGATAAGTCCCCTCCTCCTGGCTCCCTCAGGGGTTGGGCAGTGGAGGATGCTGGGAAGTTTCGCCTCAGGTTCCAATCCCAGGTTTCTGGGGTCTGGGCGGAGCCTACATTGGGCACTGGGCAGGCAATGCTGGGAAAGGCAGCCCCTGTGTGCAGGCCGGATTGAGAGGAGCCAGGAGACCTGGGTTCCGGCCTTGTGCTCCCTCCGCTGCCCTAGATAAGCCACTGCACCTCTCTGAGCCTGTCTCTCTGAACCAATGGGAGGGGGGACTGGACTAGATGGCCTGGAGAGCCCTTTCAACATGAACGTGCTCAGTGACCAGTCACTGGGGCAGGTGAGAGGTGAGCTCACCTGACAGCAGGGATAGAGCAGAGGCACTGACTTGGCTAAGGGACAACAGGCTGGATGGGATTTGTCCCAGAACCTGTGTTAGTCACCCTCACAGGAGAGCAAATGGGTAGTGGAGGTGGTGGGGACTGGGGTGAGACAGGAGGGAGGAATGGGCCTTTGAGCCACTATGCCCTTCAGGGGACCTGAAGTACACTGGTTAAGCACCAGGGTGGAATCGTGGAGTTTGATTCAAGTCCCAGGTCTGCTACCTCCCTGTGTAATCTTGGGTGGGTTACTCAACCTTTTGGCACCTCAGTTTCCCTAACTGTACAGTGAGGATGATAGTATTTCCTTCTCTGAATTTTGTTAGGGAAATAAATGTAAAGTGCTTAGCTCAGTGACTGGCAGTAAATGTTAGTCATTGTTCCTTCTTTCATGGCCAGCTCCCAGGGCCTGGACCTCTTCAATCTCTGTGGCCACAGATATGGAGGAGATTGGGGTAGCTGGACCCCAAAGGAATTGCTGGTCCAAGCATGCTGACGAGTTATATTTTTATAAGTAATAACACATTCAAAACAGCAAACATTTATTATCTCCACAGTTTCTGTGGGTCAGGAATTCAGGAGTGGCTTAGATGGGTAGCTCTGACTCAGAATCTCTTATGAGGCTGCAGTGGAGATGTTGGCCGTGGCGGCTGTTATCAGAAGGCTCGCCTGGGGCTGCTGCCAGATGTCCTGTGGGCAGCTTGAGTGTCTCCATGATGTGGCAGCGGGCTTCCCCAGGGTGAATGATTTAGAAGGGGCCCTGGAGGGAGTGCAGCACTCTTCATGGCCTGCTCTTGGAAGTCATACACCATCGCTTCCACTTTATTCTATTCACTGGAAGGAAGCTGCTGAGGCCAGCCCACACTCAGGGGAAGAGAGGAATGTCAGAGATGGACACATGCAATAACATGACAGTAACACAACAGTAACAGCTATTCTGTGCCTAGGTGCTCTGTGCTGGGACCCTGACCCATGATGAATCCCTACAACTACTCTCTAAATCAGGAGTTATGCTTTTTTTATGGATGAAAATACAGTGGTTCAAAGAGGTAAGTGATTTGCCCAAGAACAGCCAGCCAGGAGGTGCCAATAGTACAGTCTTCTCCTGGGGCCAGGCCATTCCCTACCCCAGGCACCACCAGCTTCAGCCACCCCCACATGACCACCTATGGTAACAAGGCCTCCTTGGATGAAGGACTAGATACAATTCGTGATGCACATATATTCAGGCTATGTGAAAAGCAGGGATTTTTAGAGCCACACTGACCTGGGTTTGAATTCTGACTCCATCGCTTCATGCTTCAGTTCCTCATCTGTAACGGTAGAAGTGATAGAATCTGTTTGCATGACTGCTGCAGGAATGGAAGAGGTATGTACTGTGGATGTGCAGTGCTGTTATTGTCATGGGATGGGACCAGGTAGCTCTCATGGCTGGGCTACTAAACGGCCTCCTTCCCTCTGAGTAATGTGCTCTCCCTATAGAAGCAATGTCCCCCTTCCTGGTCTGGAGTCCTCCTTTCAGGCCTTGCTTGGCAAAGACAGAACATCCGAGGCATGTTGTTGCTTTGTCAGCCCTGAAGGTAGGGGCTGAGGCCGGGGTGTGCAAGCCTCAGGGCAGGGCGCCCCTCGCTGTGGCAGGACTGGAGCCAGGGTTCTGGCTGGGAGCTCCTCTGAGCCTCTCCCTCCGGCCTCCCCAGCATTTCCCGTGTCTCCCTGCCTGGAGGGATCTCCATGCACTTGCCCACTTCCACCAGCAGAGGGAGCAAGTGCTGTGTTTAGGAACCTGGGAAGCTCCAGGAGGCCTGGCAAGGGGTGCTCCTGGGTGGAGTGAAGTGGGGTGATTTGGAGCAGAGCCGTCAAGATTGGGGGCTTTGCCTCCCCCCCGAGGGAGTAATTTCTGGAGCCCTAGAGCCCGGGAGGTGGGGCCATGGAAAAGGAAGAGAAAGGGTGGGCTTTCCTGGACCTGAGATTTCGGATCTCAGCCCCTGCCTCCCTTGGGATCCAGAGGAACTGAAGCCAGTGTTTTTCACTCCATAATCCATTCAGCGAATGCTGTTGAGCACCTGTCATGTGCCCAGCATCCTGGTAGGCACTGGGAGCCCATGTCCGATGTGGACTCTCAAACGGCTGACATTTGGGTGGGGGGCTAGACAATGCAAAATATACAAATGGAGTAACTGCAAATGTGATGCAAAGGAAATAAAGAGAGGGCTGGGACAGGCGGCAACTGGGGCCTCTGCCTCTCCTCGCTCACCTAGATGACCACACGGGATTAGGAGGAGCCAGTCTGTAAGCCTGAGTGGGAGCTGCCCAGGGTGTGTAGCTCCACTTCTGGGTAGGGCATGGGTTTTCAGAGTTCCCATCTATGACAAGCTCTGGGTTTTCACTTCTTTCCTCCGAGCCCCGAGGATACTCAAAGCCCAGCTCCTGCTTTAGTACCCGTTTCTCCAGCTTAAGCAAATGTCCTCAGGCAAAAGCAGCTTTGTAGGCTGGGCTTATAACTCTGGATTTTTGTCTTTTCCTAGAGCTTAGCCCAGCAGTTCCTCAGTAGTTTGTAATCTTTGGTGTTTTTTTTAAAAAAAATGTTTTTCCAATTTTTAGCCCAACATTCTTTCATTGTCCTCAGTGGAAAACAGGTCTGAATTACCTTGTTTATTGTGACCAGGAGTTCACACGATGAATTAGTGACTGAGACCTTACTACTTGAAAAATTCACTAGAAGGGACTTTGCTGCCTTCTAGGGCTTATTTTATCACAAAGAGACCCATACTGGCCTAGAATACATCTGTCTTACTCATGTAGGATGAGTAGTGCCAGCCTCATATAGTTACTTTCTTGGCCCAAATTCTTCTCTTGCTGCAAGCAGAAGTAGCAATAGTCAAGGAGTCAAGAGATGTGATTTCAGTCCTGGCTTTGCTACTCACTCATTTCCTGCCATGGATAAAGAAGTAACTTCCCCTTTGCTTTTTAAATAGTGTCTCTGCAACATGGGATTAAAAATCAGAGATTATGCCTGTCAAAATGCCCAACATGCTGCTTGACATAGTTAGATGTGCAAACATGTTTGATGAATATTAATTTAAACCAGTTACATGACTATGTCAATTTAGTTGCATATACTAGAAATAGCTCCCAAATAACAATAGCTTTAAAGAGAGAGTTTATTTCTCTTTCACGTACAGACGTCTGCAGGCAGGTAGTCCAGGGCTGGGGTAGCAACTTCGCCTTCGTCAGGGCCTTGGACGCCTTCCATCTTGCAGCTCCATCTGTGTTTCAGGCAGCAGGAGGAAGGGCAGGAAAAGGGCACCCCTCCCATTCAAGGAGGCCCATCAGCAGCCCTGCACGATACACCTGCTTAATCTCACGGACTGGGCCTTGCATATGGCTCAGACCAGCGCTGCCAGGGAAGTGGGGAAGCAGAATCTCTGAGCCTGCTGGCACTCAGCTATTTGCAGGGCTTTTTCTAAGGAAGACAAGAAAAGGGGAAATCGGTAGACAACTGGCAGTTTCTGCCACAGTGACTTTGACGGGAGCACTTTTCCTCACTGAACTTCAGTTTCCTCTTCTATAGACATTGATAGTCGTGGTGGTGGCACTATTGGTATTTTGGGTGGTACATTTCCTTCCTGTGCAGAGCTGCTCTGATGCCATGCAAGACACTGAACATCCCTGGGCCATGTCTGTTCGCTGTCAGTAGTTCCCTAGGCATGGGGACCACCAGAACAGCCCCACTCTTTCCTAACTGCCCCAGGGGACAGTACTACTTACTCCCTGTTGAGAATCCCCAGACAAGATGAGTCTAAAGTTTTTCTAAGAGTGGCATTTGTGACGACAGCCTGAGAGTCTATTATGCTTGGGTCTCAGTAACTTCATCTGTTGAATGGGCAAGCAGAGGGGAGAAGATGGGAATGCAACTGTCTACTCCTTTAGTCGTCCCCAGCTTTGTGAGGAGAAAGGAATCATTATGCAGCTAGAGACAAGGTCACTGGCCTCAGGTGGTCAGAGAAGGAGAAAGGACAGAACTTCCCAAGGAATGAGAGGTAGGGGAGGCAGAAACCCAGAACATCTAGTCCCAAGGGGGGCCCGCTGCACCTTGCCAAGGCCCCTTACCCTGCTCCTGGTGTCAGAGGCGGAGGGAGAGCCATCTCCTGCGAAGCTGGCACGCTGGCTTCCATCTGTCATGATGCCCTCATTAGTGGCTCCCATGTCCATTGGCAGGACCTCATAAGTGGGGCCCACCTGACCTTTGGGGCAGCAGATGCTGCATCTGGCAGGGCTGATCAAAGATTCCGGGGTCCAGCCCCTTCCTGCCCCTAGTCCCTGCCAGGGGTGGCAGTTGGGTGGAACATGGTGTGGTCCCCCCATTGGCTTCTGAGGGAGGCAGAGGGAGGCAATGTGAGGCTTGGGGGTCATGCTGTCTGAATTCAAACCTAGTTCCCACACTTGTGTGACATTGGACAAGACCTTTCTGGCTTGTTTGTTCCCTCATCTACACAATGAAGATAATAATAGTATACATCTCACAGGGGTGTTCAATATGGGTAGGGCATGGAGAATAGTGGCTGGCATATCGTGGGCACTCAATAAATGGCAGTCCTTGTCTTTCTAGGTGGAGCTCCGCCTCTCTCTGCTCCTGGCCAGGTGACTCTGATGCATACTCTATGGCTCCTAGAGTTAAACAATTGCCCAGAAGTCCCACAATTGCCCAAAGCTTGTGCTCTCGACCACTCCCTGCTGGAGAGTGGTGTCTGGGAGGGAGTGGAGTGGGCCAGCCGAGGCTACATAGCAAACACTGCCAATCTGGGTGCCACTCAGAGGGGGCGCCTGAGCCCCCGGCTGCCCTCAGCTGTGCACATCACAGGTCAGGAACTCAGAGAGAACCACCTCCATGCCACCTGCTCCTGTGCAGGCAGACAGGAGGCTTGCACGCAGGGTTATGGCGTTGCCTTCAGCTGCCTCTCAGAGCATGTGCGGGAGCCCGAGGGAGGACCTGGCCCAGCTGAAGTAAATGGTTCTTGCAGCCGCCCAAGCCATAGGCAGGGAGGTTTCAAGGGCCGGGAGCTCATGAACGAGCTCCGCTGAGTTAGCCAGCAGCTCAGGGCCTGGCTGGCTTGTTGCTGGGAGGATTACTCACAGTGTGGAGAAGGTTTTGACGTCCAGCAGGCAGGGCTGAGCGAGGCCTCTCGCGCAACGAGGCCAACAGAGCCACCATTTGGGGCACTTTCACCCCCTCTTCACAGCACCCTCTCCTGCCTGCCCTCAGCTCACCGTGCTGGGGTGTGGAGAGAGTGGGGATAGTGGCTGGGGGGCAGCGGGGGCTTGTGATAGATGTGCCCAGTCGGAGGTCGGAGGTCGGAGGTCAGAGACCCGAGCGTCAGTTCTGGTTCTCACATTCATTATCACCGCGTATAGCATTTAAGCTAACAGTCATTATGGCCCTATCATTGCAGATGAGAGTGAATAATGAATATGAACTAACAATGAGAGTAACTATTTGTTTTTAATGCTTACTATGTGCTGGGCATTATGCCAAGTGCTATTTATGAACTCCCTCCTTTCATCCGCCTAGTCTTATGAGGAAGGCACCATCAGTCCTGTTTCCAAAGAGGAAGCTGCACTGTGAGGGCTTCAGTGACTTGTTCAAGGTCACACAGCAGGTAATGGGTAGAGGCCACTCCGTGGTCACATGCTGGACTTACACACCGCTTAGGAGATGTGAACCACTTTGCCCTCCTGGACCTCCCTTTGCTCACTGGCAAGTGATTTTAAATACTCTTACCCTGATTACATTACAGGGTAGTGGGTAGGGCTAATTCAACAAGGGATGTGACAAATATTTGTAAGTTCATCCATTATTCAATCAACAATGATTTATTGAACCCCTATCTTGTGCTGGTCGCTCTTCTAG
This sequence comes from Miniopterus natalensis, assembly GCF_054644295.1. NCBI lineage: Eukaryota > Metazoa > Chordata > Mammalia > Chiroptera > Miniopteridae > Miniopterus > Miniopterus natalensis. Next base: position 40,858,989 of record NC_142094.1, read on the forward strand.
GGACCAGAGATACAACAACGAACAGAAGAGGCAAGGTCCTGCCTTGGTCCCCCTCATGGGATCTGAACACTAGCATGGGGGTGGGGTAGGGAGAGACAATAAACCAGTCAGTGAATTGAAGAAATACGGTGATTTCTCACGGTGCTCAGCGCTCTGAACAAAGTAAGACAAGTAATGGGACTCACCTGACTTCAGGGTTGGTAAGAGGAGCCATCTGAGCGGGCGACATTTGGCGTTGGAGCCTGCATACTCAGTCAGCCATGCAGCGATGTTACCTGCCGGGGGACAGCAAGGAGGGTCTGGCCTGTGGCTGGAGCTTGGTGAGTGGAGGGAAGAGCAGTGTGAGAGGGAGACAGTCAGGGGCCGGCCTCCAGAGTCTGTGGACACTGACAGTCTGGAATCTGGTTGCAACATGTGTTGGGGAAAACTAGATCAACAGAGATTTAAACAAATAGAAGTTTATCTTTCCTACTTGTAAAGAAGCCTGCGGTCAGATGGCTGTTGATACCAGTTCAGTGGTTGATGGTGTTAGGATTGACGGGCTACCACCTCCGGCCCGTCCCGGCTGGTTATAAGTGGATGTGGCTGCTCTAGGCGTCACGTCTACATACAGGCAGATTCTGCTCACTTTTCAGTAATCAGGACCGCTCTTAGCTGCAAGGGAGGCTGGAAAGGAAGTCAAGGTTAGGAATATGCTTCTCTGGCCCCAAGAGGGAGGCAAGAAGGAGAGCTGGGGCTGGAGGCTGGGCGTGGGTGAGCCAGTCAGCGTCTGCTGCGCCAGTGCTTCTCAGTCGTTCATAGGCATAGGGCTGTCTGGGTGGGCCTGAGATTCTGCTTCTCAAACAAGCTCCCCAGACATGCTGATGTGGTTGGTTTGTCACCCACACTTTGAGGAACACGGGTAGACACCATTGGAGAGTTGTAAGTAAGAAAGTAGTTACCTAATTTTTATGATCTTGTGGAGAAAGCAGTGTAGAGGTCAAGAAGGGACACTAGGAGGATAGTTAGGAGCCCAGAAATCATGGTCACTTGGGTTAGGGTGGCAGCAGGGGAGACAGTACTTGGTGGGTGGTTTTGAAATTTTTTTAATTAAAAAAATTGTGGTAAAACATACGTAACAAAATTAACATTTTAACCATTTTTAGTGTTATAATTCAGTGGCATTAAGTACATTCACAGCATTGTACAACTATCACAACGATCCATTTCCAAAACTTTCTAATCATCCCAAACAGAAACTCTGAGCCCATTAAATAGTAACTCCCCACTCCCCACTCAGTCTCTGATAACCTCTATTCTACTTTCTGTCTCTATGAATTTGACAATTCTAGGTACCTCATATAAGTAGTATCATACAATATTTGTCATTCTGTGTCTGGCTGGCTTCGCACCGTGTCTTCAAGGCTCATCTACACTGAGGCATGCATCAGAACTTTATTCCTTTTCAAGGCCGAATAATATTCCATTGTGTGTATAGACCGCATTTTGTTTCATTCATTCATCTGTCCATGGACATTTGGGTCGTTTCTACCTTTTGGTTCTGAACATGGGTGTGCAATATCTGTTTGAGTCCAGTGGTCAGTTCTGAGGTGTTTTGGAGAGGACCATCAGAACTGGCAGATAGTAGGAAGGAAAGGCAGGAATAGAATTAAGAATGACTCCTGGTTTTGTTCGTTTGTTTTTTGCTTGGTGGTGATGACATTTATTAAGATGGGGAAGAAGTTGTAAAGTGCCCTACAAACAATAGGTAGTATCATTATTTTATTCAGAATTGTTTTAAGGAATTATCATCTGTGAAATTGTCCTAATAAAGGGACCAAAAAACCCCATCATTTTAATGACTCATATACACCCAGGGCCTGGGAACACAGGTTCCATATTCCTTCAGGAGCTGCCTGATTTAAATCAGAAGTTGGCAGACGATGGCCCAAGACCAAATCCATCCCACCACCTGGTCTCCTACAGCCCGAGTGCTGAGAACAGTCTTCGCAATTTTAAATGTAATTGTGAAAAAAGACCATGTAGCCCTTTAGCTAGAACAGTTGTTCATTTTTTCCTCTTGGCTGCAGAAACCTAAAATATTTACTATCTGGCCCTTTACAGAAAAAGTTTGCCGACCCCTGGCCTCAATTAATTGGTTTGGCTGAGACTGAAGAAGGGTGCTCCAGTGGAAATAAAGGAACAAAACAAAAACAAACCCTCCTTGCCGCGGCCGACTGACTTCTGCGCCCCCGCCCAAGACTACATGCTGGTTACATGACACAGCAGCCACGCCACCCACCTGAGCCCCCGCTGCAGGTCACTCAGGTCACTGCGTTACCAGCCCCAGTCACTGAGACCACGAATCTGATTAATGCCAGTGCAGTGCTGTTAACCAGGAACAAGTGATTTATTTTAGCATCTAAATTTTAAATGGTGTCTATGCTTCCCAGGAAGCTGTCTGGTTTAGAAAATTGCCCATAATAAATGCATGCAATAAATCCATTATTTTGAACCTGAGGAAAGGTATTCGAGTTTTACAAAATCAGTTTCTTCCCATCCTCCCTAAATGCATGTTGCGTTAATAGTTTAAAACAATGGTTGGAATGGGTGCTAAATTATCAGCTTGCCAAAATGCAATCATGGCTCTTATTTTCCCAATTAATCATGCGATATGAAATGCATTTGCTGGTATCTCCCTAGTGAGGCTTCCTTTCTACTCCTCAATTATCCAAGAGTCCCTGGCACTTAGACCAATAGGCTCAGTTGTGCTTTGAAGTGCTGACTGGGAAGGTGTCTGGAGAGGGGACCTGTCCACTCAGGGGCCCCAGCTTTCAGGGATTGAACACTTGGCCCCAGTTCAGGATGGTCCTGCTCTTCCTCACCTGCTGTTGCAGGGGTGCCGAGGCCTGGTTCTCGTGCGGGTTGCAAGGCTCTTGAAATTCTAATTCTTTCAGTTCATTCTCACTCGGTGCCCGAGGGACTCCGCCCTAAGAGGGAGTCAGTTTCCACTCCAAGCTGTGCCTCTTTCTTGAGACTTCAGGGCCCAGGATTAGGACTAGGCTCCAGGCATGCACCTGCCCCCTCTTTTTGGCACCTGTGGTGTGATGTCTAGCAAGTTGATCTTGACCAGCATCAAACCTCTTCAGAGGACAACTTCTCACCACATCCCTCTTGGAGGGTGCAGGGCTTGGGCAGGACACTTTTCAGATCCTTTGCAGGTTTACCCCCCTGCTCCTCAGTAATCCCTTCTGTGTACCAAGGGTGGTTGGGAGCGATGGTCTTTGTCAGGCCATAGGAAGTCCCGGGCAATGGATATCTACTTGCCTCAACTTTGCATAACCAAGAGGGGTTCCTGGGAATCTTCCCCTTCTCCCCGCTGAGAATATTTGTCCCAAAGTGATTTGCTGGTTCATCGGGTAGAAGTGGCCGACAGCTTCTGTCTTGCAAAGTTCATTTATTCATTCAACAGATGCTTATTCAGCATCACCTATGTGCTGGGCACTGTCCTAGGCACTTGGGACACACCAGTGAGCAAGACAGAAAAAGACCCCGCCCTTGTGAGGCTACATGGGAGTATGTTAAGTTCTGCTCTGGAGTACAAGGGGCCCAGAGGCGGAAGGACGGATTGCTGTGCATGTGTGTGTCCAGGGCTCTGGGACAGGCTTCACATGAAAAGACATTTGTTGGGGTCTTGAATGCTGAGTGGGGTTCACTGAGGCACACAGGGGCAGGGTTGGGGAACAGACTTCCTAGCTTCTTGCAAATAAATCATCTCCAGGAAGGGTCACTCAGGGAAAAGGCACCTATAGGGTGGGCTGGGGTCACTGAGGGGCTTTGAATGCTGTGCAAAGGAGTTTGGCCTGTGCATTTATAGCCTCATCTTCAGGGACCCCAGTAGTGAGCCACCTAGGAGGAGCCATTTATAAAGATTTCAGGGTGAGTGGCTCCCTCTTCAGTTGTGTCCTGCCACTCTTCCACTGGGGTATGGTCTACTCCAAGTCTCTGTCCCAGGGCTGTCTGTGCGGGTGCCTGTTGTGGGGTGTCCTGACATGCTGTTTCACCCCCAACCTTTCTGGTGATCGCACTGAATAGCTTCTCTCTTTCCTAGATGCCTGCATGCCACACCTTTTGATTTAGGACCAGAATTCATTAGCACCTGCTTTGTTCTCTCTCTGGGCATCTTCAAGGGCTGGAATGATTCCCTGGGTCCGTCTTTCTCATCTCGGAGTGGTTCTTTGTATACAGTGTTTCCAGCTGTGGGCTCAGCCCTAACACTGGGGGCTCTGAAACAGCAGCAGGTGGGAATTGGACCAGGTGTCCTCAGGTTTGGTCCTTGGACCATGCGAGCCTGCATCATCCTGTTGAAAATAAATGCAGACCCCACCTCAGATCTACTGAATTTGAATCTCTAAGAGTGGGGCCTGGAGTCAGCTTTTTGGGCATGCCCTGTTCCCCAGTGGTTCTTATGCATGTAAAACTTTGAGGACTACTGTATAAAAGAGAAGCTCCTTAACATTTTGGGGAGCTGGGGTGAGCTTTCCTTGATTGGATTTCATGCCTTTAGCACCCAGAAACAGTGGAACCTAAGCTCTGGCCTCCGCCCACTGGTGTCAGTGTCTAGAGTCACTACCATGAGGTTGTTGTTCCTGGTGGAGAGGGTGAATTTTACTTAAAGCTACATTTCCTTCCCTGGGATTTATACCCTATGGCTCTGGTTCTGCCCTCTAGAGTCAAACCAAGCAAGCCTAATGCTTCCTCCTGATGGCAGTCCTCCAGATATCGGAAGAAGAGGGCCCCTGTGTCAGATCCTATAGCCTTCCACTCACAGTCAAACCCCTTCCTTACAGACTGATTCAGATTTGGGTATTGGGTGGCCACGTGCTTCATGACCCCCTTCCCCATTAACAAAGGCCCAATGTTACTTATCCCAAACCTCTCACCCATGATTGTACATTAGCATCACCCAGGGAGGTTTTAAAACTATGATATGAGGAGAGGCACTCCAGACCAATGAAATCAGACACTCTCGGGGGGGCGCAGGGGATTCTAATGTGCACTCAGAGCAGGTCTAAACTAATTATGATCATTCCAGTCCTCTTGCTAGTGGTAGCCTTACGTCTGAGCCTGTGATGCTGGCCAGTGAGACATCAGGAGATGTGTATATAGGGGGATGTAAAGGGAAAGCCTCTCTGTTTCTACTCTCAACATTCTACTCTCAATACTTCACTCCTGACACTTCTGGTCATCAAATGTGTGGTGGTTTTTCCTACACCAAGCAATTCTATGCCACCAGCTAGGTGTCCTACTGATGCCAGAGGGACTAGTTCCTTAGGGAGACATGAGTCCCGAGGCAAGAGGGTTCTTGGCTTCAAGCAGGAAAGAATTCAAGACTCTAACGAAGGAGACAAGAGCTTAAAGTGGAAGCAAGATTATTGAGCAGAGAACATAAGAAAGAAAAGCCACTCCATAGACAGTGGCAGACTCTCCTCACAAGAGAAGGAAGAGAGACCCCCAACCATCTCTAGAGGTTGAGGTTATATCTGTAATTCCTATGGAAAATTCCTAGTATGGGGAAATAGTGTAAAAAACCTTTGGGATTAACTTCACAAGGTAATTTCGTGGCCTGTTTTCCCTTTACGGAATGGGTAAATGATAAGCCCATAGGGCCCTGGCGCGACCACTCCCTTAAGCATTAAGCCCTCAGGACAATGAGTTCTCACCTGCATCAGATAATCTTAGGAACAAAGCCTCAGGTTTGCTGACCACAGAGACAGAGTTTTGGTCAAACTAGAGATAACATGTAGGTCTCAGTTGTGTTTCAGCTCCAGGCCCAGGAAAGCAGCAAGGCCGGAGAGGGGTGGGAAATGCCATGGCTGACATCAGGACCAGCTGCCAGGACTAATGACCCCCTGCAGTGCTGAGCAATCGGTGGAGGCCATAACCCAGAAAGGACACACCTGAAAAGCTGATGAATATTTGATTAAGATCCTCCCCTGAGACTCCCCCTAAAATCCCTGCCTTTAGAAAACAGATAAAACGCCTTAAGAAGAAGGACCCAGTGTGCGGGGGGGGGGGGGGGCTTCTCTCTTTCTCCCTTCCTTTCGCCTTTCCCCACCCCCTTTTCTCTCCCCACCCCCTTCTTTCCCCGGGCCTGCTTCTCTGGAGCATGCCCATGCCTTTCCCTTTTCCTTCCCCAAGGTGAGTGTGTTTGCCTTTCTTTCTGCTAAGCTCCAAGGACCCTTCTTTTGCCAATGTAACTTGGTTCCTGAGTCCACACAGCCCAGCTGGCTCACTTCTCCTACCTTTGTGACTTTCTAAATAAATTTTCGCTTGTATTTGAGTGTTGACTCTAGTTCTTTCCTAGTCAAACTTAAGGACTGACATCTAACATCTGGTGCCCTTTGCTGTTAACAGTATGAGGCTGCTGCTGGTGTAACACGGCACACTGTTTGACAGCAAACTTAAAAAAAAAAATAAGTAGAAATAATATACTCTAAAATAACGATAAAAAGTGTCAACATAAAAAACATCCAAACCTGTAGAGAATTTTTCTAAGAGTTTATTTGAGCCAAACTGATGACATTGCCAGGAAGCAAGATCTCAAATGCTCCCAAGAATGACAGTTTAGCAGTTTCTTATATATGTTTGGAACTAAGGGGGGAACATAAGGAAGATTATATGAAGGTGGGAGGAAGCCAGGTCAGCATCACCACAAACAGGTGAGTAACGTGTTGCACTAACTACGTGATGACTACTGACGGCTACATCATTAGGCGAAAGCAAATTTTCAGCTCCACTGTGTATACGCGGTCCATGATTGACCTAAAAGTCATCCTGCAGTGTGTGGTTGTAATGTGTCCTTACTGCTGGAGCTGCTTTGAGTTGGGACTTCTGTCCCCCGCAGCTAATGGCATTCCTAGTTGTTATGGTCCCTAAAGAGTTTACAGTGCTGCTGGGGGAGACAAGGAGCACACCAGTCTCATTAGGTCACCACCTTTTGGTAAAGGTGGGAGAGAAGGGCAGGCTGGGCGGGAGCTGCCGAGGGTGGGAAGAGTTCATGGAGAAGCAGGAGGAGCGGTGAATAGCGGGTGGACCGAGATTACAGAAGCGGTTCAGAGCTTGGGCTTTGAGACCTGCCTCCACCGCTTACCAGCTGTGAGACTTGGGGAAACTGACTTAACCTCTCTCGGCCTTAGCTTCTCATCTGTTAAATGGGGATGATAGTAAAGCCTGGGTTATGGGGTTTTGGGATTTGAAGAGACATTCAGCGTGGTGTTCGGCACATGGCAAGCTCTCAAAATAAAGCCTGTGTGGTAGCTATTCCTGAGGCCTGAGTTGCTGTGAGAGCCCTGCTTGCAGCTACATTCCTGCCCCCTGTCCTTAACCAGCTAAAGCGCTTTCTTCTCTCTGCAGGTCTGGGCTCATCTGCTGAAGGCGTGTTGAAGAAAATCACTGGCAGAGCAGATCTTTTTTCAGGGGTGCTTCTGTTTCTTCTTGCTTGTGCTATGGCCTTGTTCTGGATTTCAAGCTCAGCTCCACCCCTGAACCCAGATTTCCCCCTTCATGTAGATCCTGAACTGGTCCCCAGACTCATGGCTTTTTTCTGGCCATGAATTTGGACTCCCTTTTCTTATAGACCCATTCTGACCTGCCCCAGTTGGGTGCTCTAAGGATAAAACCTCCCTGCTGATATATTGGCTCAAGGCTGCTGTGAGCCTCCAATTCTTCCCCCAGAGCACCCGACAACAGAGGAGTGCGAACTGCTGGAGCCTGCCACAGTGAGAGATGCACCTGAAGCCTCGTGTCTGATCTTTAATTCATGTGGATTTTGCAGCTGACTTCCTGACTTTAGCGGGTCATTATAATATAAAAAGTTTATACTAACCTACCATCAGGAAAGAATACAGAGAACTTCCATAGCTGCCCTATCGATTAATGCGTGGGCTGCATTTGCAATGACTCTAGGTAATTTTGAGTATTGGACTGAATTGAAAAAGAGATTTCATTGCCCAGCAGGTTAGCTTCTCTCCTCTGTCCAAGGTTATAATATGTCAGAACCTCAGGTCCCTTTAACTCTGTGGCTGTGAAGGGCAACAGTCCTTTTTGAGCTAGCTTTGGATAATCATCGATGAGGCACACCTGGAACAGCATCAAAGCGGTGGGCATGGCAGGTTCAGGCTTCTGTTGGTAGGTTAGACAGCCCAGGAAATGCTGAGAAATCATCCCTTGGCCAGATGATGCCTCCTGCTGACCTCCAGATCTTTGGCTGGCCTGTCCCTGCTCTCATCTGGTCTCATTCATGTGACTTTAATCCTGCAACCTGTGTCTCTCTGCCTCCATCCTTTGTGTCAGATAGAATACATGTAACAGGAAGTGCAAGTAGAAACAGTGGCTTCAACCATAATGACACTGAGTCATTTCAGTAAGAAGTCTGATCCAGAGTTGATGAACAATTAAAAAATGTCAACAAGGCTCTTTTGATCTCCCTGCTCCAAAACCTCACTGTGCTTGCTTTTCTTAAGCTTATTACCTTTTGTTGACAAGACAGCTGCCACAGCTCCAGCCATAATGTCCTTGTACAACCACAATCGAGTCAGGAAGGAGGGGAAGAGGTAGTTTCTTCCCTTAAGTGTTTATTTCTTTTATCAGGAAGCAAGAATCCTTTCATCAGGTTTGTCTTTATGTCTGGTTGGCTAGAACTGCATGGTGACTATTAGGGAAACTGGGAAAGTGAGAACCTGGGAAAACCAAATGAGATGACTGGGTTGGCCCTAGCCCAGTCATGATTCATCTCCTGGGGCTAAAACAAAGCCAGAATCTGTAGTGAGGAAGAGGGGGAGATGGCTCTGTGGGAGGCGTTAACAGTGTCTGCCACAGTCTTTCCAATTTCCTGTGTCACCATCAACCTCCTGGCTCAAGTTGTCAGGTCCACTCCATGCCTGTTTGGGGAGACCTGAGATTCTGGCAACGGGGCAACACACCTCCTGTATAGTTGCACCCTCCTTTGTAGTTGTTGATGTCCTCACTGAGGTTATAAAATCTGTCAAAAGGAAGAGATGTCCTCTTTCTACAAATCCCGTAGAGTCACACTCTCTGCCTGGCCTGCAGGATACAGCTGAGTGACATGTCTCAAAGACTGCTGGCTCTTGAGAATAGGTTTTTCTGAAGAGAAGGCTGACCATTAGTTCCTACACCAACTATTCCCCAAGTCAAATTTGGGTAAAGTGAGTGTCCCTAACATTGACTGTTGTTACAGACAAAGAATTCCACATGTTGGCTTTGCTCTCCTAGGATGGGCACAGACTCTGTAGCTGGATGAAGAGATTTGAGTCCTGGCACGGCCAACGTGACCTCAGGCAAGTCCTTGAAAGTCCCTGGGTCTCTGCTTATCCCACCTAAATAGAAGACATAATAGCCACCCCCTGGGGTTGCTGTCAGGATGAACTGATGAGGCCCAAGGACTTGAAGGGTTGAGGTCTGCAGGGCTCCAGGGGCCATGGGTAACTTCCTGCCTTCCAGGCTTCTTTCAGGATCACGTTTGAATTATGTATTTGCATTTGAACTTGGCCCCCTGCTGGCCGACTCACTTTGCTAGAAACCAGCTCCGTGGCTCATTTGGGAGGGCACCTCACTGGCCCTTTGGCCTCTTTTTAAGCTTTTCCAAAGAGCTGGCACTGGCTCTCCAGCTTCTGGGTTTGTGGGTACCCGTGAGAGGCCTTTTCCCTCTTTTCTTCCAATACTATGTTTTTTCTTTTATTGTTGAGGTAAAATTTATATACAGGCAAGTCCACAAATTTTTATATGTACTGTGTAGTGTATGGATTTTTCCGTATGTATACACCTGTGTAAGTACCACCCAGATCAGGATACGAAACATTTCCATCACCCCAGGAGGCTTCTTCATCTCTCTCCCCATCACCACCCCACAGTCCCTCTGCCCCGCCCCCACCCCATTGACCCAACTTGTCCTCACATCATTCATAAACTGTTCTTGAACTTCATATAAAGTGGCGTTATATCCCCTGAACCTCACATGGTCCCCTTAATACCTTCACTTCTATTTTTCTTTTTCTCATCAATTTTAGGCAGCTTGCCAGCCACAGGCAGAGTTCTTCCTTCTGGTACATCACCCATGACAGTCTGCTTTTGTCCCTTGAGATGGGCAGAACCCTCAGATATGCCTCCATTATCAGGGGGTGTCCCGGGACATGTGGATACCTCCAGTGGCCCCCAGACGGGCCTTTCCCTCCCTCTTTCTGCTCCCCAGGCTGCTGTGAGACTTTGATGGCTTTCGCCACTGCAGGGCTAAAAGGCGCTGGCCTGAGCTGGGGGTTGGGTGCCCTGAGCAAAGATTTTGAAAAGTGGCCTAAAGTGAGGACAAGCTGAGGGGCTCTATGAAATAGGGCCTGGAGGGCTGGGTCCAGGTCTTGGCAAGAGACAGGAGAGGCCGGGGGAATTGAAGGGGGAATGGGTAAAGCTGGAGACCCAAGGGATGTCTGCACCACTGGGGATGCTCACAATATCCGAGGTTGCTGGGAGTAGCCATTGCTAGGTGTTGGTGAGTTAAACATCAGCCCTCCTCTGAGAGAGAGGGGGAGGGAGGGAGGGAGGTTGGGGCTCTCAGGGCCCCACCCCTGCTGACCCACAAGGCTGACCTGAGGTGTGGGACGGCAGGAGGTGCGCTGTTGCCTGCCTGCCACACCATGTCCTCACTTATTTGCTAATGAAGCAACATTTACTGGGTGTACCAGGCACCATGCTGGCACCAAGGGTGTTAACATGAACATAACGTCTCTCAACCCAAAGGGTGCACTATCTAGACCAGGTTGCAAACGGATAGCCCACTTGCACCCAGATTTGGCCCTCCAATGTGCTTGCTTTGGCCCCCTCATTTAAAAATTGGAAACTGCCACCCAGCTGGCATGGCTCAGTGGTTGAGTGTCAACCCATGAACCAAGAAGTACCCAGTTCGATTCCTGGTCAGGGCACATGCCCAAGTTGTGGGCTCCATCCTCAGTAGGGGATGTGCAGGAGGCAGCCGATTGATGCCTCTGTCATTGATGTTTCTATCTATCCCTCTCCCTTTCTCTCTAAAATCAATAAACACATATTTTTAAAAAATTGGAAACTGCCCATAAAGATCTGATTTCTGGGTTCTCTTGACAAATCAAAAGATCTGGCATCCCTGGTCTGCATTCCTACCTGGCAGCAGCTGGTGAGAATGAGACGTGGCTGCTCCCTTCCCTGCCCACCCAGATGGGCACGCCTGATCCAGTTTGCTGCAGTCCTCACCACTCCCTATGTCATCGTGCCTGGTCTTCTTTCTTCAGTGCTTCTCCTCCTAGCCCCTGTAGACATTGAAGCTAATTTGGATGAGGAATCAATGCAGGCTTCACAGAGGAGGGCAGTGGGTCTTGATCTGCTGTTATAGTGGGTTCCCTTCCAAGTCTTCTCAGTTCCCAGTCTTCAGGGCGGTGAGTTCTTCAGATCCTTTCCTGAGAGAGGATTTACAGTGTGTGTGGGGGTGGGGGCATGAGCGGGAGACCAGATGCTGAGATGACACACCAAGGCCCATGGAAGTGGTTCTCAAAGTATGGGCCACCTGGGTCAGAGTCACCTGGGGATGCTGGTTCAAAACACTGACCTTCTGCAGAATCTGGGGTGAACCCAGGTCATTGCTGAGGTCATTCAAATTAGAGGACCACAGAGAAGAGGAGTCTGGGGCTTAGCAGGCAGTGAGGTCAGACACAAGGCATGCTTTCCAGGGTCAGGCTGGGGACCCCACTCCATCTTCCAGTCTGCCTCTGGGGACTTGCTGTGAACACCCCCTTCTGGGCACAGCTGAGGCCCTCACAGAGCTAAGAGCACGAGAAACATCTCCAGCTTCCCTGCCCCGCCCCTGCACCTGGAGGAAAGGTCATGCTTGCCTTTGCCAAGCCTTGTCATTTCCCTGAATCTCTGAACTGTCTTCTGGGCAGGGAGCCAACTCCAGGGAGTGGGACAGTGGCTGGCTGGCAGGTAAGGGCCACCTTGTCTCCCTTCACCTTCTCAGCAAGGTGGCCCGACAGTAGCTGGTCTCTGGCCAAGGGGTAGGATTTGGTGATTTGTTCAAGAAGATGCCTTCCTGAGTTGGGGGCAGGGCGAGGGCCCTGGCTGCTTTTTCCTTTGGAGCCTTCTGCTGTGGTGTGGGAGGTGCATGTGGGGTGACCAGGGTAGGGGTTAGGCTGCAGGGCGTGAGAAAGGGGCACTCACTCTCAGGGGCTTGCAGGTAAAGGGGAGTGACCCTGAGAGTGAGTGCCTGCTATGAGTGAGGTGCCTAGGGAGCAAAATGTGGGGCCACCCTGTGCTCGAAAGGGCCTGAGCTAGTGCTTCATTAAATGTCACCTCACTCACCTTCCCCTAGTCCCTGTCACTGCACCTCAGGGAGTCTGGGAGATGTGCCAGGATGGCAGGCAAAGGAGGGCATCGAGAGCATTCTTGTCTCTGGAACAAGACCACTGGTTCTCAGCCTTGACTATACATGAGAACTCTCTGGAAGCTTTACAAAATCCTGCTATCTAGGCCCCACCCCCTTGATCTGGGGTGCAGCCTGCTGTTGCGGTTTTTAAAGGCTCCCCAGGGGGTTCTAGGGTGAGAACCTCTGCTCTCAGGGTGGGTGCTGTTTACAGGTTTTCCTTTCATTGGTTTTCAGACTACCAATCACGACACAGACTTCCAGGGACAGCATAGAAAACCTAGCTCCCAGCAGATGGGGAGTGGAAAGCAAGCCTAAGATTCCAGCTCCCAGCCTGTGCCAGGTGCATCTGGTTTGTTATTTAACAACTAACCCTGGGAGGTGAATGCTCCCAGGCTCAGCTTACAGGTGAGGAGCCCGAGTCTTGGCCACGCTGACGACGTTGTCGATGCGGAGCCGCTGTGGGATGGCAGAGCCATAAATGAAATTGATGTGTGACAAGCAAAGGGTAGGAATGAAAGTCAGCACTGCTGTTTTCAGACTCATTTTTCAAACAAAGTATTTCTGGGGTCAACTGGTGGAGGAGACCATTTGGCAAAGAATCGAGCTCCCAGCTCCCCAGAGTTGCTGCAGTTCCACCAATTAGGTCATTGGATTCAACCAGAAAATACTCATGGAAGGGGAAATAGGGGAGGCTGTTCAGTCACGTCGTATTTTGGATGACTGAGTGATTTTGTGGGGAGCCGGTCCCAGGATCCTGGCAGACCCTCCCTTCCTGGCAGACAGACAGAAAACCCAAGGAACATGCCACAGAAGCTTCTGAGATATGGAGGGAGCATTTGAGGTAAGGCTTGAAAGATGCTGAAAGTTGCTATTTAATAGGTAACTGTATGCAAAAGAATGATTACACTGGCTTCCCAAACCCGTGACAATGCCGTGAGCAGCTTTTTGCAATGGTGGCAAAAGTCCGCTGTAATCTGCCACCAGCTCCTTCTGCTTTTCCAGAGTGGTTCCTGCAGCAGCAGTGGGGCAGGGAGAGAACACCAGGTCCAGTGTGGGGGGACCTGCCTGCTGAAGTCCTGTTTGGCCACTTACTGGCTCCCTCACCTTGGGCTTAGCCCGAGTCCTTCTGTCCTCATAAACGTTTTGGGGACTTGTGCTTCCGTCCAATATGGAGTAGCAGGGACTGGATTTACTCTTTCACCTGAAACAATTAACAAACAGACCAAATACATGAAACAATGGTTTTCAAGACACTGGACATTAGGCCATGAAGTTTAGTGACCCCAGATCCTTGATTATCTCTGCTTACTGCCCTGAGAGAGTTTCTAGGTTACAGAGCACAGGGAGAGGGGACTAAGGCCAGGGGGGAGAAATGGAAGTATACTATTGTAAATCCTCATACTTGATGTGAAGTGGTACAATTTCACCTGAAGGCAGATGGTGATAAGTTCAGGGTATATGTTAAATGCTAAAGCAATCACTCAAATAGCAAAGGATTAGAGCCAATGAAGGAGATAAAAATGGAATCATCATAAGTAATCCAAAAGAAGGTGAGAAAAGGGAATAAAAAACAGATGGAATAAATAGGAAACAAATAGCAAGAAGAGAGGCTCAAGCCTCACCATATCAATAATCACATTAAATGTAAATGGTCTAAACATCATTTAGAGATTGCCATGTATTTTGGCTATTAACCCCTTATCAGATATCTGGTTTGCAAATATTTTCTCTCCTTCCATAGGTTGTCTTTCCATTTTGTTGTTTCCAAGAAACACACTTTTTAAATATAAAGACACAAATATGTTAAATGTGAAAGGGTAGAAAAAGATATACCATGTTAACACTACTCGGAATAAAGCTGGAATGGCTGCATTAATACTGGACAAAGTAGATTTTAAAACAAAGCCAATTACCTGGGTGATCAATATCTATATATCTATATCTAATCTGTATCTATAACATAGGAAAGAGTGGACCTTTGCCTCATTGGATTTTGGTAAGAACTAAGTGAGATAGTATCTGGAAAAGTGATTTGTAGACTGTAAAACCTGATACAGGTGTCATTAGATTTTAATTATTAGAAATTAGACTGTCTGAATCCTTATAAAGAGCCAGGCAGCTGGGTTTGAACTATTTCGTTCTCAAGAGAAAAAGGAAATACCACACACAGCGGCTTCGAGGAGGGCAGGGTAGGGGCTGGCCAGAGTAGTTGGGGCCAGAAACATCAGTGAGCTCGTGTCTGGACCAGCACTCTCAGCCCTGGCAAGTTGACTGGAATCTGCAGGAACAGGGGACTTTCCTCAGCTGCAGAGGAGGGACAGGCCTGGGCTGAGAGCCTCAATCCCATGAGCCCCAGGAGCTCTGGTGATCCCAGCAGATGCTTGGCTAAAAGGAAAACTATGACTTTTACTGTGCTAAGCCCTTTCTGAGCCTCTTCTTATTTATTAGCCTTAACTGGTTAGAACTCATATCATCATCTCCATTTAACATTTAAGGAAATGGAAGCCCATGATGGAGCCATTAACCCAATGATTCAGAGTTTAGACCCATGAAGACTAGAGCAGAGCCCAAGCCTTAAACACAATCCCCACTGTGAGGTACGAGGAAGGTTTCAGCCAGCAGGGGTTTACACTGGACTCCACAGGAGGGAATATAGGGGCTGTGGAGACAGGCAAGCCCCTCCACCCTCCACCCCAGGCAGGGTGTCCCCGCACCACCCTCATCCACCCCCTCCCCATTCCCATGGCCCTTACCTAGCAGGTGAGGAGTGGGGACTAGCTAGTTGGAGGCAAGGGGTTATCTTGGAGGCTGTGCCATGGTCCCCTGACTGCCCTCTACATTCAGGAGTCTCAGAGTCACAGAGAACCTTGGTTTTCTTGTCTAAAAAATGGGGTAATGGTACTGGCCTCTGGTGGCTGTCCCAAGGTTCTGTGAGAATGAGGCAGTTTTTAATGAAATGCTGACATATGACAGGATTGCTTCTGTCTTTCCTCTCTGTCTCCCCAAACTCCTGACCCTGATGTCCCCCCTCTCTCTCAATGATATTGCTCTCCCCTCAGACCCTCCTCTGCCTCCTCATGGCTTTGGAGCCTGTGGCTCTGGGCTGCCACCCGGGGCAGGTGGAGGGCTTCTCCTTCATGACCCTGGAAGGGGTGCTGTTGGTGAGAGAAGGGACGGGTGGGGAAGACATGAGGGCCCAGTGAGACTGAGTTATTTAGTGGTTCATTGGTGTATGTGTGTGTGTTTTAAATCGAGGTGAAATTCATAACTGACCATTTTATTTTACTTTATTTTATTTTATTAATTTATTTTTGTGTGCCCTGACCAGGAATCAAACCAGCAACCTTTTGGTGCAAGGGATGATGCTGAACCAACTGAGCCACACCAGCCAGATCACAGTTGACCATTTTAAAGCATACAGTTCAGCGGCACTTAGCACATTCACAGTGTTGTGTCACCACCATCCTTCTCTAGTGTCAAAACGTTTCCATCCTTCCCAAGAAGAGCACTTGTGTCTGTCAAGTAATCACTTCCCTTTCCTTCCCTCCCCAGCCCCTGGCAACCACTAATCTGCTTTCCCTTCCCATGGAGTTGCCTGTTCTAGTCATTTCATATACCGGGGATCATACAATATGTGACCTTTTGTGACTGGCTTCTTTCACTTAACAGGTTTTCGAGGTTTATCCGAATTGCAGCTTGGATGAATACTTAATTCATTCTTACTGCATGCACATACTATGGTTTGTTTAATCCACTCAGCCATTGATGGACAGTTGGGGTGTTTCCACCTTTTGGGTCGTTGTGGATAGTGCTGTCATGACCATCTGTGAACAACTGTCCGCTTGAGGACCTATTTTCAATTCTTTTTGAGCATATACCTAGGAGTGGAATTGCTGGGTCATACGGCCGTTTTATGTTTAACTTTTGAGCAACTGCCAAACTGTTTCCTACAGCTGCTATCCCTCCCTTTAGTTTTAAGATTATGTTATTCTAAGTACAAAGATAATACAATACCATAATTTGGAAATTATTTGTTAAACAATTGTTTGTTTTAAAATAATTTTAAAAATGATAAAATAATACCTGTTTATTGTAACAGTTCAACTAAAGAAATTTCTAGAAGAAAAAATGTCTCTTCTATCTGTTTCACCCTGTTCCTCTCCTGTGGCTGACCAGTTTTAACCCTGTGGTCTGTATCCTTCCAAACATGTTCTAGGCATTTATATGGTTTTTAATTTTTTTTTACATGAACGTGTCATACTATCCATATTACCTTGCTTTGAAATCTTTCTCTCCTTTTCTTGTAAATTTTGACTGTTCCAGTGATTGTCTTGGAGCCAAGCAGAGTCCCTGGGACCCTCAGATCTGAGGCCTGACCTTGCACTGTTTTAAAAAAGTCAGCTTCAGGTGTGGGTTGCTGGATGGTGAATGTATTATAGTTCTCTTTTGTTACTTGCATCTATAATTTTTTTATGAAATGAATATGAATTGCTTTTATAATAAGAAAAATGAAGTGGGGAAGAAGAATTGAGGTCCCGAAGGCCCGGCGCACAGTTTGTGCCTTAATTTAGCACTTACTTCATCCTTCTGGCTGCATAATAAGTTGTTTATGTGTTTGTGTCCCTTGAGGGCGGACAGGGCTTATGCTTCTCCCTACTCCTGCAGAGCGGGCCAGGCCCGCAAGGGGCTCCTCCGGGGTGTGGCTGGGGCTGCATTGGGGAGGGTGGGTTCCAAAGACCCCGGCCATGTGCCCTCAGCTCAGGCTCACAAAAGGACCAACATCTCCTGGGGGGGGGCCTGCTGGCTGGTCCTGCTCCCTGCCGGGGCATCCGGGCCCACCTCCGTGGGAAGCTGGGTGTGGGTACAGGGGCAGTTATTTATGTGGCCCCAGCCAGGGTGCCCGTGGCGGGCAGCACCCAGCCGAGGAAGTAATTAGAGTGCTGCCAGGAGCGGGAAGCAGGGAGAGGGCTGGAGGCTCCGGCTCCCTTTCAGAGCGATATAAATAGCTGGCTGTCGGCGGAGGTGGAGAGCGGCGCACACAGGAATAGAGGTGGGAGCAGCCAGCGCCTGGACGCGGGGGTGGGAGCTTGTCTGTCTGTCTGGGCTTGTCTGTCTGTTAGTCTGGTTTGGGAAGGTGCAGGGGAGTCGCTGGCAAGGGGTGTGTGATCAAGAGGGTACCTGGCCAGGTCCTCCTTCCCCTGCCTGGGGTTCTCCCACTTGTCCCCTCACAAGACTAGCTTGCCTGGAGCTCAGACCACTGGTAGGGGCATCACGACAGCCCCACAGACTCCTGCTGGTCCTAGTTCCCTGCCTCAGTCTTCCCACCAGGAGCTAGGAAGGGCTGGGGTGGGATTCCAGAGTCCCCGAGCATTTATAACCTTTCCAAGGGAACGGTCTCTGCTGGCACTGGGCAGCTCTGCACCTGACTCATCTGAAAACACTTTATAAATAACCTGGAGGAGGGACGAGGCCCTGACTAATGAGATCCTCCACACTCTGGGAGCAGGTGGCAGGCCCCAGGGCTGCCTGGGTGCTAGGGCAGAGCTACCCCACTCTGGTCGGGAGCCAGGGCCAGGGATGCTGGGAGGGTCATCAACTTCTGGTAATGGGTGTTGCAGTGATTCTGGGGTCCCCAGGAGTCCTCCTCTCAGCTCTGATGTCAGCATCCCTGCCCTCTGGGGGGGTGCATTGGGGATTTCTGGCTGGGCAAACTGAGCCAGTATGGACTAAACTTGCTGGGTGATCCAGGACAGCCCCTGGCCCTCTTTGGGTAAAATGAGAAGGTTGAACTAGGTGAGTGCTAAGGTCCTGTCCAGTGGTTCTGTACCGTGTTTATTCTGGCACATTGTAAGTGTGGGTGGGTGCCTAGCCATCCCCACATCACCACAGGGGTGTGTGTTGGGGGGTGGAGAACAGGAGGAGCAGCAGCACCCACATCTGGAGCCCTGTGTGCTAGACGAGGAGAGTCTCATTAGTCAGGGCCAGGTAGGCAAGGGGAGCCTGCAGGCCAGTGGTGGCAACTGGGAGGCCAGGTGTCTGAGGGGTGTGCTTGGATGGGGCCTGGTTATTGTCCCCAAGGAAGCAGACATTTGACTGTGTCACCACGGAAGGCTGACTAGGACCTGGGAAGCTGCCTCCAGGTTGGCATGTCCTATGATCTTCTGGCCAGGGTGTATGTAACTTGCGAGGTGGTGAGCTCCCTGTTCCTGAATGAGTCACTTCTGGGAGAATGAGGAGGGAGGGATTCCCCACCAAGTGAGGCCTGCGGTTCAGTAGTTCCCAGTGGGGCCGGGCTTCAGGATCCCCGGAGGAGTTTGTCAATAACACAAATCCCCAAGTCCCCCGACCTCCTGAGTGGGGCGAGGGATTCTCTGAGCGACACGGCCCCCATGTTGGCCCTCTAGCCCTGTGATTTTCTGGTGCTTACCTCAGAGAGCTGGGGCTGAAAGTACCCCAGCTTCTCCACCCTAAACGTGTCACTCCAGGTAGCTTTCGAGCATTCGGCAACTCCTGACGTGGCGACAATAACTGAAGATCCAACAACCACCTCAGGAGACCAGGAATACGAAAGGTAGTCAGTTGCCTTGGCAGCCACACAGAACCTGGACAAATGGCATCCTCGGAGGCCACCGAGGAAACAGATGTCAGGCATTATGCTGTAGGCGTTGGAGTATCTTTTGAGGGAAACAGAACCAGATGAGACACTCAGCTCTGTCAGTTAGTCCATTCAAACTCAGCCCCTGACCAGGGGGAGCCTGGTGCGGCCGGTGTCTGTAAGGTCCTCTCCTCCCCCCTCCGTTTCCTTCCCTACAAATAGCCTCCACCCCATTTGCGTTATGGCTTGTTAGAGTGGCTGACAGTCTAACACATTTTCTGTTTATCGTGTCCCCCCTGGGGCCTTCAGGAGATACCTTTAACTCCAGGGTGTGGCTGCTGGACTTGCAGGCTGGCAGGGGTGGGGTTTGGAACAGGCCGGCCTTTAGGCTCTGAATTCCCTCTCGGGGAGTGGAGACCTCTGGAAAGAGATGAGATCTGCTTCCAGGCAGCCGGGGTGGAATCCTGACTTAATTACTTAGCCGTGTCACCTTGTGCAAGCTGTTTGCCCACCTGAAATCTGGGTATAATGAAAGTACCACCTTCCTCTTAGGGTGGCTGTGAGGATTGAGATGATGTATCTGAGGCCCTGGGCTTGGGCCTGGCACAGAGTGAGGGCTCAGCGAAAGAGAGCACTGCTGCTGCTGCAGGATGCCGGGCCTGTCCTCCTGCAGAGCGCTGAGCCACCGGAGGGGACCCTGCCATCCCAGGCCTGTCCAAATCAATGCTGAGCCCACTGGGCCCCTATTCCATGTCCAGGGCATGAGGCCAAGGCTCCCCCCCTGAGGGAGCTTCTACCTGACTATGGCTCTTTATGCAGAAGTGGGGTCCTGAGGGTGGAGACGACCACCTCTACCTGGTCCTTCGAGCTTGTTCTTTCTGCCTGACCTGGCATGGCCACCTGATGGGGTGGGCCACCCTAGAGCCCCGTGAGGCGTCCCTGCTCACTGTGTTGGATGGATCCTTCTGACACTAAGTGACTTCAATTTCAGGGAGACCTCCTGAAGATTCCAATTTCCTGCTGACCTATGTGTAAAATGACCCTAATGAGGGAGGGAATCCAGACATATATGAACAGCTGTAAGGCAGGAGAATTTGCAGACTTCAGGGTGTCATGCCTGGGAGAGCCCTTAGGGTCATGAGGCCCACCCTCCTCTTTTAAATGATGGAGAACCTGAGGTCCAGAGAGGGACCTGTCAAATGTCACACAGCTATTAAGATACTGAGCTGCGATTCAAACCTGGGTTTCCAGGCTCCTCATCCACTGCTCTCTCCACTGCACCCCAACAGCCAGGGCACTGACCACAGAGACTATTCAAATAATCATTACACCACACTGCCATCTTCCTCTCCAGCACCTGACCCCAGCCTTCTGGAACGAGGCCACTGTACGTGTAGAATCTGCTGGGCTTGGTTTAAGATGGGTTTAAATGCCATTAGGGATGACACCCTACTCCCTCCATTCAGAAATTGCTTTCACTGAGAGGAAATAGTTCCTGTCACTTAGCCTAAATTCTCAGGAATTCATCGGATTCCATTTCACACAATCACACCTCTTCAGGTCATCTGAAGTGCTCCCCCCTGGAGGGCTTCACAGCCTTAGAGTCTCGCATGCAATGATCTGATTCTGCTCAACGTGGCTAAGCCCAGAATGGGGTTTTTCCATTTCCCTTGTTCCTGCATTGTTCTGGATATTTCATCTCTGACCATTCTTCTGCATGTATAGAGTTACCTTGTCTGCCTTTGTGATTTCTGACCATGGCATCTCCCGGCCACAGAGATGGATGGACAGTCCAGCATCCTCTTTGTCTGCCCCTCCCTTCTTCATCTCATGTACTCAGTTGGAAGCAGCAGCCTGTGGAGATTCCATTTAAAATGTTTCTGGCGTCTGTCCCTCTGCCCTCATTCCTAGGCAGTGACCCACGTGCCTTCCCCGCACCGCCTGGTCTAGCGCAATGGCTTTCTTTCTGCTCTTCCTGTTTCAGCCCCTCCCCTCTAACCCATCCCCGAGATGCTCCCAGGTGGCCTGTTCCAGTACATTGCTTTCCTTATGCCTTCACTGTTTTCGCTCCCTCGCAGGCCCCCATTGCCTCACTTTAACGGCTTTTCATTATCTAAGTGTCAAACACCTCATCTTTCAGAAACCTCCTCTGGTCCCTCGGGCCAGGGGAAGACTCCAGTCACCAGACCCCTGGGACCCCTCCCTCCTCAGCTTTCCCTCAACACTCATTGTCTCTATGGGTCACTGGGGCACCTGTCAGTTGTTCATTGTGTCATGGTGTCTAAGTTGGGTTTCCCAAACAAGACTGTAAAATCCTTTAAGGTTGGGGTCATGCCTCTCCTTGCCCGAGGCTCAAGGTTGGAGAACTGAATGGAGTCATTCCCTTTCCTGTAAATCAACCCACCTTCCTGTACAAATATTAATTGAGCACTTACTCAGGAACTATTCTGAGCACTGAGAATGTAGCCGAGGGGACAAAATTCCTACCCTGGAGGGGTTTGTGGTCTAATAAGGCAAGACAGACAAATAAATTTTGGAAAGTATGATTATTTTGCAGGCCAAGTATAGGGTGCTCATAATAGGGGCACCCAACCATAGCTAACATGCCAGGGAAGGTGTCCCCCAAGAAAGTAAAATTTATTTTTTATTTTATTTTTTACAAGTCTCAATTTTTATTATTAGTTTCAACAAAGGATAAAATTTTAATAAATATAATCAGGATAAACAAAATGTAGGGAAAAAAGAAAAACTGTACTTACCCAAGGAAGTCGACTTTAAATTGGGACCTGAAGAGATTTATCCAGGTGAAGAGGAAGGAAGAACATTCCAGGCAGAGCACAGAGAAAGGAAGGCTCAAAAGTGGTACAGAGCGTGGCCCATGTCGGGGACTGAGACATAGAAGTCAATGTGGCGGGCATGGGGGGTGGGAGGGGGAGAAGTGGTGAGAAGGGCCTGGGAGCGTCATGGGCCAGATGGGCCAGATCCAGGAACAGTAGGTGCCCAGGGGTGTGTGGCCTTGGTGAAGAGAGCTGGAAGCTTTTTAGAGAAGGAAGCTATAGGTTACAAGGAGAGGTCCGGGGGCCCCGAGCAGGAATAGATGACACGGACACAGGGAATGATAGTGAAGTAGCTCACAGAACCCTGAAGACTATGGAAACATTCCAGTCTCGGAACCTGCCCTTGGCCGGTGGTCAGGGATTCCTAAAGCTCTTAGGAGTTTGCCACTCAAAGCACGGTAAGATCAAAGCCACAAGAAAGGTGCCTACAAAACCTTGTGTCGGGAGAGGGATGATTCAAGAAAGGGTTCCTGGGACTGATGGGCTTCGAGATGCATCTGGAAGGTGAAACTCATAGTGCCAGGCTCAGAACAGCATTCTCTCCTTCCCACCAATGCCCAGCCCTTGGCTAATGGCTTCTGGCTCTGAGTCTCATGGCGGCCACTACCCCTGGAGGAAGCCCCTCAGCCTCTCCTTCCACAGCAGGAGCTGTCCTTGGGAGAGGGGGGTTGACAAAGGCCATCTCTCCAGCATTCATTTCCTACCCAGCCTCCACCAACCTAAGCAAATAGCTACTTTCTTTCCAAGGCAATTGGCCCAACTTGTCCAAAGCCAATAAGTGGGTCTGAACTGAGGTCTGTATCTATTCTGGCATCTCTCCCACTGACCAGAAGAATCTTGTATCATCTACAAAAGAAAATTTTATTGATATACATTCCTTCCCATAGAGCAGGTCAGATGTAAAACGATTGGTTCTAATACCATCTCAAAGGAACCCTGCTGCTTTCTCTCCCTTTTCCAGAGAATTTTGCTTTAGTTCAATAAATATTTATTGAGCCAGACATTATTCTAGGCATTTGGAATACACCAGTGGGCATAACAAAGCTCCCTGCCCAAGCTTACAATTTAGCAGGCAAGACAAGCAGAAGACATAATAAGCGATACTGTTTGCCAGAAAATGCGGTGATTCTATAAAAAAGAACATGAAAGGGAAGTAAATAGAGAAGGTCTCTATTCCCATGAGCCTGCCTTAGTGGGAAGAAAGCTGAGGAGAGGAGAGGGAAGGGAGAGACAGGGAGGGCTGTGTTTTTTCTTTATAAGCCCTTGTTCTTGGTCGGAATTTTAAACTAATTTCATGTACTACTTTGATAAAAATTAAGTTCAAACAGTGCTGTAACTATATTGGGAGGTGAAGGTGGCAGGTTGAGCTAAGTTCCTTTCTGTCACCGCAGAAAACAGGACAAGTTCTCTGAAGCTAATAAGTCAAGACATAGAACGACAGGCATGTCACTTAGCAATATAAAGAAAACCATCGGAAGAATTTAAAGCTGAAATAGCCCAAAGAATGGAAAGGCATCTCTTGTAGGGGAAAAATGACTAAAGGTAGGAAAGCATAGGATAGAGTAGGCTGAGGACTCCTGCGTTTTATTATATGCCTTTTAGTATGTTTGAATTTTTAAAATCAGAGGCATGTGTTACTTTGACGATTAAACAAAAACACATTCTGCTGAGCCCTAGGGGGCTCCTGGTGGGTGTCTTGGGGCTTCTGTAGGGAGTGAGGGCCTAGTAGAGCAGGTAAGTGCTGCCTCCCTTCCTCCAAACCCACTTTCTTCTATTTGCTTTATTTACCTCACTTTCATGCAAGATTTTGTTTGAACCAAGGGTTCTGCAGCTGAAATCTGAACTCCATGCTCCCTTTAGGCTCTCACAGTTCCCGATGCTTTGTAAGCACCTATTACCCTCTATGCCCACGCCTATGTACCCCCTCAAAAAATTTCCATCGTTTAACGGGCAGCCTTGCAGTCTCCCCAGCTGGCTATGGTTGGAAGTAATGGGGTGTGTGCGCCGGTTGGTTTGGTGTGGAGGTGAGACCCTGCAGTCAGCCATCTGATGATTGAGCCTCCTGATTGCTTCTGGAGCCATTGTTAGAACAGGGGCATATGCCTTTGGGGATTCTCCCTGGCCCCAGCACCGTGGCTGTTGTAATGACAGGTAGCTTTTTGCCTAATAGTCCCCCAGTGTTATCCCAGTATCTGCAGTTTCTCCTGGAGTAGCTGTGAATTCTTCTAGAAACTTGCCTGCCACTCTCCTTCCTCTAGGAGACAGAGAGAGAGAGAGAGATGAAAACAGACTGTGAATAAAGTTAAGAAAGGGAGGCAGCCCCACCATTAGCTTAGTCACCTCCGAGTGACTCCACTTCCAGACATGTGTCATGGTCTGCCTGATCTGATTCTATTTTTAGGGTGAGTGCCCTCCATTCATGTTTCTGGGGCCTTTGCAATCACTCTTATTGTCGTCTGGCGCTGCTTTTTTGAGTCTGAGGTTCCAGAGGTTCTGCATTTCCAGGCAACTTTCATGCCTTCTTGGTTTTGCATGCCTCTTTATCTGCTGTCTGGGCATATGACACTAGTCCTTGCAGCGCAAGTTCAAATGTCATGCAGTTGTAAAACCTTTGCTGGATCCCAACCTGAGGCAACTATCTCCACTTTAGAACTTATCACAGAGCCTGGGCATTGCTTGATTAGATTTTGGTATCCTTGTGGGGGTGGTGGGGGGTGGGAGGGTGGTGGTGGGAACACCCCATGGTCACCTTTCTGTCTGGCATACAGTATGTGTTCAGCAACTGCTCACTGAGTTAAGGGAACCATCCCTGCTGATCTTTTCTGTGCATTAGGAAATCTTGCTGGGCCTGAAAGAAATGTCACTGTGGGAAGATCTCCAGCAAGGCATCTCCATAAATCTTTTCCTGTTTTCCTCTTGAAAGACCAGATTTGGAAAAGTAAGGTAACACCCAGAGAAAGCTCTCCATGCTTGGAGGGACTCTATCTGGGGAGGGAGAATTTTTGCCACCGTTTTTATAGATCAGAAAGAACTGAGGTTCAGAGAGATTGAGACTTGTATTCACGTAGTAAATAGCAGAGCAAGAGGTTGAAACCCATGCGACACTGTTTCTTACCACACACTTCCTCTAGTCCCCGCAATGAAGACACCATTTAACTTCCTAGGCCACAGTTTTCCCCTCAAGCATTGATGCAATTGTTTTCCTTCCAGACCCAAGTGCTGAGAATGTCCCTAGCTCCCCTGTCTTTTCTTCATTTCTCTGAAATTTGCTGGATCTTTTCCTGTCTTTTCTGCAGTTTGCAGGAGTTCATTTTTCTCTCATCTCTTTCCAGGTATCATGATTTCCAAACCTTTCCGTTGGTTTCTTTCTCTGGCTGTGGTCCTTTTTTAGGGGAAAGGGGGTGGTGGTGGAGACTTTCCAGTGCAGCCATAGACTGGAGAATGGTAACAGTGAATTCATTAGTGGGTCTTCTTTGATGTTATTTTGTGGGCGAGCTTATTAAGTTATGACAAAAACATCAAAGAGTTAGGCTCTTGCACAGGACTGGTTGATCCCAAGGCAGCTGGGTAATAACGATTAGTCAGATTAAATCTCAACATCTCCTCCTGCCTAAAACGTTAAAGTCCCAGTGACTGGAGTGTGGGAACAGTCCATTCTGCAGCATCCCACCACAGCCTTGAGTGAGCACAGCATGAAACTCTCCCTACCCCAAACATGGGCCTTTCCTCATGGCCTCCACTTTGATGCCTCCACGCCTTGAGGTCTATTGAGATTGTTATAACAGCCCTGGAGGTGATGTGGTGGTAAAAAGCTGGGGCTGTTGAAGTCTCCAATCAGGGGAGCTGGGTGTTAAAAGGGATCATTCATCCTTGTGTGGATGATCTCAAGGTTCTCGCTAGGGTCTTAGCCTTGTAATTTCAGCTACAAGCAGGAGAACTCTCTTGGGGAGACACAGGAAACTGCCAGCACCATGCTTGGCACATAGCAAGCTTTCCATATATAATGGTTTAATGTACGTGTCAAGGAAGGTCACGATACATGAAGTCTCTGGCTAGTTGAAGTGGAGTAAGGAGTAGAGCTCAGGTCTTTGCTTGTACTACAAAACCTTCTAACTCACATCTCTGGCCATTTATTCTGCTCCTCCCATGGTATCTATAGTGGAAAATTATCTGTGTTCCTCTCCAAAGCCCGCCCTTCCTTGTTTGCCCCAGATCTCATCTCCTGCTGACTTATTAAGGGCTTGCTTCTTCAATTAACCCTCTCTTTTCTGAACCATCAGCGGTTCCCTTTTTCCTCGATTATTCCTATCAGCATACAAACAAGCTCTGATGTCTCCTATCTTAAAAGAGCCGGCCTTGCTCCTACTTCTCCGTCAAGCTGCCACGCCACTCTTTGCTCCTTTTACATTAAAATGCCTCTAAAGAGTTGCCTACACTCTCAGCATCTCTGCTTCCCCTTCTCCATTCTAACTCAAACCTACCTTAATCAAGATCTCATCCCCACTCTCCACTAAAACAGCTCTTACCAAGCTCACCAGTGACCTTGTTGCTGCTGTAGTGGGAATAGGGGCGCCGTACTAAACCCGACAAGCTCAGGGAAGGCCCACATGGCAGGCCTTACAAACCCAGAGGTGGAAAGAACCATATAGTGTGGTCTGAATGTAAAAATCCCTAACTAAAAGCAGGTCACGGTGAGTAGTCACGTCCTAGGCCTGTAGATTCCTTGACAAAGGTCAGTCTTTATTTTTGCAATTGTCTTTTGCTATTGTCTTTGTGCATCTAAGATAACATACCTTTGAAATGTCAGAGTAATCTTGTTTTCCAGACTCCTTGAAGGCACAGCACCAGAGCATGAGACCACACCGCTACCTCGTTGCCCACATACCACCTCAATGTGCTGAGTTAACTACCCTGTGCCCGCCAATGGAAAGAAGCATATGTCTTTCCATTTTGCTTTTTACCCAGTTGCAGAGATTTCCCTGCTTTGCTTTCCCCTGCCTCTTTAATCTACCATCAGTGAATTTCACATAATCCTTCTTAGGTTTCCTCCTTTGATTCTAATGTATAAAATGAGCTGCAAAACTGCCTTTCTCTGGAGCATTTTCTCAGTCAGTTGAGATTTTGCCTCCCTGCAATTGACAACAAATAAACTCCTTTTCTTTTTCTTTTTTAAAATAAGTTTTTATTGATTTTAGAGAGAGAGGAAGGGAAAGGAATAGGGAGATGGAAACATCGATCGGCTGCCTCCTGCTCGCCCCCTACTGGGGATCGAGCCTGCAACCTGGGCATGCACCCTGACCAGGGACCTCCTGGTTCATGGGTTGACGCTCAACCACTGAGCCACACGGGCTGGGCTCAAATAAATTCTTATAAGCCTTTTTCTTAGGCAGGATGTTCTTTTGTCGAATCTGCCAAGGTCAATGGTCATTTCTCAGTCCTCATTTTATTCTACATGTACTTACTAGCACTCAGCACAGCTAGTAAGGCTTTGTTACCAGGTATCTTGCTTGGCGCCGGACACCACTCTGCTTGGGTCTCCTTCTACTTCACTGGCCTCTCCTCTCTGCCTCCTTTTGTCTTCCCAGCCTGAGTAACAAAGTGCCCAGGATCAGTTCTTGGACACATTTTCTAGCTATACCCACTCTCTAGATGATCTCATTGAGCCCTATGGTTTTAAATATCATTCACATACAGATGACTCCTGAGGTTATGTTTCCAACCCTCGACCTCTCCTCTGAACCTCAACTGCCTATTCTACTTAGATGTACAACATGCATATCAAACTTCAAACCTCAATCAGCTAAACATATCCAAAACTCTGTATTCTCCGTCCCTACTCAGCCCTTTGTCTTCCCTGCTCAACAAATGGCAACTTCTTTTTTCAGTGGCTCAGATTTAAAAACTTGGAATCATCTTTGACTCTCTTTTATACAACACCCCCAATCTATCCACAGATCTTGTCAGCATTTCCTTCAAATTGTTTCTAGAGTATTGTTGCTTCTCACCACCTCCACCCTAGCCTAAACCACCACAAAATCTTGCCTGGATGATTCTTATCAGCCTCCCAGTTGGTCTCACTGCTTCCATCCTTGCCTTCCCCAACCCTAGCATCCAGAGAAGCCTTTCAAAAAACTGTAATTAGATAATGCCATGCCTCTACTTTAAATCTCCTAAGGCTTGCCATCTCACTTGCTGAATGAAATCCTAAGTCATTATCAGGGCTGACAAGCCCTGTAAGACCTGGCTTCTGCTTCCTTTGTGATCTCAGCTCCCATCTCTCTTCCCTTTGCCCACACACCAGTCTACCTGCTGGTTTCCCTAATATTCTTTGAAGATGCTAAGCCCACTCCTGCCTCAGGGCCCTTGTACTCTGTCCTCTAATCCTTATTACTCTTCCCTCTGGTATCTGCATGTTAAGTTCTCTCACTTCCTTCAGGCCTCTGTCCAAATTTCGCCTTATCAAAAAAGTTATGACTATTCTTTCTAAAATAACCCTTCCTCTGTCACACACATACTCTCTCTCATTACTGTGCTTCCTGCAATGATCGGACCTGGACATATTTTATACTACTTGCTAATCTGTTATTGATTGTTAACCCCATTAATATGTAAGTTCAATAAGAACAGAGTCTTTGTGTATTTAGTCATTGTTGTATCCTAAGCTCCTAGAATGCCTGATATATAGTAAGTGTTCGACAAATATATATTGAGTGAATAGATTTGTTGAATAAACTCATCCAGTTTTCTTGTTACCAGGTGAAGAGAGTGATTTCCAGATGGTAGTCTAATATGATCAAAATCAAACGTGAGGAACTGGAAGAGTTATACATAGAGGTCATCAGATTATGCATTTATTTATTACCAGTGAACACCATGAGATTCAGTTATTTTCAGGTTGCTCCTTGATGCCAAATCATTTGTCAAACTCTAAGGCGGAACAAAACATCTGCCTTTAACTACTTTGGCATGTCACTTATCCTTGAGGGGTGTTCATCTGTGAAATAGGCAGTTGGAGATGTGGTTACTGCTCTGCTAGTTTATGGTCTACAAGATGCTGGAGGGAGGCAGTAGAGTCAGAGGACCAACCACGCAGGCCCTGGAGCTTGACTGACTGTGTTTGAATCTTGTCTCCATTCCTCACAAGCCACATGACCTTGGGCAACTGACTCAGTTTCCTCCTTTGTAAAGTGGGAACAACAAAAGAATAAGTCATTTAATTATTTATTATTAAATAATTAATAATTCAATAATTTATTTAATTCAAATAACCATTGTGAGGATTGCATATGATAATACATGTAAAGTACATAGCACACGGTCTGGAACATAGTAAGTGCTCAGTTATTAGCTAAAGTTCTGGGGGAAGTTTTGAGGGGTCCTTACTATTAATGTGTCTTAAGGGCAAGAACCTATCCTAGAATATTGGATGATATGAAATCTTTAAAGGTGTGGTAATACTATTGTGATTAGGTAGAAGAATGCCCTTATTCTTAGGAGGTGCATGGTGACGTACTTAAAAATAAAACCTCACAGTGTCTGTCGCTTTCTAGTAATCTAGTCAAGTATTACCTCCATGTTTCTATATCTATCTATCAAGCAAATATGGTGAAATGTTAACTGCTGGAGCTAGGTTTATTGTTTCATTCTTTCAACTTTTCTGAAAATTTCAACACAAGGTTGAAGGGGGAAAAAGAGCACTAGAAATAGCCTGGTTAAGTCCAACAGGTTTTACAGGAAAAAGCTCAGATGTGAAGCACGTGCCTCAGGTCCCGCAGCTGAGTCGGAGCGCAGGTCCCCAGGCCCCTCTCCCCGCCTGGGGCTGCTGCTGGTGACCCGGGGCGGCAGCGAGGGCTCAGGCCACACCCAGCCCCCTCGGGGAGACCAGGGGTATCAGGGGTGTGGGGGAAGGCACCCGTGTCGGCGTTTCCTTCTTGTTTATTAAGCAGACAGGTCATTTGGGTGGAAGGTGTGATGCGGGCAATGCGAAGGCCACGCCGGCGGCAGCCTGCAGCCTGGAGCGGGCGGGCTCCGAGCGGCGCCGCGCGCGGGTCCGCCCCGGGGCTCGGGCGGGAGGGCCCGGGAGAGCCGCGGGGGAGGCCGGCTTCAGTCCTGGGGCCCCTGAAAGATGGGACCCCGGGGTATCGGGTGAACCGCGGCAGCGTATTTACAGAAAGAACAGATTCCCTGAGGTTGCAGCACCCTCCCCTAGCTAACAGGGTGCAAGGCAGCGACCAGGAGAGACGGCGGGGAGAGGGCGGTGGGCGCCGAGAAGAACCGGAGGGAGGCGAAAAGCAGCAGAGGAGGCAGCGCGGACCGCGGGGGGGGCTGGGGTCGGACAGGCGAAGCGGCGGGGGCGCGGGTCCGCACCCCCAGCCTCTGCAAACCGGGGTGTCCTGGCCGGAACTGCCCGCCTCCCCTCCGCGCCCGTCGGTCCCCGAGGGCGCCGCGCCCCGCCGCGCTCCCGCCGCCAGGGGGCGGGGCGGCGCCGGAGGCGGGGCCTCGGGCGGGCGGCGCAGCCTCGGGCGGGCGGGCTCCTCTCGGGCGGCGGGCGGGCGGGCGGGCGGCGCCCGAGCCTGGGGGCCGCGGCTTCCCCCGGCCCGCGGAGGCGCCTGGCCCCTCCTCCCCCCGCCCCGCCCCGCCTCCGCCCGACACCAACCCGGCCGTTGCCTCCAGGAGCGGCGGCAGCCGGGGCTCCGGCGGGAGCAGCCTCGGGCGCGGCCTCCGCTCGCGCACATCAGCACCGCGGCCAGCGCCGCGGCCATTCCCGGGACGCGGGAGGCGGCCGGGCCCCCGGCGCCCGGGCCCGCGGCGCCCGCAGCGGCACCACGGACAGCGCCCCGGACCCGCTTCGCCGCAGCGAGCCCACCCGCTCCCCGAGTCAGCACCACGGACAGCCCCCCGGCCAACCCCTCGGCGGTCTCGCACCGGTCAGCGCCCCGGAACATGGCCACCGAGGTAGGGCGAGCACCTGGCCCCAGGCAGTGCTTCGGGAACGGATCCCCGCTAGGGGCGTGCAGGGCGGGAAAGGATGGCGGGGTGGGGGCAGGGAAGGGGGTGCGGGGGTGGGGTGGGGTGCTTTCCCAGGCGGGCCGGAGGGACGGGGTGCGGGGTGCAGTGGGGGATGGGAGAGGGACTCCTCCCTGAGAGCTCGGCTCGCCCCTGGCTTGTCAGTCTTCCCCTCCTGAGTCCCAGAGCTGTCCGTGCCACTTGTTGGCACTAGCGCCAGGGTTGCTGCAGCGCTTCAGCTGGGGCTTCCCCTCCCCTGGAGCGCAGCCCTAAAGCCGCGGCCCTGCCCCAGAGGGCTGGAAAGGGGCCTGGGAGGGAATGCGGCCGGCGCTGCTGCTCTGCGGTGCAGCCTCGCGCCTCCGAGCCAGAACACCTGTCGAAGGGGTGGCAGACTTACCTCCACATCAGCGTTTCCTTTGGGACCCAGAGGAAAGCAAGGAATCCCCAGGCCAAACCCCCAAATGGTTGGTTTTAATGAGCTGCCCTCACTTGCTTTTTTCACCCCACTTGAGTTTCCTGTACGAAGGTGTCCACATTTCTCCTGTGGGTGACGGGAGGAGCTGCCTTCTTCAAGGTGCCTAGAGGTGTGTCACTTTCCAGGGACTTGAAAGCTGGACCCAGGCACCTGTTGGCTGAGGGCAGAATCTATGTGCAATGCTTAGGAGATGAGGAATTACCCCTTCTACCCCTCATTTCATGAGGGAAATGGAGCTCACTGTGTTCCCACTTGATAAGCGGTAAAGCTAACGCATGGAGAAGGGGAGGATCTGCTTGGTACTCATATAGCATGTCGGCCGCAGAGCTGAGTTTCTCCCTTTGAATTTTTGGAGTGGAACCCAGGACACCCGTGTCTCCCCAGTTCCGATGTTGACTTCTTTTGTGGTGTTTCCCCATTTCCAACTCAGCTGGAACACAAGCCATGAGGACTGCAGAGGCCTTTGAATGACTCTGTGCAGTGCCTCTGGGCATCCTGGTGAGCAGCGTGACATCAATACTAAGTGTTGTTGTTGCTGTTCTGCTGTCGTCACCACCACAGAACAAGGCGCAGTTGCTCTGCATCACCAGGTTTCTGACAAGGCTCAGGGTTAGCTAGGAGAGCTTGCCCCCAGGGCCCCGTGAGGGGCAAGCCCTGAGCAGACCCATGGAGCTTGATTTCTAGGGTGGAGGGATGCAGAGTGCTCAGAAAATGCCAACGACACTGACTGGGAAGAGCAGGAAGAACAAAAGAGAAATGGCCGAGGAGCTGGGCACCTTCCAGATAGTGCCGCCGGACTGCAGTGGAGGCTGCTGAGGTTAGGCAGGAAGGAAACTTCAGCCACATGGGCACAGTCGAGCCAGTGGTGTGGGCAGAGAAGACAGCTACATCTGTGATGTGATCTGACAGGTTCCAAGAGGCCCACCTACCCTCGCATATCTCCCTCTCGGGTCTAAGTTTCCCAGATTCCAACCAGCAGGCTCACAGCTCTAGGCTGAGGCAGTTTCCAAGAGGCTGCTGTTAGGCATGTGTGACTCTCCCTAGGGAGAGGCTCTGCTCATCACACTTCTGTGAATCTAGCACTTTTCTCTGTTCAAAGCACTATCACACTCATGATTTCCTTTGAGTCTTAGAGCAACCCTGTGAAGAGGGCAAGAGTGGTGTTATTATCCCCAATTAACAGATGAGACAGACAACTGAGGCTCAGAAGCTCGCCTGATCCCTGTGAAGGAGCCAAGGAAGGCATCATTATCTTATTTTACAGATGATGCAACTGGAGTGCTGAGACTTATCCAAGAAAATATGGCTAAAATTTAGCAGGGCCAGGACTAGAACTTGAATCTCCTGCCTCCCTGGCCGGTGATATTTTTGGCTGTATCTAGGTGTATCAATTAGCCAGTTGTGTTGCCCAACAGAGAGAATAGCACTAGGGGTCTTGACATGAAGCTTTAATGGGGGAGGGGTACAAAGGAGTTGAGGAATGGCTGGAGTGTGGGGACTGGCCTGGCTGGCACAGCCTGAGGCCAGAGGGACAGAGGATTGCTCAGAAGGGATGGGGAGTTGTGGGCAAACATTGCCCATTTCCCAATCTTGCCTTGGGTGGACTCTGACTGCAGCACTGAGGGAGGGAGCCGTAGCTCTGCCAAGGCATAGGCCTTGCGAATTATCTGGGCTGCAGAGTGAGTCACTCTCCCCAGGCTGTTTTCAATGTTAAGAATGAGTTAAGATTACCAGGGAAAGCCTGCCGGGAGGAGGAGAACCTCATGCCAAACTCCTGTGGCCATTCCCTTAGGGTTCTGAGTGTGAAGTCCTTGGCTCCAGCAGAAGGTGTTTTGAGGGGAGGAGAGGGGAAAGAGAGAGGGAGGGAGAAAAAAAGAGAGGGCGGGAGAGGACAGTGAGGAAGAGCGAGAAAAGAATTAGGAAGGGTTGGGTATCCCTGGATTCCTGGATGGAAGGCATGGAAACTGGATCATTTTTGCTCCCTAATTTCTGTTCAGGAGTTAGCATTAGGAGAGGGGTGTGTGTAAGGAACTCAGAGGAGGGAGAAACCTCCTGAGTGATACACTGACCTCATTTGGAAAACTGTAATGAGCCCATATCCTGAGTGACAAACCTCTCTGAATGTGTGTCACTGGGAGCAGGGTCTGCCCAGATGGCCAAGGACAGCTAGGAAATGCCTGGCTGGAAGGGGCTTCTCCAAGAGGTGGAGCTTGGCTCCTAGGAGATTTTAAAATGCATCCCAGTAGTACTATCCAAGCAGGGTATTTGGAAGTTTGATCTCTGAGGCGTGGAATTAACAAGCAGACAATGGATTGGGCTTGGGCTCTGCTGTCACCTGAGAAGTAGGGAGGCCCTGTGCCCAGATTTTCATCCCGAAGCCCGACTTGGCTGCCTGTGACTCACGGTCTTCACTCCTCCACAGCCTGGCCAGGGAACATGATGTTGGCTCATCAGCTGCACCTCCTAATTCCCGAGTCAAGTCTCAAAAGCATCCTCTGGAATTAGCTGTTTTTAATGAGGATGGCGATGTGGACCAGAAGGGGCCTCCTGTGTGTCCAGGGCAGACCAGGCCTGTGTGTGCTCATCTGCACTCCAGCGCTTGCTCCTTCCCACCTCCACCAGATTGACTGTTGGGTGTACAGGCCCTAAGCGTTTGACCTGGGGCATCGGCTCTCCAGGCAGCCCTCCCTTCCCTCTCTGTCACACTGCAGTTTGAAAGTAGGTACCAGCAGATCTCACCACTGACTTTCTCTTTCTCTCCCATAAAGTGCCTCCTGGTCTTGTCTTTACTTTGCTGGCAGCAGGCCAGGGACTGTGATGGCGGGGGGCGGGGCTTGAAGAAGGTGAGAAGTGGATAAGTCCAGGTGTCTGGGTCAGTGCCCAGGGGGAACCACCCAGGGGAGACACAGAAACTGTGATTTCAGGGAGAGGTGTGTGCATGTTCTGGGACCCTCTTGTGGGGTTTCAGAGCATCACTATCTTGGCTGAAAACCTTTGTTAGCTTCCTGAAAGCTAAGTAGCTGACAAGTGGCTGGGCACCTGGCTCTTGCTCTGATCAAAGGGCCTCCTGCCATGGGACTGCTTATTCAGAAGTCCTAAATTGGCAGCTCTAGGAATGCAGCTGATTCACAGGTGTGTCTTATTTGGTCTGCGTAGTGCTTATAAATGTAAAAAAAATATTTGAAACATTTAAAAATCAGGATATTTGATATGAAGAAAATCTGGATTTATGGCTTTTCTTTAAAAATTAGAATCACAACCAGGGCACACATTCTCATACGGCAACGATCAGGTGTTTTCTTGAGACAGGACATGAGTTCTATAATTAGCCACAGTCCCCACCTGGCCCACTTACATGCTTAGTCCCTGTAAATATTTGCATTCAGAATCCCTGGTGAGCCTCTAGAATGTCAGAGCTGGAAGGGGCTTTAACAATTACATAGTTCCAACCTCTTCAGTTTCTAGTTGAACAAATGGAGGCCTGGAGAAGGAAAGACTTTCTAGGGTCATGTGGCCAGGACCAGCACCAGGCTTCCTGCTGCTAGGCCAGTGGCCCATGTTTCCATCAGAGCTTTTTGGTCCTTCACTGAGCCACATGATGGACAGAGCCAGGAGACCCTGCCTTGCCTTTAGTCTCACTCTTCAACTACATATGAGTCTGTGATGTGTGTGCTTTAAGTAGAACTTGGAAACGAAGGCTCTGGCATATAAAGTGTATCTGAAACCATCCTCTAGCAACTCCTCAAGACCCCACAAACACTCTCCAGGGAAGGAAGTAGATCCCTGGTCTCCCGGAGCCAGGATAGGGTCCTAAGGCTTAGGACATTGTTAGGGCTGGAAAGGGTGTTGACCCCTCCCACTGTGGCTACTTTGAGAACCTGTGGATAAAAGCAAAGAGTAAATGGGATTGCATTAGGTGTGGTGGCACCCTAAAATCTTAATGGCATAATACAATAGAAGTTTATTTCCCACTCAGTAAAGTCCCAGACAGGTGTTCCTGATCAGCAAGAGGGTGGGTCTCCTCCAGGCTGTGATTCAGGGATCCAAGCTCTCCCCAGCTTGTGGTTCTACCATCTTCAACATCTTCTCCCTTGGTTTCTGTGGAAGGGGAAAGATCACAGAGGAGTGGCTGGTCTTTATGAGCCAAGCCTATAAATGGCATTTATCACTTTTACTCACATTTCATTCAGTCACATGGCCACACCTAACTGCAAGGGAGTCTGGGAATTAAAATAGCTGTGTGCCTAGGAGGAAGAAGAGGTGGCTGTGGTCAACAACCGGCCGGTCATTGTGGAGCTACCTTCATGGTAGCCCACAGAGCATGTGTGTGAATTCAGACAAAGGAGGCAGTCAGAATGGAGGAAGCTGAGTCCATGTCAGGAGGGCGGAAGCACTGTTCTTTCCTTTTCCTTCCATTCTCACCACACTTTTCTGGAATAAGACCCACTTTAGTTTTCCCCTGGGCTACAACAAAGATAGTCATCTCTCCAAGTGGCCCCCTACCCCAGACATGTCCACTTTCCATGCACCACTCACAAAGTTGCCAGAATGATCCTTCTGGCGCTACGGGAATCCATCCTCAAGGTTTACTGGCTCATGTCAGTTGGCTTAGAAGGGTGGAGCCCTTTTCTTTAAAAATAAAACCGTATAAAACCTTATATAAAACCACACAGAGCAGACACAATGATGAATAACTTATTTATATAAACAAAGTATTCTGTACTTTTCAAAGTTATCATAGGATCCTAGTAGATGTCAAGGGGACTTTCTCAATTGAAACCTTGGCTAGAGGAATCAAGAATTATTAAGAGCAGGGGAGCACTTATACATTATTTAATCCAATCATAACATTTTGCGGATCACATCTCTTTAGGCAGAGCAAGGTTCACCTGGATTTAAGAAGGTCTTGTATGGTGGTCAGGCTCTGATTTGTACCTTCTCAGGACCTCGATCTACCAATTATCTGCTCCTACTACCATATTGATAACCTTTCTCTCATTAGTTATTTCCCCCCAGCTTTTTTCCACCTTAAATCCTCCCCTCCAGAAACCCCTCCATTAATTTTCGATCAAATTCTTCTCTATGCTATTCCAAGCATTTTATCCGATTTGCAGGCCAACTCCATTCTTGCTGGCCGGCCTGCCGCCCCGGTGCACAGCCTCTGCTCCCTTCCTCACTTCCCACACGCTTCTCCCTCTGGGTGCTTCTTCCTCCTTACCTCACCCCTCGCCTGCCCCTGCCACTGGTAACCCCCGGCCTTCCTGTGCAACCCAGTGCAGACCTCAGGGAGCCTTTCTGAGTCAGTGCTTCTGGGTGAGATGTTACTTCTCTGTAGCATTCATCACAGTCGAATTCATTATATATTTACTTGTCTTCCTCCCTGTAGTTCACAGACTGTCTTCTGCTCAGCATCCCTGGAGCCTGGCAATAGTTAGGACTCAATAAATGAAAGCCGAGTGACTGAATGGATTCACCTTAATTACACTGGATGAACTAACTGGCTGTGTGTTCACTCTGCCTTTGGGGCTTGGTCTCTGCGTGGCTCTAATGTCTGGCATATTTCACCCAGTGGGTTGCTTGTCTGGAACATGGATGAGTGAGGCTGGAAGTGGGAGAAAGAGGCCCTGTTCCTCTGTGGGGTTGAGCCCACTTCCCTCAAATGCTAAAGTCTGTGTCGATGTCAAGTCTGCAGGCGTGGACAGGGGACAGATGTCACCCTTCTCCTTCCTACCAGGGCAGGGAATTTCTTCTATTTCTGGCTTCAGCCCAGTTTATCCATAGTTTTCTCTAGGGGCTTGGACATTTGTCGGTCTCTTCTTTCCTATGGTGAGAAGTGCCGGGCATGAAAACCATTCATGATGCTCTTCTACCTGGGCCATAACTTGATTTGGCCTGAACCCGAATCTCCCTCTGAGTTCATGGGCACATCAGGTGCTTCTCTGCCCCACACGCTCCCCTCTCTCAGCCTCGCTGTAAGCTCCAATCAGGGTTTGAGATTTCGGTCTTGTTCAGTGCTGGGTCCCCTAAGCCAAGCCTGACAAGTTGGAACATTTGATGCTTGCTGAATGAATGAAAGTATGGAAAGCCTCACCATGTGTGTATGTGTGCACATGTGCGTGTGTGTGTGTGTGTGTGTGCGCGAGAGAGAGAGAGAGAGAGAGAGAGAGAGAGAGGATTTGTGCCAGCCACCAGGAAGTTTTCCCTCTAGTTAAAACTTGTTTCTGGCTTTGGTGATGGTTCCAGAACCTTTCATTTTGGCTCAGTTTTGGCCCAGCTTCATGAAGCTTTTTCTAGTTTTTTTTCTGGGATCGCTTGAGGCATCTCTTGGGGTAAACTCTACAGTCCTGCTTCTTTGTGACCTTCCTGGAGCACATGTAGGGTCGCAAACTTGTCCCAGTTTGCCAGAAACTTTCCTGATTTTAGCGCTGAAAGACCCACACCCAAATAACCCCTCCGTCTTGGACAGACCTGGAAGGATGGTCACCCTGCTCGCGCGTCTTCTCTGTATGCGCAGGTGCACAATCTGCAGGAGCTCCGGAGAAGTGCATCTCTGGCCACCAAGGTCTTTATTCAGAGAGACTATAGTGATGGGACCATCTGTCAGTTCCAGACCAAGTTCCCCCCAGAGCTGGACAGCCGGGTAAGGACGTCTCCTTCTAAACAGGGAACACAGGCCATGATGGAACTGAGGGGCTTGTTCAAGTGTATTTTTTTCCAGGATAAAAGTAACATATGACACACCACTTATTCAGCCACTTTACATGAAAGAATTAAAAAACATTCTTAACACGGTCTTGCTGTTGTCTCATTGAAAATTAGAACTGGAGAAACCTGTTTCTAGGCCAGCGGTGCTCAAATGTCAGTAGCAGGAGAATCACCTGGAGAGCTTGTTAAATGTAAATTTCTGAGTCCTGGTGGATGGTATTAGGTGTCATCAGAGATGCTGGCTCAGTCTTTGGACTGGGTTCAGGAATCTCCACCTTTAAGCAGCAGTTCTCAACCCACATTAGTATTTTCTGGGGAGCTTTAAAATTTCCGATGCCCAGGCTGTCATCCAAGGGTGTTCCCCACAGCCCCTCCCTCCAGATTCAGCTTCTGTGTGTCTCATGGACCACTGGCCCCTGGCAAGGCATCAGCTCATTCTGCAGAGTTTTGCTCCTGGTTCTGAGCATGTATGTAGCCTCCATCCCAGGCTGCCGTAGAACTGGCCTGGGTTTGGGGGAGAGCAGAGGGCAGACCCCGATCCTTTTGTTCAGCAGCCCAGGCAGATCTAAATGGATTTGGGAAGGTGGGACAGGCCTGGATTTTGCTTATCTGACCCCCAGACCAGCTTTTGGGGAGCCATGTGGGTCTCCTTATCTTAGCATGCCTATCCTTTGGGGTAGGGTGACCCTGGGGTAGAGCAGCAAGGCTTAGGTCAGGGGGCCAGATGGACAGGATTTTCTCTATGTGTTCACTCCAGGTCTGTTTAGGGACAGTGGCTGGAACCCCAAAGCTTCTGACTATTTGTGGGGAGAGATTTTGTCCTATGCAGGCATAGAGGTCCCTAACCAGTATGTTGGGCAGTTCTGGTCCTGTGGGAGCGAGTGGGGAACAGGGTGTTTTGAAGAGTATAAAAATGGGGTGACAGATACTTTGACACCTGTTGGGTTTGGAGCATGACCTTGCAATCCAGGCTGTCCAGTGTGAGGTTGCCTGGCGAAGAGCACAGACTTGCGTCAGAGCCATGTAACCTTGGACAAACCCACTCAGCATTCAGCGAGTATTTATGGAGCATCTACTCTGTAATAGGCACTGGGGATGTAGGAGGAAATTCATGGAGCTTATTTTCTATTAGAGGGTATAAAAACCCACACAAAACAACTATGTAGATAGTAGCTCAGGGGGTGACAAATACCAGAAAAATAGGGGAAGGTCAAGGTGGGTGGAGAGAGCTGGGGGTAGGGAGTGGTCTGGGTGGCCTGCTGGATAAGGTGAGGCCTGAGGGAAGTAAGGGAGGGGACAGGGACTGTTCACACTCCGAGGAAGCTGACCTCAGCCTGGCTCCTGTCCCTCTCCCCCCCAGATTGAGCGGCAGCTCTTTGAGGAGACTGTGAAGACCCTCAACAGCTTCTACGCAGAAGCTGAGAAGATTGGAGGCAGCTCCTACCTGGAGGGCTGCCTGGCCTGTGCCACCGCCTACTTCATTTTCCTCTGCATGGAGACCCACTACGAGAAGGTGCCCCCTCCCTGATGCCCTGCACCCCTTCCCGGGCTCCCCTGCAACATCATTCTCAATCGGCCCCTCTCCTCACAGGTTCTCAAGAAGATCTCCCGCTACATCCAAGAGCAGAATGAGAAGATCTTTGCCCCTCGAGGCCTCCTGCTCACAGACCCTGTGGAGCGAGGGATGAGGGTTGTATCCTTCCTGTCTGTTCTGTGTGTGGGGGTGTGTGTGTGTGTGGGTGTGGGGGGCAAAGAGCTGCCAACCAGTGGGGTCTGCAGTGAGGCTGCCAGGAAATGGGGCCTCTGCTCAGGGTCTTCCTAGGATTCTCCACATGTCTGATCACCAGCCCTCCTCCCCCACCATAAGCTATTGGTGCTGTTTGTGAATTTCAGGGTTTGCTTTTATTTATTGGGCTGCATTTATTCAGAGCTTAGTACGTGCCAGACATCCTATTAAGTGCTTTGAAACTATGGGTTCCTGTAATTCTCATCACACCCCTCTCATGTGGCTAACTGTTAATAGTTCCCTTTATGGATGAGCACACTGAAGTTAAATCCCTGGCTCACGGATTGGAGCCCAGGCCCACTCTTAACGACGAGGCTGTACTGCCCCTCAAAGAATGTGTAAATCTCCACCTACGTTTACACGTCCACAATGTCACATAAACCTCATCTAATCCCATGTGGTGGTTCCTGTTGTCCCCCTTCCACAGGTGAGAAAAATGAGGTCTCGGTGGGAGGCTGGCCGAGAGGTGGGTTACAAGTCTGCTCACTCCACCGGTCAAGTGTACACGCTTCCCTCCCCAGTCAGCAGCAGCAAGGCTAGAATGGTTAAAAAGTAAATTTTACTAGAAAATTGAGAGGAAAGGGGAAAGAAACCATAAATACCAGAACCTCATGTTCACAAAGCCCAGCAAGAGGCCTTGTTATTACTGAGCCTGTACCATGTGCCAGGCACAGGGTGTGTTACTTCACTTAAGCCGCACGACAGCCCCAGGATTTTATACTTATCTGAATTTTACCGATGTGATAACTGACAGGCAACAAGTGAAGTGACCGGTCTAAGGTCACATAGCTCTAGAGCGAGCGAGGTGGAATTTGAACTCAGGACACCCAAGTCTCCCCACGTCCTGTGTCATAAGCCGCATCCCGGGCGCATGATGTCCCGAGATGTGGTGGTCGGGCCCCAGAACGTGCGAGGCTCCATAACGGGGCTGAGCGTGCCACGGGGCTTGGGGTCTAGCTCCCAGGCCTCTGGGTCCTGACTGCCCGGGAGGCAGGAACAGCTCTGCCCCCTGCTCCCCAACTAGCTTCCCTCAGAGGCCCGTCCGCCCTGCGGCCGGCGGGCGCCCTCCTTGACGCCGCCGCAGATCGAGATCTCCATCTACGAGGACAGGTGCAGCAGCGGCAGCTCCAGCAGCAGGGGCAGCGGCAGCAGCAGCGGCAGCGGCAGCGGCAGCGGCGGGGGGGGGTCGGGGCCCCGGTGACTGGCCGGGGGCCCCCGCAGGGAGGCGTGTGGCAGGACCCAGGGCCTCGCAGACCTGCGGAGGCTGCGCTACCAGAGCACCCGCTTCTGAGTCATTCTGGGGGCCCACCCACTGCCCTGCGCGGGGGGAGGGTGGCCGGCCGGCGTTTCCCGCAGGCTGCAGGCCGTGGGCCATGCCTCCTGCCCGGGCTCCCTGGGAGGGGGGCCCTTTCCTGCCCTGGCCCTGCCCATAGGGCTGGTCTGGGTGGCCTGGAGGCTGGGGTGGGGACGACACAGTTTGTACAGCCCCCGTCTTCTGCGGCAACTCTCCCAGTGCCCCACGGAGGGCCCAGGTTTGTCACAGAGAATTCCCATCCTGCATGATTCCCCACCCACCCCAAGTCGCACGTGCCCCAGCAGCTCTCCCCTTGGGACCCTGCTCCCCACAGCTGACTCCCGGTGTCTGTGCTTCCTGATGCCACCACAGGGCCCCTGCCTGTCCACGAGCCTGCCTCCACCTAATTTGAGGTCTGGGGAGATGGGAGTGGTCAGACTGGGTGCTGTGGTGGAAAGCTAGCTGTTCAGTCCCCTCCTGAACTCTTTTAGACCTGTGGCTTCCCTGCCCTCCACCCAAAGCCTGAGGCCGCCTTGGCATTGCCAGGCAGCACCCAACTCCTGAGTCGGTGTAGGTGACCAGCTGCTGGTCATGGGACACACAGCCTCGGGCTCTGGGAGGGTATGGGGACCTGGAGAAATGCTCCATGGAGAGATGTAGCCTTGGGGGCTTAAACCTCCAGAACTGAAGCCAGCTTCCTGAGAGAACATGCACGTATGTGAGGATGAGTCCGTGCACATGGAGGCATGAGCGTGAGTGCACTATGTGCATGAATGCCGTGTGTGGAGGTGTGTGACTGCATGTGTGCGTGCACCTGTGAGAGTGTATATGTACACACGTGTGAGTGCACATGTGTGAGAGCGCACTTCCATGTTCCCCTTGGCTGCTAGGCCAGTGACTGCCCCTCGCTACACCCTGTCTTACCTTCCTGCGCCATGGTCTGCAGCTGCTTCTCTCCACGGGTCCAGCCTGCCCTCCTGTAAATAAACGTCCTAATGCCCCTTGCCCCTTGCCCCTTGCCCCTTGCCCCTTGCCCTGGGGCTGCTGGCTTGGCTCTTCTTCCAGGCCTCTTCCCTACCTGCAAGATTCTCCCCACCTTCTGACTCTACTGTGTCCATTCTAGCAGAAGAGAAGTTGGGTTCTAGGAAAGCAGAGCCCACCTGAGGCCTTCTATGGCCCTGCCCCAGCCCCCATGACAAGGCAATAGGGCCACAGACACTGCATATTCAGCCCGCCCAGGCTCCAGGGCTCTCAAGGCTGTGTAAGTGAGGCTTCCTTGGGTAAGCAGGGGAAAAGGCAAACCCCTTTCTTGAAAGGAAAGAAGGAGATCCAGCCATGAGTCCCTGGCTGCCAAGGCTCAGGGGTGTCAGTGGGAAGGAAGCTGCCTCATCCTGGTGCCCTGAAGATGGACAGAAGGAGGCTGCCTGCCTCAGGTGGCAGGAGGTGCTAGAAGTACATATGAATGACCAGCCACTGCAGGGAGCTTTCTGAAACCAAAGAGGGGCCTGATTTTCTTCAGACACAGGAGCAGCGTGTGGGAGGGAGGTGCCCACCCAGAGAGCTAGAGAGGGTGTCTCAGCCCCTGAGCCCAAGTGGGTTCTGATCCAACAATCGCCCCAGAGAGCTGCAGTCCAGTGGGCTCCACCACAGCCCCCTGACCCCTGGACCCGGCCAGTGCCCACCCTGGCCCGCTGTGTGACTGGGCCTTGCGTCTGACCCGTGCCTCTC
This sequence comes from Miniopterus natalensis, assembly GCF_054644295.1. NCBI lineage: Eukaryota > Metazoa > Chordata > Mammalia > Chiroptera > Miniopteridae > Miniopterus > Miniopterus natalensis. The sequence goes on from NC_142094.1 coordinate 40,901,854, forward strand.
CAGTGGGATGGCTGGGCACAGGCAATGCGGTGGCCTTTTGTTTTATTATTTCTTTTTCCAATAAAAAGACTTGCTCACCTTGAGGCTCTGTGCTGCTTCTCTCCCCGGTGGTAAGGGAAGACCAGTTCTATGCCCCAGGATCACAGGGAGGGGAGGGGAGGCTGAGCACCCACTTCATGCCTAGGAGGCAGGGCTGAATGTGTTCCTACAGAGGCAGCTGGCCTGACACTGCAGGACGAACCCTGTTTACTTGGAGCTTGTGGTCTAGTGGGGAGGCCGATATTTCAGATCTAATCTGTAGCTTATACGGGGCACTTGAGGCCTTGGGTGTGGGGAACAGGTTAGGCTGAAAACCTGGTCAAAGGTAAGTAGTGAATTAATTTAATAAAAACCCACTTCTTGAGCTCTTACCTTGGGTTGGGCAGTTAGATGTTGGATCACACGGTTCACTCAGTTCTAAAGACTGGAAAAGTATGTGGGTGTTGAAACCTAGCAGAGTTGTGTCTTGGGTTTCATAAAATAACATTCATTGAACTCCTACTGTGTGCCACATGCTTTGCTAAAACCATATGCTAGAGCTGGGAGGGGATTTCAGGATCATCTAAATGAGGCAGAATAGAGGCCCAGAGAGGAGGGACTGGCCCCAGGTCACACAGCTGGTTGATGATAATGCCAAATTTGGAACCAAAGTCTCCAGACCCAGTGCTCACTCTCACATGGAGGGGATGGCACCCTGGTAGAAGATGCAGGGAGGCAGGGGTCACACACTTAAGTTTCTGGGCCAAGAGAAGATCTCTCCAGACTTTGGGAACAACTGCTCCAGCCTCTGCGTAGAGGCTTGAGGAGGGGTTCCCTCTGTGTGGTGCTGAATGAGACCGGGTGGCTTTTAAGCTTATACTTACAGCTCCTAAGGGGCAGCTGGACTCGCTGCCTCCGCTCAAGCCTGGGGTGTGTGTGGATTGGCACAACGGGGGTTGTTCCTCTAGGTTCATTCTGTCTGTTCTGTTTGCAACTACATTATTATGTTACATTAGTAATGATAAAATAATAGTAGCTAACATTTATTTAGCACTTACTGTGTGCTAGGCACTAGGCTAAGACTCTACATAATTCATCATTCAATCCTCACAACAACCCTCTGTGAGGAGACTGAGGCTCACAGAAGTAACTTGCCCAAAGTTACACAACTGGGAAGTGGCAGAGCTTGGCTTTGAATCTAGACAGTCTGGTTCCAGACTGTGGGGAAGGTGACAGATCCATCTTCAGAGACCCTTCAGCAGCTTGAGGTCCTCAGCCATCCTACGGTTAGGATTTGGCAGGTTCCCAGGAAAGGACTTGTTGCTGTATCTGGGCTCTGAGGCAGGGCCTGTACCTCCAAGCCCAGGCCGTCACAGGCGTGTGGGTGGACTGCGCTCCTCATGGGCCTCCCACCGGGTGTGCTTTCCTTCAGCCTGGTTTCCCTCTGCTGGCTCAGTTATGGGGGAAGTGGCCCCTCTCCTGGGTCTGGTTTCAGCCATGTGCCTGCAACCTCGTGAGCCAGAGACAGGCTTCATCAGGCCCCAGGGAACAGAGGAAGCCCCAGCAGCTCTGGGCTGCAGCTTCCCCCTCCTTGCTGCTGGGACACCACTTTCTGGCTTCTGCCAAGGACGGAGGGGTGTGGAGGGTGGGGTTTGAAAATCACAGTTTACAGAAGCTTGTCGTGCCCCCAAGTGGCAGAATCATATACTGCGCCCAGAAATTGGCCGGGGTCAGAGTGACTCCGCTGTGGGAAACTTCCCCATGACCCCCCAAACCAGCAGCTTCTCCCACCTGCAAGGACTTTACTGTGGCTTCCAGAGGTTCTGGACAAAGGTGGAGGCCTGTCAATGGTGAGTCTCCCTACAGCCAGGCCCTGGGGTGCTGCCTTTCTCCTGGAGGGGTGTCTGTGTGTGTGTCGGGCGGGGGGAGGACGTGTTGTTTTGGCAGCCTGGAAACCCTACCTCCCTTCTCTGCAGCTCCAGGACTTACAGTGAGGAGGGTCTCTGCAGGAGGTGCCCCTACTTGGTTTTGGTTTTGGCTTTATTGTTCACCAAGGCTAAAGGCAGTGCAAATGCCACTCGTAGTCAGATCTGAATTGGGGCTTTGGCTTCATGACGGTAGAATGTGGTGCAGACTCCTGGAGTCTCAGTTTCCCCAGCTGCAAACAGGGATGCTAATGCTTTGCAAAATTGCTTAGACCAGTGCTTCTCATGCTCGGCTGCAATTGGTGTCACCTGAGGAGCAAGAAAAACTGCCAACACCAGGTCCTATCCCCAGATTTCGTTGTCCTGGGGTGCAGCCTGGGCATTAGGGTTTTTCAGTTCTCCTGGGGGTTCTAGTGTGAAGGCGAGGTTGATATGTATGGTGTCAGATGGGGACTAGATTTATCGGGGTGATCACTTAGTAAGTTATATAATGTCCAATCACTGGGTTATACACCTGAAACTAATATAATATTGTATGTCAACTGTAATTGAAAAATAAAAAATTAAAAAATAATAAAGTCAAGGTTGAGAGCCCCTGGTTTGAGCAGTACCTGGAGCCTGAGCTTTTCACAGGCCTCTGAAAATGCCTGACACCTGAAGGAAAAGTTTGTGGGTTCCATGAAAGCAGCCAGACACAGCCATTGTGCACTCTATAATTCCACTTATAAAAAATTCAAATACAGGCAGAACTAGTTTACAGTGTTAGAGGTCAGGATGGTGGCTGCCCTGGGGTGGGGCTCACGATGCTGTTTCTTGAGCCGAGTGCCAGTCGTACAGGTGTGCCCGCTTCACGAGAGTTCACTGAGCTGCACATTTAAGATCTATGTATTTTTCTGAACACATGATACATTTCAGTAACATTTACTGAAAACATTTATTGGCTCCAAAATAGGAAAAGGAAGCACAAAATTGAAAATGTTTTATTACATAGCTGCAAAATACAACACTGTGTCAGTCAACTGCAATTCAATTTGACTCGCGTGTGTGTTTGTGTGAGTGTAATTTAATGTGGGCTGTGGATGTATATGAAAATATTTGATATGAGGGGTGGGATGTCCCAAAGAGAAGGTCCTTAGGGCCTAAGAAAATCTTAAAACTGCCCAGGTTTATGCCAGGAGCTCTTAACCTTGACCCGCCTCTCCTGCACTTATCTGGGGAAGAGAGCCCGCAGCCTTCAGGGGATTCTCAAAGGGCCACGTAGGCCCCATCCCCGCAAAAGGTTGAGACAGCTGGTTGTGAGGAGTCAGTGAGAAACGGCTGCGAATGTGCCTGGCATGAAATAGGCGTTCGTAGGGTCAGTTTCTTTCCTTCCCTTCTGAGTTCACCCTCTGAGGTTCCTACTCAGGCTGCTGCGGGAGGGTTTGTGCTCTTCCTCTCCGGGGCTGCTTTCAGGCCCGTCTTTCCAGCACCTGCTGGGTGGCTGAACATGGCGTGGGCACCCTGGAGTGGTCCGGGGACTTGTGCTTTTGAATCCAGGGTAAGGGCGGAGGTGGAAGAGTAGGAAGGGAATCAGAGGGCTCGACCAGTTCATGGACCCTCGTGTTCAGTTAACTATCCTGAGTCTCAGCTCCATCATTTGTAAAATGAGAGCATTATGCCAATGCATGTTTATAAATGGTAGTCTGTTTCTCCAGTGTGAGATATTATTGTTATTGCTGAAGTTACACTAGGACCTCATACGGTGGCCTCATAAAATAGATTCATAGCCAGGTTTCAGATTCTTACATAAACAGACATTTACCCAAGGGTTCGCTGATTCCCTAATATGTGCCAGGAATATTTGTGTACATTAGTAATCCATTTAGTTATCTAACACTCTGATGGTGGTTATATTTGAATCCTTACTTTATAGATGAGGACACTGGTGTCCCAGGTGGTTAGGTAGCTTGACAAGTGCCCACGGCTAAGAGCAAAGGCTTGGACCTAAGTGTCTGACCCAAATCCCGCTCTCACTCTTCCAGGGTGTCACAGTCAGACGAAAGACTCTGTTCTCCCTGGACTGACTCCTAAAGACAGAGTTGAGATCCAAAGAGAAGCATGTGGGCCAATGCAGACACAGAAAAATTAGCTTTGCAGGGGCAGGAAGGGGCTAGTTTTTTGGTGTAATTCAAGTTATCGATTTCTGTAATGGAAAAGTGATTGGGGACCAGTTACCACCCGGGAGCAGTGCTGAGCGAGGCCCCTGGAGGGAGAGATGTTAGCTACAGCTTACTAGACAGTGTGCATGGTGATGGCCTTCTCTCTGTCCCCAGTTCCCTGGACTCTTGGAGGATGGGGATTTTTTATTACTCATTTCCACCATTGCCCTCTCCCTGCTCTAAGTACCTGTCACAGTGCCTCACCCTTGGCAGGTGGATGGGAAATGTAGCCCATCACAGGCTGGCAGGGAGAGATAAGAATGCACAGATGTGTAATCCCCAGGCTCCCAGGGCAGCAATGCCACTGAGAACAGCTGAGGCAGGTGCAGACAGGTGAGTGGTCACCGATGATACAATTCAATGGCAAGTGATCACCTAATAACTCAATTAAAGGGTAGCAGCTGTGACCCGGGCCATGCTCTGTGCTGGGCAGCTGCTTTCAGTACCAATGCCATGGCTGAGATCTGGTGGCTCTGCTTATTATGATCTCCACTTGTCTTGGGAGGGGAGGCAGTGTGACCCCACCCCACTCAGCCCCTGCCTGGTGCTCCCTGAATGGCATTATTTGAGGTGGGTACATCCTGGTGGGGCTGAGTGCTTTGCCTGGAAAGTCTAGGCCTGGAACCCTAGAGAGTGAAGTACCATAGGCAGGTGGATAGGCAGATGGATAAATGGATGGATGGATGGATGGATGGATGATAAGTGGATGGATGGATGGATGGATGGATAAGTGGATGGATACAGAAGAAGATGACTGATGGATCAGAGGTGATTGAGAAGGCTGCCTGGCTTGAGATGGATGCTCACAGACCCTGGGGAGACAGGTGAATGGGTGGGTACTGTCTGGCTCTGTGCTCCCCAGTGCAGCTCTAAATACAGGGTCGGAGCTCTTCACAGACGCTGTGTAACCCAGTCCCCAAGTGGACCCCACATTTGTAACTCTGAGTGATGGATGTGTCTTGTTGGGAAGGAATCTTATAGGTCTAATATTGCCCTAGTTAATGACTTAGGGATTGTTGTAAAATTAGGCACTGCTACAAGTGGAACCAGAAGGTTAAAGAGCCTGGAACAGACTTTATAATATTATCTGCATTTTATTGATCCCGGCACTGCACCGAGTACCTGACATGCGTATCTCCATGAAGCTCACAACAGCTCTAAGAGGTCATCATGGCTCTATTTTGTGGATAAAGAAGCTGAGGCGCAGAGAAGTGAAGCAGCTTATGTAGAGTCACTTACAGAGTGTGTGGGTGGTGTGTCTGGGTGATTCAAGCCAGAGTCCATTTGACCCCAGAGTCTTAAGGGAAGAGATAATTTTACAAAAAAATGACTTTAGAGAGGGAGGGAGAGGGAGAAACATCAATCAGTTACCTCCCATATGCACCCCAACTGGGGATCAAACCCACAACCTGGGCATGTGCCCTGAACGGAAATCGAGCCGGCGACCTTTCTGTGCACAGGACGAAGCTCAACCAATTGAACCACACCAGCCAGAGTGAGAAGAGATAATTTTAAGGACAGATGGAATGAAGGAAAGAGGCAGGGAGGGTGTAGGATTTTTGTATCACCTCTCTAAGAAAGAATGTGGCATTTTGGCACAGGAGACACCTTCTGCCTTGGGGCGAGGCTTTGAGGCCGCCCAGTTTCCTTCTCTCTCTCTCCTCTCTGCCTCTGCCTTCAAGGCCTGTGATCTTGAGCCCAGGGACCTGGAAGTACAGAGAAGGTATATATGGGTTTACCTTCCTCCCTTTGGCTTAGGCCTGTCTCTCTGTCAAGGTCCCCACGAGCAGCCAGGGTACACACACGCTTGTGCTTTTCTCCTTCCCAACGAGTTCTGCACCCAAGTCTGCGGCAGAGGGAGGAGAGTCAGTCCTTAGATCTTTTGAGATTTGGGAGACGCTTCCTTCGTGGCTGCCCTGGGGCTGCCAGTAAAGGAGAATGAGCTACCTTTATAGGAATTACTTAGGGCCCCAGCCTGTCCTCTGGCAGGCAGGCAGAGGTCATGAGGTTGGGCCAGGGATTCCTGGGAAGGCGGGACACAGATTCTCCTCTGTCCCCCCCCCTTGTCCCCTGTGCTCCTGACCCCGCCCGCAGCCTCCATTCTCCCCGCTGGCAGGACCCTCTCTGCACCTGGCACCTTCACTCGGGCCTTTCGTCCTGGCTGTGCTCCATTCACTTGGTGGGCACTTACCCTGACCGATTCTGCATCAGCACAAGGGAAAGAAAAGGCGCTGCCCCCGCATTTCTGAAGTTGTTGATACGACTGTGCCTCTGAAACACTTGAGCTTCCTGAACAGGAGGCAGAGTGGGCAAGGAGGTCCCCAGGCAGGAAGGAGTCAGATTCCCGGCTGGGCTGTGGTCCTTGGGAAGTCACTACTCCTTCATGGGCCTCAGTTTCCTCATCTAAAAAGGATGGGGCAAGACTAGGTGACTGCTCAGGTGCCTCTGGATTTAGTGATGGCCAAGGGCTGAATCCCCAGGACACTTTACTGTTCTCGGTGAGCCTTATTTTATTATTATTCTCCCCGGGAATGGCACCGCCTGAGAACCAAGCTGAGAACAGCTCAGGCCCAGCCCCAGGAAGGTTTGCTCTGCTTCCTATGGCCATTTTGGGTCTTGAGGTCTCTTCCCTGCAAAGCTGTCAGCTCTGTGTGGGCGTCCAGTTTTCTCCACATCTCCCCTCTTGCAGACTCTCAGGTGACCTTGGCCACAGCAGGGTGTGCCGGGAGGCACATGAGCTTTGGTATTAAATAGGCCCAGGTTCCACCTTGAAATTTGCTACTTAATAACATTTCTAATTTACTGGGGCTTTACCGTGTGCCAGGCACCATATCAAGTGTTTTGTATCAGCTTGTTTACTATAACAACTCTGTGAGGTGGGTATTACCCCCATTTTACAGATGAGAAAACTGAGGTTCAAGGACAGCTCACCTACTTTAAGTCTTTGTTCAAATGCCTCCTTCTCAGTGATGCCCACCCTGACCCACCCACTGTAAAACGGCATTCGGCCTCTATCCCATCACTCCTAATTTGCCTTCTGCTGCTCTTCGACCCTGCCCCCAAATAGCACTCAACACCTTCTAATACACTACATACTTACTGTCTTTAGTGCCGGTCATGTGTTGCCAGAACATTCAGGAATCTTTGCCCATGTTGCTCACAGATGTGTATCCCAAGCCACTAGAATTATGCCAGCACTTAGTAGGTGTCCAATCAGTGTATGCAGAGTGGCAACTGGTTAAATGATTTGCTCAGGTGTCAATTTCCTGGAGATCGCCTCCCATAAGGCTTAACACAGGCTTTGGAGCGAGACAGTTGTGAGGTTGAATCACAGCTTTTGCCACTTAGCTAGTCATGTTACCTTAGGAAGTTATGCTTTTTGAGCCTCAGTTTCTTTGGTAATAACACAGACTAACAGCATTTCTTTCCTAGGATGGGTGTGAGGATTAATGGCGACGCCCATGTAAAGTTCTCGGCATACGGCAGGCGTTCCCTAAATGTTAGCTCCTTCCCGAGGAGGGCTGTTTTCCGTCTTCCTTCTCATTTCTCTCTGACGGCTGACCCCCTTGACCAGTTTGCTGTTCAATAGCGGCTCCTTGCGAGGATGCGCCGCTGAAGGGGGCTGGTGGTATCTGAATTATCCAGCGCCTGCTCCCTCGCTGTCCCTCTGCCTCCTTCCAGGATGTGCCTGTTGCCAAGGAGACAGCATCAGCCCTGACGGACTGGCTGGGGTCTGGCCCACACTGGAGAGAGGCGATGGCCGACCCTGGGAAGGTTGCCTCCTGGGCTGAGTGTGGAATCTGCTGGGCAAACCCAGCGGGCTCCCCGAGAAAGTCAAGCGCTCACCCTCCCGTCTGCATGCGGCTCTGGGGACGTGACCGGCATCCCTGTTCGGAGGCTGGAGTGGCCGGAGTTCCTGCTTGGGCTGCAGTCCAGTAGGGCTGGTGGGGTGTGATGCCCGGACCCTGGGAGGGGGCCATAGCAGCCAGAGTGACACATAATCAAACTCCTGGCCCTCAGAATGGCACCTCCCCAGAGCAGGGCTGACAACTGAATAGAAGCTCGAAGAGGCCCTGTGGGTGATTCACAATTCTGTGTCCAAGAAGGCTGGCCAAGCTGGCCCAGTGAGAGAACAGCACGCGCACTGCCATCTCTTCTTGTAGCTTGAACAAGACCGTGGGGAGGCTGTCTCAGATCCCAGGTGCTCCAGGGACTCCATTCCTTCCTTCGCAACCCATCCTTTGATCCTGGGCAGCACAAGAGGTTGTGGTTTTTGCCTAACCAGTTAGCCACCCAAATGGGGAAGGAAGAAGCTGAGGTTAGAGCACAGGCTGGGGGCTGGGCTGCCCTGATAGAATCCTGTTGCTGTCTGTCCCAGCCATGTCACTCTGGACAAACCATTCAGTTTCTCTGTAAAACTGGGACAATTAGAGCTCTTGCCTCTTGGGATTGTTGTAAGGATCAAACGAGTTGATTCTTGTAAAGAGTTCAGATCTGATGCAGACACTCTGAGCTCACTAAATGTAAGCTACTATTGTCATTTTATAGGGTACATTCCTGGAAAGAGGAGTAGTCTTGGGCAGAATAAAAATGGTATTATTTTTATTATTTGGCTTTTCTTGAGAAAATGGGGTGTTCTGGCACTGCCAGCCCATCTTCCTGCTCTGCTGGAGTGAGTCCTGGCTGCCCCCTCCAGATGGGCCCAGCTCTTGCATCAGCATGAGCCCTCCCAGGCCTATTCCATTATGGGTCAGCCCCAAGGCATTTGCTATTTCTGTTAGAAACTCAGATCCAGCATAAGCCAATAAAGATGTCAGGAGCAGGGCTAGGGGGCAAAGAAAAGACTGAATTGTCTATGTTTAGAAGGGGAAGGCAAGAGTTAGGGCCCCCATGGGCCTCAGAGGCAGGGTGTTAGAAGAAAGAGGGGGATGGGAATCCTGGGCCTGACAGCTTGGGTGTGGTTCTGTGCCTGCGCATCTGTGGCTGGTTCAGCACTGAACAGCGAATGTCCTGGACTGAGACACTTGGCTCAGAAAGTCCGGACTCCTGGCCCACTGGGAAGGCCCTGTTATTTCAGAGTAGGTAATGTTGAGTTGGTTCACTACCCACCTGTCCTCTGTATCTTTTAGCCTCATATTTCTTCCAACACAAGCATCTTGGGGGCAGGGGGTTTGAGACACTCCTCGGAGGGACCTTGTCATGGGGGGGTCCTGGTGCTTGTCACACAGATTCTCAATGAACGCTTGTGAAATAAATATATGAGTGATGAACAGATGCAGAGAGCTTGCTTTCGGGTATAGCAACCCCCAAGTTTAGCTCGACCTCTTAGAAAGCCCCTCTGAGTCCCATTCTATCCCATGCACTGGGCTCTGGCAGTGTGGGGACAGCAACCACGTCACTTTTACTTACCACCGTATACCCAGAGCCTAGCTCAGTACCTGGCACATAGTAGATGCTTAACCAACATTTGTTGAATGAATGAATGAGAAATTCTAAGGGAAAGCCTTCTTACCTTGGAGTTGGGATATTGTAGTTGTGCTCTTAGCAGCTGGTGGGACTTTCACCTCCCCTTAGTGACTCATCTGGCCCCACCGACCAAGTAGGATAAAACAAGACAAATATGCCGTCTTACAAGAAACCCAAAGTGCAGGTATTCACGGCTACTGCCTACAAGCCGTCCTCTGAAGTTTGCTGTCACCCTGAATCTCCTGATGTCCTTGGCAGGCTGCCTCACTAGCTGTCCTGTCCCTTATTTCTTGTGTGTGCAGCCAGTCAATGGACACTGTTATCTTGTCATTTACCATTGCATCTGGAGCCATCACCTCTGTGGGTTTTGGGTTTTACTTATCTTACTATCTTAGATCCACTTGCTTGTTTCTAAAAAGGCAGCATCTTCTGGAATGACTAGGGGACAGTCTGAACGGCGACAGTGCTGTCTGCTACCGGCCCTGACAAGGTGGTGCGGCCGGGGAGGGCTCGTCCTGGCCCGGGGGCCAGCTGGCTGTGACCTTGGGCAAAGCAGGTCAGCTCTCTGAGCCTCCTCTCGGCTCTTTGAGATCTTTAATCCTAGTCAGCGCCTAGGATGGGCTTCCCAGAAGTGGAGTGATTTTTTAGTTGGTGTATGCTTTTCTGTGAAATTAAAGCTGTTTTTATTTGAGAACTTTTCATTCAAGCTCCTGCTCTGAGTATAAAAACAGCACTAGCTACAAGGCATTCATGTTTTGTGATTTATTGAGAGTATTAATATTATATCAGAATATGGTCGTGTTTTTTTTGTTAAATATGTTTTAAAAAGGCTCGCCGCATATTGATGTGTGATTTTATTACATCTTGGGGCGACTCTTTTCTCCAGGAAGAGTAGATCTGCGGCTGATGACGACCCTCGCGCCGGGTGTGGGCGCTTTCCAGGGCCGCGCCCTTCCCAAGGGCGTCCGCCCGCCGGCGCGTCCCGTTCCCACGCCCGCTGGGCAGGAGCCCAGGTCCGAAGGGCCTTCCTAGAACTCGGGGAAACCCGAGACTACCCCGCCTGTGTCCAGCCGCCCGCGGCGGTGCGTGAGGAAAAAGGGCTTTAGGGATAAACCGGCTCAATCCTCCCCTTTCGATCAGGGAAACTGAGGCCCAGAGCGGAGAGTGACTTCCCCGGGTCCAGCCCCGCGCGCCCACCCCTCCGGGTCGGAGCCCAGCTGCCCGGCGGTGCCGCCCGCTCTGCCGCTCGTGCCCAGGGCGCCTTCCCGGGCTCGCTGCCTTTCCAGGCGCCCGTGACGGAAAGGCCGCGGCTGACCCGCATTCCAACCAGCATCCCCTTTGCCCCAGACGCGTTTCCTTCCCACCAGCTGGGCGCTGATATCTAGCAGAGAGTTTATTGGCAGAATTTCTCCAGAAAGAGGCTGGAAGACTTAGCAAGTTCAAGCTTTAACATTTTTATCACACTTTTCCCCTCCCATTATCACGACGAACCCCCCACCAGGCTTTCTCTACCACAGGAAGTCGGGGCGCACGGAGCGGAAACAGCACGGGGGTGGGGTGGGGGAAAGCAGGCACGTGATACGTTATGAGTCAGCGGGGCAGGCAGCCGCCCGGCAGCCATCTTTGTTAAGGGCAAAGTGAGCCGCTCAGGACACCGGAGGATACAGAAAGGGCAGGATTAGCTCGATTCTTCCGGCGTGAGGGAGGCTGGAGTGAGGATGAGGGGAGACTTCCCTGTTTTCTCAGAAAACATGCAAAGAAAGGCTTCACACAACTAAGGTCATACAAATATCAATATCCCCAAACTTCCCTTTTCAAAGATGGCTGCCCCCACGGGCCGTTCGGAGAGCTCGCCGCAGAATCTGCTGGGCGTGGGGAGAGAGAGTCAGGCAGCGGGAGAAATTTAGTTTTTCACAAAGGTGGTTGTTTTTTTTTTCCTTTATTGATGGAATTTAAAATGCATATAACTGAAGGCAAAGTCCAAGGCCTAGAGAAAGAGATGAGGCCCGAGAGAGAGGCTCAGAGATTCTAAAGGCGGCAGAAGGATACCCACCTAAAAAGGCCACTTGAGCTGCAGAAGGATGGAGCAGGGAGGCAGAACATGGGGAAAAGAGAAAAGGGGCGGGGGCGGGGTGGGGGTAGGGGAAAGCGTGTGGGAGGAAGAAGACAAATACCAGTTCAGAAACTCAGACAAAGATACCGGGTAGGAGCTAGTTTCTATCCCAGGTAGGGACGGACAGGCTGCCCTTAAGGGAAGAACATTTGCTGTAGGAAATGCGAGAAGGGAGAAATAAGAAGAGCAACGGCCTCCGGCCAGAACGCAGCACCCGGGGGCCCCTCAGCGGGCAGTAGTGGGGGCTCCTCCAGGCCTGTCACCGGCTCCCGGAGCCTCCGCAGGGGTCTGAGGACGCCGTCCAAGCAGAAGGCAGGGGCTGGGACCTGGACTGGGGCCTCCCCAGGGCCCCGCAGGCGGCGCGGGGCCGACTCACCCACACAGGCCGTGCCGTCCTCGTTGGGCTCGTAACCCCGACTGCACCGCTTGTTGGTCCGACACCTGTAGCTCCCATACGTGTTGACACACACGGGCTTGTCCCGGGGGCACACGAACGGGAACTGGATGCATTCGTTGGTGTCTGAAAGGCGAGGGAGCCGCTCACTCGGGAGGGCAGGGTCCGTGCAGGCTCGGCTGCCCCCCGCCGTGACCGGGGACATGCCCTGCTCCCTGGGCCTCACTTCCTCCCGTCATCCCCTTGGCTGTCCCGCACGGTGCTTCACCTACATGCCAGGGGTGCTCAGGCGGGGGCACGGCCTCTCTTCGACCTACCAGGCTTTCTCAAGGTGGCCCCTTCATGCATGAGTGACTCCAGACCTCCTGCCTCCAGCCGCAACTGCTCCAGGTTTGTGAATCTATCTAATATGCATCTTAAACTCAGCAGGTCCCAAATGGAACTTTAGATTCCCTCCGGTCCCCTGTTCCCATCTTCCCTAACTCAGTCAGAGCCACCACTGCCCGCTCAGCTGCTCAAGCAGACACCAGTGTGGTCCCGGGTTCTTCCTTCTTGCTTCTCTCTGCAGGCAGTTTAACAACAGGTCCCATCAGTGCTGCCCCCACCGTACCCCTCTCGTCTGTCCACCTGCTTCTCATTCTGCCACCAGCCTGTTCCCAGCCAGCTCCGTCTCTGGCCTGGACATCTGTAGCTGCCTCCTGACCGGCCTCTTGGCTTCCACGCCTCCCTCCAATCCAGTTCTCAATGTGGCAGCCAGAGTGACCTTCTGAAAATGTGATCACGTCATGCCAGCCTCCTGCTTAACGGCTCAGGGCCCTAAGAACAAAGTTCCAGACACTTTACTGGGGCTTCCCGACCCTCCAGACTTGGCATCTGGCTCCTCCGTCCTGTCCAGGCCCATCGGCCTCCTCCGTCTCCTCTGACATACCAAGCCTTTTTCCTGCCTCATGGTCTTCACTCTTCCCTCAGCTCTTTCTGTGGTCAGGCCCTTCTCGTCTTTCAGGTCTCGGCTCAAAGGTCCCCTCCTCTGAGACCCTTCCTGACTAGTCTGTCTAGAACAGTCTCCAGAGAGCACCTGTTTAACAGGCTCTTAACTCATCTAGTCCAGCTGTTGGGTCACTTGTTGTGGCCTGACTTCCCCACTAGGATGATCGCCCTCCAGGGGAGGTGCTTGGCCTGCATTCTCAGCTCCCTGCGTGGAGTCTGGTGTGTGGGAGGCACACATATGTCTACTGGATGTACATGTGTGTGGGAGGCACATGTATGTCTACTGGATAATGAAAAGGAAGGGGCACTGGATTGGTGATCTCACGGGGTCCTTCCAGCGCACAAGGCAGATGCTGGACTTTCTGTGTATGTGCACCATCTGTTTGGAATGGCTAGAGGGGGGACATGGAGAGTAGAGGGGACTCATTTTCTCCTCAAGCCACCCTTAGCGCCACACTCCTCTGCTTTCTCACCTGTGGTCATTTGTCCCTCCACAGGAACAATTTCTCCCCTCTTTGCCTGGAAAACTCCTCATCATCCCTCAGGTCTCAGCTTAGACCTTGATCTCTCTGGGGGTCTTCTTGAACCCTCCCTAGACTGGTTTAGGGCCCTACCTCTGTGCTCCCACAGCCCCTGCCCTCTCCCATCCCAGCCCTGCTCACACTCTGTGGGCATCGCTGTTTACTTGTGTGCCTCTCCCATTGGCTCTAAGCCCTGTGAAGACAGGGACTGTGTCTGTCTTGTTTACTCTTGTATCTAAGTAGCGAACCCATTTGCCTGGGGCTGATGGACATCTGCAGAGAGGACTCGGAAAGAATGTTTCCTGAGGGCCGAAAGGCAGGAGGTGTGGTTGACCTGACCCCTCATTGCCAGCCAACGGGATGGAAGACATCTGTGAGCCTTCTGGATGCTGAGCCTCTAGGCTGCCCTTCTCTCAGTCCCAGCCCTTGGGGGACTTTCAGAAGGTCACTGGACCTTCCCAGAGCTGCCTTCCTGTCAGTGCCACAGCGACCAGCCCCCCCACCCAAGGCTGCTGTCTCCTTCTGTACTGAGACCACACTCCACACCCTAGTACACCCTAGTTTGCTCTGATGCCCCTGGCAACACCCCTTGCTGCTCTCTGTGGGGGACTGTGCCTGCTGCAGCCACCACAGGCCCCAGCAGTCAGGCCTCCGTGTGAGCACTGTCCAGGCGGTTGTGTGTCTCATGGCCATAGTCATTCTCTCTGTTTTCATGGCAGGGAAGCACTGCCAATTCCCAGAACGATGGTGATTCAGCCTGCTGGGTGCTAACATCACTCCCACCTTAGTGAGTCATATGGTGGTTGTCTTGGCATCTGGAGCCCCGGGGAAAAACAATGCGCTCCCCTCCCCACCTTTCTACCCCTTGTCTGCAACCTGAGCCTTGCCAAGACTCAGGCTGACTGTCCCCAGGGAGATTCTGGCCTGTGCTCCATCCCTTGGTGCCTACAGGCAACTCACCCATGCAATGGCCATTTTCCTGCTGGGAGAATCCTTGGCCGCACTGCAAAGTGGGCAGAAGCAGAGACACTAGTGAGGTGAGAAGATCCCATCTCGGGCCCCCTCCTAAAGCCCTCCCCTCAAAGCAGCTGTCACCCTGACCCCAGAATGAGGGATGCTCTTAGCCCCTCCCTGCCAGGACTCCTTCCCTTGCACTGAGAGTAGGACATTGGGGGAAGGCCAAGAACAAATTCAGTCCAAACTTCTGCTCATTCCCCTCAGGTGGGACCCATGTGTCTGAGTGGGACAGCTAACAGAAACTGGCCCTCCTGTGGCATCGCCCTGAGACCGAGGCTGGGTCTCAATTGAGGCTAAGTATAAAGAGGGGTGGGAGAAGCTTTCTGAGGTGTCTGCTCACTCCCCACACCCTCTTCTCGGAGAACCTTCCCCACTCACAGGTGGGCACCTGCAAGCCAGGCTATCCCCCGTCTCTCTGGACAAGTCTGATGGGACCAGCGGAGGACATCCCAGCAGGAGGAGTGAATCAAAGGCAGGGCTGGAATTTGAACTAACTGAGGCCAAGGCAGATTTGGAAACTGGGTCACTCCAGGCTGTGGGGGCTTTGCTATGTCTATACGGGGGTCTCAGGGACAGTAGACTGATGGCAGGTCAGGGGGACTCGAAACAGCACTTTTCACAAGACAGAAAATGTCAACTGTCAGTACCGAGGAATGAGAGGGGGCTGGCAGGGATTATTAGGGAAGGGTAATGACCTCCTCACCCCCAAGCCAGGGAACTAATAACAAAGGTCCTGGAGCTTCTGGGCTGAGGCCACTGAGCTGCCAAGGTTTCTGCTCACCCTTAGCTTTCCATTGGACCTTGTGAGCTCCCCCAGAAGTCTCCTTAGAAGTCCCCTCTTCTGTGTGAATTTAAGTGGGTTCCTGTTATTTGCAACCAAGTGAGCCCCAGCAGAGTTAGAATCTAGAGCTCTTTCTCCGAGAGCCCCCAGAGGCCCTACCCCACCCTCAGAAGCAGCACGAAGCTTGTCAGAGATTTGGAAAGATCTGGGAGGGAAGCAGGAGGCCTGGGGTCAATTCTTAACTCTGCTAACAATGGGCTGTGCAGCCTTGGTGGGTTCTCGCTCTTGGTCTCAGTCTTCCTCCTCTGTAGAATGGGTGCAAAAATACTTGCCCTGCCAATACCCCCAGACTTCTGCGAGGAGCAGAAGAGATGTGTGTGTGGTACTCTTGTGCAAACTACAAGTGGTGGGATCATTATGAAGCCTGCTGTTTGCTAAGATTTCCGTCATTCTAGAGGCAAAGTCTGCAGATTCCTAGGAATCCAGCTTCAGTCCACGGGCTTGTGGATGGGGCCTTCTTTTCGGCCATGAGGCCCAGATTGCTTTCTTACCTGCAGCGGGGCTGGGTCCCGAAGTCTGTCCTCGTCCTGGGGGTAAGGGATCTCTAGCACCGAGTTCATCTCCCCGCTGCCCACGTTCCGGCTGGCCATCTTGCCATCTGGCCATGTCACCTCCACGCTGCTGGCCTCATCCTTCCCTGTGGGGCAGAAGGAGAAAGGGTCAGCAACCGAGGAGAGCGGGAGGGGGGTTCTCAGAAAAAGTATCATCATTCACTTATTCATTCGTTTAATAAAAAATATTAGTTGAGCACTGCTGTAAGTGCTAGGGAAGCAGTGAACAT
Source organism: Miniopterus natalensis (assembly GCF_054644295.1). Classification (NCBI taxonomy): domain Eukaryota; kingdom Metazoa; phylum Chordata; class Mammalia; order Chiroptera; family Miniopteridae; genus Miniopterus; species Miniopterus natalensis. Next base: position 40,918,115 of record NC_142094.1, read on the forward strand.
GCAGACGAGTTCCCACTCCTGTGGAACAACACTGTCCAGGAGAACTTTCGGCAGGGATGGCAATGCTCCCTGTCTGTGCTGTCCAGTAAGGCAGCCACTAGCCACATGGGGCTGTTGGGTACTTGAAGTGGGACTAGTGCAATAAAGAACTGAATTTTAAATTCGATTTAGTTTTAATTAAGTTACATTTAAATAGCTGCACATGGCCAGTGGCTATCAGATTGGACAGTGGCACTCTGGAACTTATATTCAGTGGACAGGCCAGTCAGCATGGGGAGAGGGTAACCCCTGGTGATAAGGAGGTTGACTGCGGAGTCCTGTGTTCAAGTCTTGGCTGTACCACTTACCTGGTAGGTTGGAAAGAACACAGTGGGGGGTGGGTATCTGGGAGACCTGGGGACAAATCCTAGCTCTGCAGCTGGCTTGCTGCATAACCTGGAGCATGTCACATTATGTTATTAATATTATTTATATTTATTTATATTCATATTTATAACTTGCTAGGGGCCAGGCTCTCTTTATGTCACTGGGGATGTCCTTGTTTTCAGGGAGTTTCCACTCTAGTGGGGATAGACAGGCAAACGATGAACTAATAAGTAATATCTAGATGTTTACAAGCTCTGTGAAGAAAACAAAAGCAGGGACATGGAGTGAAGAGGAACTACCAGGTGGTGGAGGTTTTTTTCTAGTCAGGGTGGTCGGGGACAGGCTCTGGGGTAGAAGGCATTTGAGCCGAGCTCTAAATAAAAGCTGAGGCGATAAAGACCCAGAAGGTGACAGGCACAGGAGCAAGACCACTGTACAAAGCCGAGATGTTTACAAACAGAGAAGCTCAGGGAATATTCCCGGTGAATCCATTGCACACATCCACAGAGCAATGCATTACATCACTGGCAGAAAACAAGCTGGAGAGATTTGTCAGGTGTTTAGGCGTTGTCAAAACCGCCCCGGCTCCCTGCTTAGGGCACCGGGCCGTCGCCGTGGCAAGGTCAGGCTAATGGAGATGGATGGGGTGCGAAGGACAGGGAGCAGGGCCTCCCCTGGGGGGGGGGCTGTTCTCCTAGCCAGCTACCTGGGGGGGAGGGAGGGTGCAGCCCCGTTATCACCCGCCGGAGCTGACCAGACGGCGGGTGCTCAGTGGTCCACACAGGCAAACACTCCCCAAGCATCATTCGTGGGCTGAATGAACAGTATGTCCCCCGCGTGCATGTGCTGTTCCCCTTAATGTCTGTAGATACTGTGAGAAAGCAAGGGGAACCAAAAGGTGCTGTTGAATTTATAGCAGCTTTTGGTCATCTTTGTCCATCCATGGATTTTACAGTGATAGATACTATGGGGATGGAGGGTAGCTGGTGAAACATCTTCGTGTATAAAAAGGGTTCCCGTATTTCAAAAATGGCTTGGAAGCCACGGCCAGACTTTGGGGAGAAATGCATGTGTAGACTCCTGTGCAGGGGTGGTCCTGGGGGTGGGGCTGGGACAGCTCGGGCCATTCCAGCCTCCCTACTGCTGTGCAGCGAGTTAGTGAGGACAGGGCCAGCTGCCACACTCTTCCAGTGTCAACGTGAGCGGCCCTCCTCTGTGGGCAGGCGGGCAGAGGCCCGGGGAGAGCTCCCAGGGGGAGCAGAGACCCCCACAGGCGGGGCAGCTCCCCTTTCCCAAGAGGCTCCCTCCCAGGCCGGCCTCGCTCACTCTGGGGCAGCTTTATTCAGCTGGAAAACACCTCCCATAGCCCTCTACGCCCCCAGCCCCTCACGCTATGATGACTGCTTTTGGGGAGGGGCTAGAAATGGGATCGGGGTGTCAGCTACAGACTTCTTTCTGGTTTGAAGTAGTGTCTTGAGGTTCAAGAGACCTGGCATTTGTAGGGTGTATAGAGTCCAAAGTAAGTGGCATCTGTAAAAAGCAAACATTTTTCCATTAAAAAAAAGGCGACAAAGAGAAGCAACTGTTTGTCACCTAAGCCAAGAGAACAGCTCCGTGCATACAGTTTCCAGCCTGGCTCAAGTGCCACAAATAACTCAAAAGTCGCCGAGTATTCACAGACAACCACAAATTTACATCCTGGGGTTGCAGCACATGGTCCTGAGTCCTGCTTCCTCCCTCCTCCAGATCCGGGGGGGGGGGGCTCTGAATGAGGAGCCAATAGAACACATCTCAGTAGGACTTGCTCCTCTGCCGATGACTATTTTGCTGACTTGGGTGCTCTCTTGGAACCTCAGTTTTTCTATCTGTAAGATGGGGGTGTGACCTAAGCTCTAGCACTTCCGGGAAGGACAGTTCTTCCCTGGAATGTCACCCTCAGCATCTCCTCATCATCTCTTAGACATGGGGGACACCCTCCAGTTCCCAAAGGGCTTTCACTTGTTGGCAATAATACAGAAAATTCACACCCCAAACTGTACCAGGTGACTCTTGGTGCTAGCACATCAGTGCGAGACTTGGAGAAGTGAAGTGAATTGCAGTTACCCAGCTAGGGGACATCTGATCCCAAAGCCCATACCTGACACACCCTGTTCTACTGGCCAGCCTACCCCCATGCCCAGTCCCCCACAGCAGAGCATTATACAGGGGCCTGGGGTTCAGCAGGAAGGAGACAGGCCCTGGCCCCATCCTGGAGGAGCTGAGTCTTGGGCAGGCAATGAGCATAGTGATTATGTTATAATAAGCTGGGAAAGTGCAGCCACAGCTTTGGTACCATTTGGCGAGAGAGGTGGGTGTTAAAAGTCATTTCAATTGGGTGTTGTAGAAGTGTAAAAGTTTGTGGGGCAGAGAAGGGGAGGAAGGAGCGTGCCAGGGGGAGGGTGCGGCGTGGGGAAAGACATGAGGTGTGGTAAGCGCCTGTGTGTTGGACGGTCCTGGAGAAGTTCACAGTGGTGGAAGCGGAGTGTGAGAATGTGTATTAGGTGGGGTGGGTAGGAGAGGAGACTGGGAGGGACTTTGGAGCCTTAGCATGTATGGCCGACTTGCACGCTCCCAACTACTCTGCAAGGTGGGCGTTTTATCCCCACTCTCCAGACGTAGACATTGAGGCTTGGCAAGGTAAAGCGACTTGCAGGGATCTGAGCTAGGACTGGAAACCAGGCTCCAGTGCCCAGGCTCGGCTATTCCCTCTGCCCCAGACATTGCAGATCTTCACGCAGCTGCACAGCCAGGGTTCCCCCTCCTCCCAGACACTGCACGGGGCAGCCTTTAAGTTGCCTGTGTGCCAGGCCTGTGGGTCTGCGAGCAGAGGTGGCCCCATTAACCAGCCACAGCCCTCTGGCAGCTTTTAAAGGACAAAGGCCAAGGAGGCACAGAGAACTGTGCTTTTCAGAAGAATTACGAGCAAAACAGATGGTGGGAATACAGTCGGTGGAATATTTTTGCACTTTAATAAAGCAATTTTCATGTGGGCCACTGAATTTTCCTTCCCTAAATGAGCACCAGCCGGCATGAAGGCAGCTCTGAGTCACTTGCGAACAACTAGCTGAAAGGAAGGCGGTGTGGGGGGGTGGGGGGGTGCCCTCAATGCCTGGGGTGGGCTGGCCGAGTGGGGGAGCCCCTAATGGAGGTCAGCGGGGGCAAGCAGATTATTGGTACTTGTTTTCATTTTCTGGGTTTTGCAGAGCTGCCGCATGCCTCTGCTAGCTAGGCAATGAAGAGCCAGGGTGTGGGATATGCAGGAGTGGGTGTGCAGGAGCAAGCGGGGGCAGCGGGGCACTCAGCGAAGGCTGTGAGTGGAAACGCTTATTGATGAGCCTGGCTGGCCATCTGCACCAGGAGGAGCAGGGAGAAGCCAGAGCAGAGAGGAGGCGAGGAGAAGCAGGCCGGGGGCCTCACTGAGCAGGGGTGGCTGGGGTGCAGGCTAACGCCTCCAGAAAGGACAGTTCTGCAGGATGAAGCTGAGCGTGCTCTGCACAACAGAGTGGGCCCTCCGGGAACCCCCTGGAGAATGAAACATCCAGTGAGTTCCTTGAATTTTTATTGTGTGATTCCACACAGCCCAGAGTGCAGTACACAGAGGGTCTGAGCAGCTGAGTCCTCTAACCACAGCTCAGTGTGAGCAAGGCCTGCAGCTCCTGCCGGTGCAGAGATGAGCCAGAGGATGTGGGGGGCTGGGGGAGGGCACCCAGGAGGCTGTCTGCTGAGAGGCTCACGTGTGCACCCATATATATGTTCACGCACTCACCACACGTGGCCTTAGAAGGAGGCGGAGGTGATTCATGGAGGCAGGAAGGAAGCAGGGTCAGTTGGGGTGAGTAGGAGCCTTGTGAGTGCTGGAAGGGGAGCTTCCCGCAGCCCTCTCCCTATAGATACCTCTGCTTTCTGGCACAGCTTTAGGCCCCGCATCTACTTCTCAGTAATTCAGACCTTTAAGGCAGGACTTTCTTGCATTCATGTTCTAGACATGCCCCTTCTCACCCCAAACTCCACAAAACAAACTGTGCAGGGTTGAAAATCATCAAACTATCCATAAATAGAGAACTTGATAGATAAATTATGAATGCTGCCACACAGTGAAATACAGTGCAGCAAAAATATTAAAAATAGAGCTGCCATACGATCCAAAAATTCCACTTCTGGGTATTTAAATGAAGAAAACAAAAACACTAAAACTCGAAAAGGTATATGCACCCCTATGTTCATTGTGCATTATTTACAATAGCCAAGAGATGGAAGCAAACCAGATGTCCATCAACAGATAATAAATAAAGAGGATGTGGTACACACACACAGGAATATTATTCAGCAATAAAAAAGAATGAAATCTTGCCATTTGTGACAACATGGATGGACCTAGAGGGTATTACACAAGTGAAATAAATCAGACAGAGAACGACAAATACTGTACCCTGTTAGTGGCCCCTGGGCTCCTTCTAAGCCCTGCCCTTGGACAGCAAAGCCTGGCTTTGGCTTTCCTGGCTCTCCAGGCCTGCTCTGTTCCACCTGCCCTCTCAGCCTGGCTCTGGGTGCCCCTGGCAGTTTGGCCCTGGCCTCCCTTTCCAGGTTCCGCTCCCACCAGACCATTCCCATTCTGTGGACGCACTAAGCACCCATCTCTGGGCCTTTGTTCAAACCAGTGTTGTCCCTGGAATGCTCTCCTCAGCCCCCTATCCACAGCTTCTAAACTCTTACCATCCTTCTAGACCTAGTTCTAGACCCATTTTCTTGGGAAAACCGCCCAGAGCAAAACTAACGTCTTGTACTTTTAAGGCCAGCATAGCAAATGGTTGCCTTGAAAGTGATAAATACTCCGATTACAGGCCAGCCCCTCCAGGGTGAAATAGCCCAGGAACATGCTCATATAACCGGGCCTTGGGTCCCCTAAATATTTATGCTTCTTTTCCAGAATGCATAAAAATTATGTGTTTCCTATAAAAATTGGAAAACACACACATAAAAAAACATATGGAAGAAAATAAAAATCCCATACTTAGGCAGGTCTGGATCCGAATCCTATCTCTGCCATTTACCTATCATGTGATCTTGGTTGAGCAGGTTTCTTAATTGCCTGATCCTCAGTTTTCCCATTTGTACAATGGGGATAAATAATGCCCATCTCACAGGGTAATCGCGAGTCTGACATGAAGAGTGAGAGTTAAGTGCCTCTGTGCCTACAATGAGTAAGTCACCATATTAGTCCAGCCACTCAGCGAGAACACACTTTTTGCATTTTCTTTCCCTTTTTTCTATGCACAGATGCTGTATGAATAATATTAACATATACATATATTTATTAATTTGAGGCCATATGGCCCATTTTTTTAATGTTAACATTGTATCACCTCATGAGGTACTAACACAGGGGGGAGGGTGTCTGATTTTGAACTCACGTATATTTGGCTCAAATGCTTTTCTTAACCACTGTGTTTTAGTAAAGACACTCTTGCATCCCCACCCCACAAATACCCCAGTGTTTGTCAACATTTTTTCCATTATTGTCCATCCTCCTTATGAAGCCTTTTTAGATTTTTAGTTTCCTAATTCCCTCCCTCAATGCATTTCTTTAAAAATGTTTTATTTTGAAATAACTATAGAGTCACCGGGAGTTGCAAAGACAGTGCAGAGAGATCCTGCATACCTTTCATCTGGGTCCCCCCAGTGATTACATCTCCCAGAACTATAGCACAAGGTCAAAACCAGGAAATGGACGTTGGTACAAGGTGTGTGGATAGTTAGTTCTATGTCATTTTACCACATGCAGATTCGTGCACCCGCAACTACAGTTAGGATACAGAACGGCTCCATTACCACCAAGACCTCCCTTGGGCTATCCCCTTACAGGCACACCCACCCCTCTCCTTTTCACCATTTCTACCCCCAGCAACCCCTGATCTATGTTCCACCTCTACAATTTTGTCGTTTCGAGAATGTTATATAAATGGAATCAACAGTATGTGACTTTATGAGATTGGCCCTTTTTTTTCCACTCACCATAATGCCCTTGAGAGCTATCCAGGTTGTTGTGTGTGTCAATAGTTCATTCCTTTTTATTGCTGAGTAATAGTCCATGGTGTGGGTAGACCACAGTTTGTTGAACTGTTAACCTATTGAAGGCCATCTAGGTTGTTTCCAGTTTGGGCTGTCACAGATAAAGCTATTATGAACAATCGTGTATAGATTTTTTGTGGACATAAGTTTCCACTCATCTAGGATAAATGCCCAGGAGTATAATTGCTGGGTCTGATAGTAGTTGTGTGTTTAGGTTTTTGTTTTTAAAAGAACTGGCAAAGTATTTTCCAGAATAGCTGTACCATTTTACATTCCCACCAACAATGTATGAGAGATCCCATTTCTCTGCATCCTTGACAGTGTTTGCTACTGTCACCAGGGGTTTGGAGAGACACTTTAGTCACTGAGCCAACACTCAAGAGGCCAGAGATACAGCTGGGCTGGATGAGTGTGGTGCAGGCCAGTGTTTGAAGAACAAGGTCATAGCCTGGACAAATGGAGAATTAAATACTTTGACCCCAAGGTGAATAATTTGACAGAGGCACCAGGGAGGGGACCCTTGTGAGGGGCGGGGCAGGAAATTCTCTTTCCTTTTTTTTTTAAATCCTCACCCGAGGATATTTTTTCCATTGCTTTTCAGAAAGAATGGGAGAGAGAGAGAGAAACAGCGATATGAGAGAGACACATCGATTGGTTGCCTCCCGCACATGCCCTGACCAGGGCCGGGATCGAGCCTGCAACCAAGCGAGGTGCATGCCCTTGGCCGAAATTGAATCCGAGACCCTTCAGTCCACAGACCTCCGCTCTAACCACTGAGCCAAACTGGCCAAGGCGAAAACCTCCTTCCCAAGTTCAGGTTGATCTCAGAGCGGGGTTGCCTCCGATAGATGGTGTCTGCTATAGCTGTCACAATGACATGGTACCTGGAAGATGCTGGAGCCGTGAGTCCTGCATCACTCAGGGCCCACTGTCCTGTTAACAGCTCGTGGCCCACGCTCTCCCCTGGCCCTGACTCACCCAAGCCAAAGTGTGCCACGGGCTCCATCTCGCACAGGTAGCCTGAGCCCCCGTCGATGATCCTCAGGTGGGCCCCGCTCCTCTTGGTGTAGAGCACGACCTTCGCCCCCCTGGCGAAGGCCCCAAACCGGGTCCGCGGCACCACTCGAAGCCAGTTGTTGCTGAAGCCCTGTATGGAGGGAGGAAGGCAGGCCCGGGATCAGCGGGGTGGGCAGAGGAGCAGGGTCCTGGGGCAGGGGAGGGAGAGAGGGAGAGAGGGAGAGAGGGAGAGAGGGAGAGAGGGAGAGAGGGAGAGAGGGGCCGAGCAAAGAGGAAGAAGCCGCAGGAAGACGAGTGAGGCAGGCAGGCTGGCTGATGTTTGGAAAGAGAAACCGGAAAAGAGGGGGGAAAGTCAAGAGACTCAGAAAAAACAGTTTTGGGAGAAGTTTTGCCGAAGGCAGAGGGGCAGAGGGGCAGAGGGGCAGAGGGCTTCTCCTGGGAGCCAGCCCTTCTGGGAGGTTTCCTGTGCTGTTGGGAAGTTTACTGCCTCCTCCAGGCCCCAGATGTCCATCCCCTGCCACGCCTTGGGGGCTCCTCTGGCCTCCTCCGCCCTCGGCCCAGGGGACCACACCAGGCTGGGCCCCGTGGGTCCCGAGGTCCGTGCACACCTGATTCCCCCGGAAGACGGACAGCGGCTGGGCCATGGATTCTCCGTGGGACAAGATGAGGTCCAGCATCCCATCTCCGTCAAAGTCTGTCACCACACCCCCTGCAACAACACGGATTGTGCTCTGGCCACGTGCACAGCCCTGAGTGGGGAGGTGCTGGGGCAGGAGACCGAGGCTGGAAGCCAGGCTCCTCCCCTTTCTCACAGCCATCTCATGAGAGGAATTCACAGAAGACGGTTCACTTTCCTTCCCCTGGACTTCTGCAGGGCCTGGTGGGCGCTAATTATTCAGACCATGAGGACTTCTTTCTGGCCTTTGTATTATACACGCCTTTCATACTCGCACAGTTTTTGTCAGCCTACTGTAAAGTGCTTGCATATACCTGGTCTCCTTTGGGCCTCACTACACCCCAGAGAGGTGAGAAGGGCAGATGTAATTATCCCCATTTTATGGATGTGGAGAGCCTTTTCCAAGACCGCCCTCCCGCTGACAGCAGGCTGAGCGCCACGAGGGGAGGGTTGGACTCCAGGACCCCAGCCTCTCCCTTCTAGCCTTTCCCACAAGGCATCGCCAGAGATGCTGCTGCCCGATTCCCGCCCGGCCCACCCCCTCCTCTGCCTCCTGCCCGGCACTCTCAGGGCTCCTCCTCCTCCACCCCCACCCCTGCCCTGGGGTCTTAGCCCTCAGGGCGGGAGGGACAGGAGGAGCCCTGTGGTGGGACTGGCTGCCCCACCCTTCCCGCCCTCATCCCAAGCGAGGGCAGCACTGAGACCCCGGAGTGCAGGCCAAGCCCTTAGGCGCCCTCACCTGTGCCCCGGCCCTCAGGCTCCAAGGCATCGCCAGGATTGAGCTCCTCAATGAGGGGGTCACCGTGTTCCCTGCGGATGACGCTGTAGGAGAAGAGACAGGCCGGTCATGGATAAGTAACTAGCTGGCGAGGCCCCATGGGGCACCTGGACCGAGAGGCCTACTTGCTTACTCCAGTCTCTGTCCCTGAGCATCCCCCGGTCCCACTGTGCATGGGCTGCCACCTGCATGCCTATGAGCCACGCTTTGGTCACAAACCCTGCCTACACCCTGCCTGTCCTCTTCCCGGGTTTTCATTTGCACTGGGAAATACTGAATTTTCCTTCTCTAATGGATGGATTATAGACAGTCTGGGGAAGGACAGTTGATGGAGAAGGGACAAGGACAGCTACCTTCAAATGACCTTCACTTTCCTTCAAGCGGCACTGGGTTTCCAAGTTCTAGATGGTACCCAGGGTTCAAACCTACTCAAATGCCACCTCCCCCAAGTTCTCCCTGGTCGTCCCGCTAGAGGCAACGCCTTTCTGTCTGCCGTTATCACTTGCCTGGCCTTTATCACTTGCGCCTGTGTTAAAGCTCTGTATGAATGTGTCTTATCTCCCCAGTTAGACCGCGAGCTCTTTGCAGGCTGGGACCATGTATTATTCATCTTTGCATCTCCCACAGCATCTAACATAGTGCCGGGCTCTCAGAGAGCCCCAAGCACACGTCTGTGGGATTCATGGATGAATTTCAGATACAAAGGGAGGAAACCGGTCCCTTTGGGTTGCAGGGCTTCTGTCTATTTTGAACTCGAAATCACAGTAATATTTGCTCCAGAAAAGTCCACTGTGAAAGTCCTGCTCTTTCTCCACACTGAGCTGACTGCTGCTGATGGCTGTGAGCTTTCCTCTCTAATTTTTTTCGTTAGATTCTCCCAGTCTTGGGTGCTCTGCCCTAGATATGTGGAGCAATGCTGGGGGGCAAACAGGGGACTAGGGGATCTGTATTACCATCCCCTGCACTCCCCCACATCGCAGGTGACGGCTGTCTGCCCAAATCACAGAGTTACCAATGGGCTGTGATGTAGCCAGTGTTTCAGGAGGGAACTGGGGACCTTGAGCTGGAGCCTATGGGGTCTGGATGGCAGAGAGTGTTGGCACAACTGCAGGGTGTCGGCAGGGCTGAGCAGATGCTCTGAGAGATGTCCTCTGTCCACGCAGGGCATCTGTGCTGAGCACATCCACCTGCGCAGTCTGGGCAGTGGGCAGTGTGCCTAGTTGCACTTGGCTGTGTGCACACCTGCTGGAGGTGTGTACGCCTCAGCCTGCTAACACCACAGTCCCTTTCACCACTTGGGTCCTGCAGACTCTGTCACAGCTGGGCAGAGACACCCCTTGGTTCAGGTGATGGGCAGTTAAGGGCTCCTAAGGATAAAGTCCAGCAGTCCTGCTGCATTTCTGTATTCGCTGAACAAGTTATTTTGCAGCAACTTCTGTGTGCTGGGCACTGCATGGGGGCCTGTGGCTACGGTGTGCATCGGGAAGGAAGGAGCTCAGAATCCACGACCACAGGAAATCTCATGCAGAGTGCCCAAGGACAGGGAGAGTGAGGCTGAGGGGAGGGCAGAACTGGGCAAGCTCACCCAGATATGGGAAACCAGGGCAGGCTTCCTGGAGGAAGGGCTAACTAAGCTGAGACAAGCATCCTGAGTGAGTACATGTCACTCAGATGAGGGAGGAGTGAAGGAGAGGGTGTGGGGAGTGAAGATGAAGGCCCAGGTCTGGCACAGCCTAGAACTGAAAGAAGCTGGGGGGTGCCTAGTGCTTAGTGGTAATTGGGGAAGCAGAGAGCATGGAGGCTGGGGACAAAACTGGTAGGCATGGGATGTGTCAAAGAGGAGGCTTCTAAAAAGTTTCAAGTGGAAGAGGGGTGTGGCCAGATTTGCACTTGCTGTGTAGGACTAGACACCGGGAGATGGCCGGAGGTGGGTACAGGAGTCCCTTAGAGAGCAGGGGTGGCAGAGGGTGGAGAGAAGAGAACAGATCAGAGGCACATTTAGATGGGTAAGTGGTGTGACCATGCACGTCCCAGTTGGTGGCTCTTGTCCTGCCATTATTAATAGGACCCCTTGCACTCTCATTAAGCATCCAGTTTGGGCGATGCTTTCCCTGGTCACCCTAGGCGTTGCTGGAGGACTCGCAGACTCAAGCCCAGTGAAGCTTTGAGTCTCCAGTGCCTCCTACAATGGAACGAGCCCACTGTGTTCCATTCAGGACAGGGACAGGTGGAGGCCAAACTTCCAGAGTTGCCAGCTGCATGGGCGCCTCAGTTGCATGCTCAAGACCCAGTCATCTACCACGAGGACTTGGGGCACAGCCATGTACCTGGGAAGTGGCTTCCACTGCTGCTACATAGAAGTAAACACACTAACTCATGGGGCAACTGCGTGGTGACACTGTCTAAGGACAGCCCTGTGCCAGCCGGCCCTTGGAGTGGCCCAGAGGGAGGTTTGACAGGGACTGGGCAGGAGGGCAGGTGCCTGGGTTCTTGGGCCACAGAGATGAGAGCACTAGACTCCTTGGTGATCAGAGGCCCTGGCAAGTGACACTTTATTAGCCAGAGAAGGAAAGCAGTGTCTCTGTTAACGAGTAATTGATCTTCCGCAATTAATCTGGAAGTTGTGAATAAGCTCTTTGCAAGGCACCTAATTAGTAAATCTGGTGCCTTCAGGGGGTGATTACATCCAGTCAAGATTGATGCTTTGTTAATACTTATATTTTAAATGCGCTTAGTCACAGCTCTCACCTTTTATTAATAGTTGGGACGCCCCTGGAGTAGGGAATGGGGACCTGGTGAGCCCAGCAGGTGGTCTGGCCCATTTCCTGAATCCGAGGCCCCTGGCCCACCCTCTTTTCCCCACTTGGTCCTGAGCCCCATTAGCATGTTTTATACCAGCAAGAGGGCCATCTCAGGCCACATGAGTTCTGAGGTTTGTTCCCTAACAGTGGTTCTCAAGCTTTATGCCTGAGGCCTAATGCACTTGTTAAAAATACAGATTCCTGGGCCTCACCTCCTGAGATTCTAATTCAGGAGATCGAGGTGGGCCCTGGGATTCTATTTTAAGTAAGTGCTCTGGGTGATTCTGATGAAACGGTCTCCAGGCCCCTCTTAGACAAGTGTTGCCTTGAAAACCCAGTCCTTCCTCCCTAGACACAATGCCCAGAAGTGAAAATACTTATGGTCATGCTAAAGGCTCTGAGAAGTCCTGCAGTCAATAGACCTGCCTGTATTTGCTTGACCCAGGTGTACCTAAACAGATTTGACTGTAACCACTTTTTGTGGTAGTGGGAATTTCTAACCTGTGGAGCTTCTGGACCCACTTTGGGCCAAATCCCTCTGCCCATTATTCCCCCTGCACCAGGAATTCTGGGTTCCCTACCCAGAATTCACCCTCCATGCCTGCAGCCTCTTGCTCAATCTCTGTTCTGCCCTTCATCAGGGTGCCTTCTTCCACCTCAGCCCCTGGGGCTCCCCTTCTGAGCCCTACACCTTCCTCCCTTGACCCCCAGCTCTCAAGGGTGGGTGGGCATGAGCCAAGCTGAAGCATCTACCGGAAAAGGCGGTTGGCTGAGGAGCTTCGGTGGGCAAAGTTGTTGAAGAAGATCTCTAGCTCCTGGTCATTGTCAAAGTCGGCGGCGATGACTGTGCGGACAGGGGAGGGCATGGAGAACTTGGGTGAGGCGATGTCCTGGGAGGAGAGAGGGCTGCAGGTCAGCAGACAGATATGTGGGAGAGTAGGATTTGGTGAGAGGCTGATTCCCCCACTCTCTCTCTCTCTCTGTGTGTGTGTGTGTATAGTCAAAGATAAGACAGCTCGACCTAACACCACATCCCTCACCTCCCAGGTAAGGGACTGGGGGGCTGTGTTTAGGACCACAGAAACCTCAGGCTGCTTATAGGACAAAGAGGTAAAAGGAACAGTCCCAGTTCACACCAGTGAAGCACTTGGCTGTTCCTAATTGTGATCACATGTAGCCCTCCCATCTGTTACTTGAGGAAGTGCAGATATTAGCATTCCCATTTTACAGGTGAGGTAACTGAGTCCTGGAGAGGGAGGGGAATTGCCCATAGTCGTAGGGAATGAGTAGGGCCATAGCCAGAGCTTCTGATTTCAGGTGTTGTGCCCTTTCTAGTACACATCCTTACTCCTCCTTAGTGAGAGTCAGAAGCTGGGTGGATACAGGAAAGGGCTGTGCATTTGAACACAGACTTTTCTGCTAACGAGCTGTGTGATCTTAGGCAAGTTACTGAACCTCTCTGATCTAACTTTCCTCACCAGTAACATGGGAATAGTAATAGCGGCCCATGTAAAAGGCTTGGCACAGGGTGGGCATGAGAAAGATTACAGGCAGTCTGTCCTGGCCTTGCCCCTGCTCTCAGCCTCATGGAAGGTGGCAGAGGCTGCCTTTGGCTGTATTTTTGCTGTCTCTGTTACCTTATGTTGTTTCTTGAGGGTCTTTTAATTTTTTTAAAGACATTTGCTTTGAGAGGTTGCAGAAATGCTTGTCCAGGGCTCAGGGGTCCCCAGACTCCAGATAGCCCTGCTGGGACCCCAAAATGTGGGCAGGGCCTGGAAAAGGGTCCCAGGTGTGGGACTTGCCTTTGAAATAGGAGAGCGGTGTAGGGTGACCTTTAGACCCTGGGAGCCTAAGTCCCAGGGCCCACATGGGGAGGGTTGGGAAGGGTACGGTGGTGTTTCTGGGAGTGCCCCTCTGCCCTTAGGCCTGGCCCTGCCCCTGGGCCTCATACTGTGGGTCCCATCCCTTGGCTGCAGGAGTGAGCTGGCCTGGGACAGCTGGCAAGCTGCCTGTCCTGGGGAGGCCAAAGAGGGAGGTTGTCCCCATCAGCGCAATAATGAAGCTGATTAAGAGCCCCGCCAGCTGGCCAGGGAGGGCTGAGCAGGGCCTGAGGCTGGGGAACAAAGAGCCTCAGTATCTCTAACTGGTTATTATGCTATTGATTCTGTAGAAATGGAAACCTGCATAGCCCCCGTGGGGCTGCCCCCTGGACGCCTGGGCTTCCAAGATAATGCATGTAAAGCGCTTAGCGCAGTTCCTGGCACATGGAAAGCGCTTGATAAATGAGGCATCTGTTATTATTATTATTGCTCCTGTGAGCTCTGGGGAGTAGCTATCGGGGGTAGTAGGGCTCATACACCCAGCACACTGACATCGGGGCTGGATCATTCTTCGCTGGGGGGCTGTCCTGTGCATTGTAGCATGTTTAGCAGCACCCCTGGCCTCACATACTATATGCCATAGCACCCCCTGTCCCATTTGTGACAACCAAGAAGACACTGTTCAATGTCTCCAGGTGGGGGCAAAATTGCCGCTGGTTGAGAACCTGGGTTAGAACAGAAAGCAGAATAAAGATGAAAATCATCCATGATCCCAGGATCAGTGGTCCCGAGGTCAGGGCTCTTCCCCACCCAGAGAGCCAGGCTCTCAAACCTCTGCAGGGAGCAAGCAGCTGTGCCTGGGCACCCAAGGTGGCTGCCTACGGGGCAGGGAGCTGGTGGCAGTCACCCAGACACAGGTTCCTGGAGGCTTCCCTGGGACCATCGAACCTCAGGCAAAGGCTGGAACTTTCTCACTCCCTTAGGGATTTCTGGCAAGACCCAGGCACCTCCAGAGCAATTCTGACTCCTCGAGATCAGCTTCAGCCCTGCATTGCCCTCCACTACCCTTCTTGAGAAAGCCCCAAACTCAAGCTCATCAGGCTGGTGGCACATCCATTACTGTCACCAAACAGTCCCTTTGAAGAATTCTTGGAATCATAGTCTATTGACAGCTCAAAGAGGGTATAGAGAGGGGTTTGCCCACCCTCTGCTATTTGTCCTTAAGGGGCAGCTATTGGATCTGTGGCCTCAACCTCCTCCACATCCCTACTCCCCATATCCCCACTTGGCTGGAACCTCAGTTTGCAAAGCTCAGGCTGGGCTACTGATCAGGTTTTCCGCATCTAGAGAATGAAGTGTCCCTCACAGAACCTCCTTTGCTCTGCCCATCTTGGGGGGGGGCTGCTGTCCTTCCCCTGCCACTGGCTTTCTCTGCTCTGCCCACTAGAGATGTCACAGCAGCCCAGGATGGAGTCCATCGTTGTCCCCCAGATGTTACCTTCCTTGTGGCTCCCCACCCCTGCCCCCAGGCTCTGCATAGCCACCAGCTCCTTCTCAGCCTGGTGGGAGGCACCGGCAGGGCTGTAATCCCAGGATCTGTCAGGGCCACTCACAGTGCTAGGTGGCAGAAGGGAGGGAGGGTGGGAGGGAGAAGCCCCTTCTTACCCGAAAGCGGACCTTCCCGTGGGCGCTCATCTGCAGATAGAGGCGGTGCGGGCCATTCCAGTTGCCGTAGACGATGTCCACTTTGCCATCACGGTTGAAGTCCGCCAGGGCAACACCTCGTCCATGCTGGTGGGGGTCGTCCACACCTGGGAGGAAAGGCGGGAGCCCTCAGGGCTGCACCCCTGCAGGCTCCAGAGACACCCACCTCGCAGGGCCTCCATGAAGAGTAAAAAGGGAGGGCGACCCTCTGCTGTCCCTGCCCTCCTGGGAGCAGATGGGGAGACACAGCTGTAGTCTCAGAATTTTTCCACAGGGGTGGGAGGTGGGAAAGCCATCTAGCTGCAAACAGAACCAGAAACTTGCCTTTAAGCATCATTTGCCCAGCAAGCACATTATTTTTGCTCAGTTTTGGGGTAGCATGGGGCAAGGCTAGTGAAAATACTGGAGGACTGAAGCTCTCCCCGGCCACCCCAACACTGTCTCTGGGACACATTAAGTTGACCAGAACTCTTTTGCTTAAGTCTCTCAGTGGCTCCCCAGTACTCTTGGGTCAAGTTCAAAGTGCTGCCTGGGGAGGACAAGGCCCTGCCCACCCCATCTGGTCTTGATCTGGTACTATTCTCCCTCCCATTCATAAGCACTGGCCACCCCATGTTCCTGTCATTCCTCAAATGAACCAAGCTCTTCCTAGCTTCTGGGCCTCTGCTCAAGCTGGTCTCTCCTCCTTGCTTTTTTCCTGGCTCTTGGTTCCCTGGCTCCTTGTCTTTCTTCTGTTATTAGCCACAATGTCACCTCCTCGGGGAAGCCTTCTCTGACCATTCCCATGAAAACAGCCCGTCCCACCCAGCCTGTTATTCAGCCCCCATGCTTTTTCTTCACTGGGCAGATCCCACACATAATTATATTCCTTTGGGGTTTACTGGCTTAGGTCGGCTTTCCTACTAGAACTTGGGCTCCACGAGGTCAGAGATTGTCTTCTTATTTGCCTGTGTGCACACAGCACCTATCTCAGCGACTGTGGTGACTGAGTAGTTTTCAGTAAATACTTACTGAATAAATAAAGAGACATAAATAATTTACCAGAAGGCAACTGGGGACGTTGGTGACAGCAGAGGAAATATCGCATCATGACAGAGAAACCCACAGCGTGCCTCGTGAAATCTGGAAAGGAATGCTGGTGTGTCCAATGTCACCTGCTCATGCTGTCCCTGAATCTGCTAGTGGATAGCAGGACTGAGCTAATCCTGGGGCAGGATGGAGGGGGCTTTGCCCAAAGGGATGGAGGGGGCTTTGCCCAAAGGGATGGCCTTACCTGGCTGCCCAAGGCAGACAGTTTCCCTTGGGCCAAACGTGGAGCTGAGAGATGGTAGGAGCGGCTCTAAATACCCACGCTGACTCTTACAGAGGACAAACTGCTATTGGTCATCAGGCCCTCAGAGATAGCAGGCAGTGGGACAGTAAAATGGGGAGTGGGGATCACAGACCCTAGGGCACAGGGAGCTCTTGCCAGCTGCAAACACGGAGATCCTGAGGACAGGAGCCAGAAGGCGGGGGTGCCCCCCCCCAACCTTGGAGGTTGAGCATCCTCTGGGGGAGGAGAAGATCTGAAGGATGGGGGTGGGAGTTGGGGGAGAAGAGGCAGTGAGAGCCAGGCTTGAGAAAGAGGGCTTGCAAAGAAATCGGGGTGGCCTCCAGCCTCTAGGATTAATAACCCATTAATTCTCTGCAGAACTCCCCAGCCCTAATGTCGGTGGCCTTTTGTGTTGGCCCATTTCTCTCCTACCTACGAGGCACCTTGACAAGGAGCTGGTTCCCTTTCACGGGAATAATCGGTACCGGCTGCATTTCACAGCAGCATCTGTTTGGGTGATGAATGCCCTCTTGACATGTCTTGTTAAACCCCTGCAATCATTCTGACTTTCAATTACGGGCCTCGCACCTTTCCTCTCTCCTCCCGCCTGATACCTTCTCCCACTCCAACTCCTTGGCTCACCTCTGCTTCCATCTCTTTAACACCTTATCAAATCCTCTAGGTTTTCTCCATCACCACCTCGCCTTCATCGTATGATTTTTCAGCAATGAGAAAATTTGCTGCCAGAGTGTATAGCTCTAGGAGAGCAGAGCTGATGGGGAGGACAGGCCAGGGGAGCCGCCTCCAACTTCAGCTTTGCCTGGAAAGGAGGCGAGGGAGAGGCAGGATGGGGAGCCAACTGGCTACACGTGTGTGGGGGGGGGGGGCGTGGTGCTCAAAATGGGGACTCTGAGCAGAGCTAGGGGAGGAGGTCCTCAATTGTCACAGAGTATGGACCGACACCAGCTCAGGGATATGATACTCCTGCCAGCATGAGCTGGAGCTTGTGGGACCTTTGATCTATGTCTCTGGGTCCCTGCTCACCTCTTCTTCCGGAGGCCAGAGCTTGTCCCTAGGCCACCAAGAAGGAGGTGAAGTGAAACCTTCCATTCACGGGCAAAGCGGGAGGGCCTGGGCAGGGAGGAGTGATCGGAGGGCGGACTGATTACATCCATCAACAATTACTGTGTCCATTTTGTCATTCAGCAAAATTTACTGGGTGACCACTGCACGCCGAGCATGTGTCAGGAATGAACAGTACAGAGGCCAGGCCTTGTAGACACAGAGGGATTATTATGGCAATGTGAAAGCCTGAGCAAGGGGCACGTTCAAGGGCAGCGGGAACACAGAGGAGGGCGTGCCAATCTCTGCCGGGGGCACGGAGGGAGGCAGGAGAGGCTGCGCAGATAACACGGGAGCTGAGTGTTGAAGGATAACAAGAAGTTCTGCAGATAGAGAAGGGGGAGAGGTAGAAAGAGAGGACAGCAGATGCAAAGGCCCTGAGGCAGATGAGGGATGAGCACAAAGCGAGAAAGGGGAGCAGAGCTGGGAGTCTGGAGCCCTATTCTGAGTGGATTTCATCGTTTCTTCTTCTTCTTATAGCTGTTCATTCTTCGTCTGTTTCTTCTCTGTTTCCCCGTCTAGGATGTCAGTGCCTTGTGTGTGTGAAAGGAGGGGGGGTAGGGTGGTCTTAGCCTCATTCAGGTCAGCATCCCCAGCTCTTAGCACCAGCCTGGCAGTCAGCAGGAGCTCAATAAATGGTTATTGGATTGAACTGAATGCTTAAGATAAATGTGGGGAGGGGAAATGGAGAGAGGGGAAATTAATGCTGAGACTCAAGCAGGGCTTAGAGGGACAGGGCCGATTCCAGTTGCTAGCAAACCACCCCTGTGGCCTGAGCCATGGCAGGGGATGTGCAATTGGAGATGACAAGCAATGTTTCCCTGTGCCGGGCAGAGGATGATTTGTCCCGCTCTCCCTGAGGCCTTTGGGGTCATGCTCTAGAGGGGGCAGGGCAGCCCAGAGTCCCTGTGGGTCTCCGGGGCGGAGGGACACAGGGCAGCGGCTACACTCACCAGCGCTGGCAGCTGCGTCCACAAAGGTGCCATCACCTCGGTTATGGAAGAGGAAGTTGGGTCCATTCTCGTTGTCACAGAAGATATCCGAGGCACTGCTGCTGAGGATGGGACCCACGCTGACACCCCGGCCTCCTAGGAGAGGACATTGGCCCACAGTAAGTGGCAGAAGCAAAGCCCCAGTTCTGTGTAGAGGACGTGGCTGCCTGTGAGGCCTGTGAGCAGCTGTGCTAGTGATGCCTCAGAAGAGACTGGGGGCGGGGTGGGGGATCCTGACCTTCCAGAGGCTTCCCTGAGCCCAGATCTGGGCTTAGAGTCCCACAAACCGATGTGGAGGGTGACCACACTGATGTTGATGCAAATGAGGAGTGAGACTAAGTCACTTTGTGCCAAAGGAATGATTCCATGAACTAGGGAACAGAGAGATGGCTGAGTTACAATAATCCCTAAAGCCAGCTCTAACCACAGTATTTTGGTTAAGTCATAGATTTCCCTGACAACCCCACCCACACCTCATTATATATATGCTGGTCAAGACGCGGGGTGAGTTCCCGTTCTAAGAACTTACAGGAATAGGCTCCAGCTATAGGCACAAGATGCGTACCTTGCTTTGTTTGACATAGTGAGCAATTGGGAACAGCCTGCATGTCCATCACCAGCAGCTGGTTGTTGGATTATGGTGCACACATATGACAAAGCATTCTGTAGCTACTAAAAAGACAGCATGGATCCATATGTACTGATTTGGAGGAGTGCCCATGACATATTTTTTATGTAAAAAGCAATTTGGCCCTGGCAGGGTGGCTCAGCTGGTTGGAGCGTCGTTCCATACACCAAAAGGTTTCAGGTTTGATTTCTGGTCAGGGCACATACCTAGGTTGCGGGTTCGATTCCTGATTGGGGCGAACACAGGAGGCAACCAATCTGTTTCTCACATTGATGTGTTACTGTCTCTCTCCCCCACCCCTCTCTCTCCCTTCCTCTTTTTCTAAAAATCAGTGGAAATGTCCTCAGGTGAGGATTTAAAAAAAACCGCATTTGCCAAGTAATCATATTGTGTAATCTTACTCTTCTTTAAAAAAAGAAAAAAAAAGAAAGGAAAATACATGACTTTTCTGAACATGTTTGTGCAAACTTGTTTTTGAGTTTGGGGGAAAGTGGGAAAGGCTACATCCTTAGCCATCCTGGCTACTGGGTGGGGTAGGATTTGGGGAGGGAAGAAGAGATGGTAGTTGGCCTTTTTTGTGAATGTCTTCATATTGTTTAGCTTGTTCCAACAAGAATTGTTTCTTTAGTTTAAAAGGAAAAAAAATCCAATGAAGTGTATTTATTTAATTATTTAAAGAAAGAAATCAAGCCAACCTACATTAGGGTCTGAAGTCTTCAAGATCAGCTTTGGGCTACCCAAGTCAACAAGTCCAATCTTACAACATTGTGGACAAATCACCCTAACAACTGGAGTTCAAATAAAGCCCTGAAAACCACACCCCCAAACATTGGCAATACAATGCAGAAAATAGCCTGACCAGGACCAGGACATGGATTCTAGTCCCAGTGTGGCCTTTTTTTTTTTTTAACGTTTTTATTGATTTCAGAGAGAGGAAGGGAGAGGGAGAGAGAGACAGAAACATTAATGATGAAAGAGTCATTGATTGGCTGCCTCCTGCATGCCCTCTATTGGGGATTGAGCCCACATCTGCCCTGACCGGGAATCGAACAGAAATCTCCTGGATCACAGGTTGATGCTCAATCTCTGAGCCACACCAGCCGGGCCCCAGCGTGGCTTTATATTTGACGATGTGACCTTGGGTAATCTGAGTTACCCTTTTAGCCTCAATTCCCTCGTCTGCAAAATGGGGATAATGTGACCTGCTTTTGTTATTTCTGGGTTTTTGAGGAGATCAAGTGAGGTGAGCTACGTGAAAGGTCTTTGTGAATCCTATGACCTTGCTGCTCAGAGTCAGGGCCATGAACCCGCTGCAGGGGCATCACGTGGGTGCTTGTTAGAATGCAGAGTCTCAGGCCCCTCCCCAACCAGGCCTTGCATTCGAACAGGACCCCTGGTGGTTTCTGTGCACAGTGAAGTCTGAGAAGTGCTGCAATAAAGGGCTATTCAGTGCTGTAAGAATAGTTATCAGAGCACACAGAAGAACTTGATTTTTTTTTTTTAAGTAAATGAAAGCTTAGGCAGACTCAAGTGATGTTGGGCCAGGAGCTCCCTGCCTGCTGCCTCTGGGTGCAGCAGAGATTTCCACAAAGCGACTGTGCCAATTTGGGAAGGTGGTTCTCTTGGTCCCCAGGCTCCTCCTGTCCTCTGAGAGATGTCCCTGAAGGAAATCTGAAGGAAATCATTGGGCCTTTCTCACCTGTGCAAATGCATGGAGCCTGACCACAAGGGCCAGTGTTTGGGGACAGGGGAAGGGATGGGGCAAATGGCACTGTCACTCTCATGGTGAGCCTTCTCATTAACACATTCTGGGCCTTGTGCCTCCCGATTCCTCCCAGGTAATCTCATTAGCTCTCAAAGCGAGCCCAAGTCTCATAAAAATGAAGCCACTAAGTCCACAACACGCTGGGGAGCATCATCCAAGATGCGACCAGCGCTTTTCATTAGGAGAGCCACAGTGAAGGGTGGGGAGCCTTCAGATGCCTGTCCTAAAGCCAGCAGGGAGGGTGCTGGGCCACAACCTGGGCACCGCTGTTGCCCAAACAGGAGCTGCTGAGTGGCTGTTGGCAGCTGTCCCTGCCCTGGTCGTGCCAGACTCCAGCCCAGTAGCAGGCTTCAGTGAGAAGCTCCTGGCCTTGCCTGGGCCCCTGGAAATTCCAGGTGGGACTCTGGGACTTGCTGCCCCACTCCAGCATCCTCCAATTTCCTCTCTGCCTCTGGCTCCCAAGCTGTGACACATTCCCTTCATTTTCCACAAAGCAGGTTATTTCCCTCTTGGACAAAATTCTAAATCTTTCTAATTAACTAATTGGGTTGGGTTGAAGCCTTCCACCATTTGTAACCTGTAATTACTAGAAAATTGCCATGGTAACCACACTACTAATTAGTGACAATTTATTGCCATGGCAATCAGACCATAACAGAGATGTTACCCACAACTCCTTCTTGGCAAGTTCGCTGCGCAGTTAGGAGCAGGTGAGTTGACAGTTGGGGAGCCGGCCTCTTGGGCACTGGTCCCAGCAGCCTTGGGGGGGAGGGGCAACCTGCGGTCTGAGGCAGGGGCAGCCAGGAGTCTGCACCCCTCAATGGTGCCACAGGGGAAAGTAACTCTCCTCTCAGGTCGATCGTGTAAGTCTTCCTTAAACCAATAAAATCCATCCATCCTAAGTGTAGCCTGACACTCCCACCCCCTGCCTGGTCAATGACAGAGGCCCCTTACTCAGCAAGTATCTTTTGCCTGGGCCTTTCCCTTCCTCCCCCTGCCTTTCCCCCTCCTCCGTCACACCCTCCTGTCCTCCCCTTCTTAAGGTTTAGCACACATCTTCTGGGGCTACCGAGGGGCAGTTAGGAACATCTCTATTTGGCCTTGGAGAATGATGCCCCAATAAGGAGTTAAACTCCACTCCACATCAATGAATTCTTATATACTTGAGGCAGGCACATCCTCTTAGGGACAAGCAGTTCCCTGGTTGGGGCTCGAGAGGCAGCACTGGTGGTGGGAAAGGCTGAAGGTCAGGGAGTTCAAGCTCTGTGACCTTGGGCACAGCCCTGGACCTTTCTAGACTTCTTGTTTTCTCACAAGAGAAAGACTGACAATAATAATAGCTCTTTCTCAGGGCTGTCATAAATATTGTCAGCTGGTTTTTGGAAGGTATCTTGGAAAATGTCAGGTGCCACACAGTCATTAGCTGGGACTATTTCCCACCTGCTGGGTGAGTAATATGCCTTCCAAGGCCTCCTGGTTCTGTGTTGGGTGTGAATGCTGCTCCCTGCCCATCTCTTCCTGAAGGCTTCTCGGCCCACCAGGCTGGGTGGGCGAGGTGGAGTTACAGGGGAAAATGTGTCCCCATGGCTCCCTCTTCCTTTTGCCACATTCCGGCATCCCCTTCGATGATCGGCTCATTGGGCCCGAGCCCCATGGGGCAGCTTCATTTACCCTCAAGAATTGCACCCCTCAACCTCTGAACCCTGCACTTGGGTGAAGCAGACTCAAGTCCAATTGGTGTGCAGGTCATCCATCTATCAGACCATATCTGGGTCAGCACACAGGGTGGGGGTGCGGGGTGTGGGGGTGAGGAAGGGAAAGAGAGGTTGTGGGAAAGAGAGTGCGTGCTGCTGAACCACCCCAAACAGTGGGCCTGAGGATACAGGGACCAAGAGGCAGGGGGATTCTTTGTGCTAAGGAAAAGCCTCTAGGTTCTTGCCCCACCTCTGCACCCCCTCTGGCCACAGGAACTTGGGAAGTGCGCTCTCCAGGCCTTGATCCCACTCCCTGTGAAATGGGTGGGGGAACAAGATCTCCAAGGCTCCTTCCACCTCTGCTCCTCAGTGCATCCTCTAGGCTGGGCCCCAGGACAAACATGGTTGGGAGTGGAGTCCTGGGCCCATCCAGACTCGGCATCATGGAGGCTGAGGCTGAGACGAGGCCTGTCGGCCAAGGAACCTGGACCTGTGACAGCAGTCTGCTGAGACCTCGACAGAAATATGATGCTGGTGCACGCCAAGGCTGTAGGCTGCCAAGCACATCCAAAATATTGTAAAAGTAGCAAAGACGCTAGAAAATGCAGGGGTGGAGGAATGGGCAGCGTGTGTGTGTGTGTGTGTGTGTGTGTGTGTGTGTGTGTGTGTGTGTGTGTGTGTTGGAGAAGGGGGTGTGGGGGTAAGGGCAGGGTGGTGACAGGGTCTCTCGCCCTAAATTTCCCGAAAGTTCTAACATGTAATAACACTGTGTTGGTGCTAGTGTTGCGTGGCCCCCATGCCCCCCAGCCCTCTGTGAGCTGTCAGATCTGGGCAGGGTGCCGAGTGTACGGTTGAACAGGGTATTAGACAAGGACATTCACTGCTCCCCGATCCTCCCTGCCCATCCCTGCAGGATGCTGAGGGGCAGGTGGGCAGGAGGACAGGCATTTGTTTGCTGGGTGGGGAGTCCCACACGTGGGGCACCAGGGGGTTACAGGAGGGAAGTCTATCCTCACCGCCCCCACCCCCCAGCAGTGAGGGGGCTGGAAGAAACCATTTCAGGAGAGAGGGCAGGGAAAGGAGTGGCAGGAATAGCTCCTTTGGCAACCTGTGTACCAGACATTGAACACGTTTCATCTCACCTCACCATTTCCTAGGTGAGGAAACCGAGGCTCAGAGAGGAGCAATGGCAGCCACCAGGCAATAGATCACAGTTCAAACCCTCGTCTGGGTGCCCCCAGAGCCCGGGCTGTCCCCACAGTGCACTCTCACACATTCCTACTAAAGTTCCTTCTGGCCAGAGGAGCCATCTGTACTTCTGGAGGGGCCCAGAGGAGCCAGCCACAGCCTTGACATTTCTTTAAAACTTCTTATTTTAGCTGAAGAAAATGTGTGCAAAGGTTGCATTTGTATAGTACAACATGTCTGTGTTTGTTTTGAAAGAAAAGTGACGTCCCCTCTTGTCAATCATCAATGTGTCTGATAGCCTGTGCATCTCAGGGCTTTGGACACCCCTGGCAGGGGTTCCGGGCCCTGGCTGAGGAGCTTGTCACTCCAACCCTGCCTGTCCCTGGCTGTCAGATCTGGCTGCACTCCCGCTGCAAGGCTGCGCCTGCGGGGAAGCTGGGAGGCTCCGCGGCCCACACTCTGCCGCTCCTGGTCACCTCTCCAGAGCTGGTTGGTGGGGATCGGCCAGAAGGCCTCAGCTGGGCTTTAGGCATCTCTGTCTCCTCCAATAATGACTTCCTATAAATCAGATCTGCCCTCGCTTTGTTCTGCACTGCTCCCAGTCAACAGCGAAACTCCCCACCCAACATCGTAAATCCACCTTCATTTTCTTTTCAAATTTCTTTAAGGCTTCTTTAATAACCACCTTGCAGCCCAGGCAGATGCTCCCTTAAAGGGTGGGGCCAGAATGCAGAGTTCCTGGGGAGGGGTGGAGTTCGGGGGAGGCAGGGTCAGGGAGAAGGGAAGAGATGGATTCCAGTGGAGACAGGGATGAAGAGGCCCATGTTTGTGCCCAGGGCTGGAGGACAGGCTGGGCACACATGGAGAATGCCTCCAGGGCAGGGGCTAGGCCTACTTTCTTTGTGCTTCCCCCTGTGCCCAGCATGGCACTCCCTACATCCAGGAGATGCCCAGCAGAGGGCCCTGGCATCACTGTCGGGTCCTCAGGGGAGGAGGGTGTTGCTGTTTGCTACACTTCGTGGGCACTGCCTGTGTGCTAGGCCCTGTGCCTGGCATGTCCATGTTTACCTCCTTTCATTCTCACAATAACCCCATTTTGCAGGTGAGAAAACTGAGGCCCTCAGAGGGTAATAATCACACTTCTACTGCTGCCTGGACAGGACATGGTGGAGGCAGAATCTGTACTTGGCCCTCTGGCTCCAGATACTGTCCAAGCAGCTGTTAGATGGCTAGTTCAAGGGGCTCACAGGGGCTAAGGGACTTGCCCAAGGTCACTTGGGCCCCAGAGGCGGTGCAGACCTCTTGGTCCCCATCTTCCCCCTCCTTGGGTTCCATGCCAGGCCCTCTGCCACAGGGAGAACTGATTCTCAGGATTCCCAGGAAGGGTAGTTCCCCTCACTTTCCAGGCTCCAAGAGGCTGTGAGCAGCTGCGGAAGTCAGGGTTTGGGATTTTCATCGAACCAGAAACCATGGGGAGTGGCTTTCCCCCAGCTCAACTCAGCGCCAGTGGCTCTCCCAACAGCACCCTCCAGGGGCCCTCGAGTCCTCTGAGTCCCCCGAGAGTAGGCATACTGGCCGCTAGATGGCACTGTGACCCAGCAGAGCTGCTGTCGCCAGAGGCATCCCGTCTGGAGAGGAGGCCTCCCCTCCCCCTCCCGAGGAGCTGGACAGCCGGCGACAGCAGTGCCATCACCCTGGGCTGCTGAGGATAGGGCTGCTGGGGCTCCCCATGCTGCCCTGGGCACCCCAGGCCAGGCAGCCGCATCAGCCAATTGGAGACCATAATGGAAGCTGAGTGCCAGTCCCTGGGGCTGTGTTCCCGGTGGATATGGGGCCTTTCTCCTTCACCAGCTCTTGTCAAACTGAGGGTCATCAGAAAGGTCAGCTGGTTGGTGTAGTTTAGGCATTGGAGGATGGGGCTCTAACTGCTAGTTTTTCTGCACCCTCCTGTGTGACCTTGGGCAAGTCCCTTCTGTCTCTGGACCTCTATTTGTTCTTTGGTAAAATGGGGAGTTCTCTGAGGTCTGTCCAGCAGATGGGTGTTGTGTGTCTTGGTTCCGGGGACCTGCGGCTCCCTGACTGCACATCTGGCCATGGCTTGCTACTCTCCCAGCCTGCTCAGGGCCCTGCCCCTCGCGGCCTGCTTCCTCACCCATTCCCAGTCCCCATGGCACTGGCCATGTGCCAGAGCCTCAGCATTCAGGCTGGGCTCTGGTGGTGGTCCTTACGTTTGGGGTCCATTCCTAGGGCTCAGGGGGTGCTCTGGGCTAGTTGTCCAGCCAGATGTCCACGAGTTGTTAATGGAATGACAACAGGGGCTGCAGGGTAGAGTTGGGGGGCTTGGCAGGCAGGGAAAGGGTGAGCTGTGGAAGGCGGGCAGACATAATAGTAACTTGGTGGGCCAAATACATTCTTGTCAGCCAAATGGCTTTTGGAAGTCTGCAAAGCTGCTCTAACGTGTCCTCTGGGCATGCCAGCTGCCCTGGCCTGCCTGTGAGCTCCACAGAAGCTGCTGTCCCTTCCTTGAGCTGCCCCTGTCCTTCCAGCACAGCCCGGCACAGTTGGCTGCTGCTCCCATCCCCATCCATGCTCCTCAGCTGTTTCCTCTTGGTCCCCTCCTTCCCCCTCCTTGGTTCCTGCCAGCCCCTCTGCCAGCCCAGCCAGCGTGAACAATGTCCCCTTCATGCTCAAACCCAGCTACAACCTTCTGAATTCTTTTATTCTGTGTATAACCCTCTTTCCCAGACCTTGCCTCCCTTCCATCTCATCATTTTCAAGTGCTACATCCACCCAGGCCTCCCTCCTTCTCCTGCAGATCAAGGCATTTAATTGCCAAGCCAGCCCAGTGCACAGAACTGGGACCTATTCAGAAAAACAGATTGTACAAATCTAGGCTGAAGCTCCTGCATGTTTAGTTCCTTTCCCAGGAAAACATAGTTTATTACTGACACTCAGTCTTTCCGCTGCACATCCATGTGTGGAGCTCTGGAGGGCTTTGATGGGGGTTGAGCTGCGCAGACTATTTTATTGTCTAGTCATATGTTCCCACAAACTTTGTGAGACAGGCCAACATCAATCTCCCCCTTTCACCGAGGAGGAAAGTTGGCTAGAGGAAGGCATCATAAACTCAGGGAAGGCTGTGACAATCCTTTCTGGGTAGGACTTTTAGATTATGCCACTACCCAGGTGTTTAGAGGCAGAGGGACAGCCCAAATGACCTCTCACGTATCCCCCCGGCCCCAGGATTTGGATTCGGGCACGCTGCCACCTTAAGCCTGTGGTGCAAACTGGGATGGATATATGGGGAAGGTCAACCAATAAGAGAACTTCTCAGTCCAGAGGGCAGATGTGGTGTGAGTGAGGCTGAAGTTCATGGGAGAAGCTGTTGTGCACAGCTCTGGCTTCCTGATTTCTGGCACCCAGAACAGAAGCTGGGTTGCTCTGCCATCAGCAGTCTATTGGCAGATTATCAGAGTTTAGTCAGCAGCCGTGCTGGAATTAGAAAAACAGCCTTCCCTAGAAAGATCTTCCTGTCAGAGACTCTGACAATAGGTCCTCCATCCAGAAAGAGGTGGTGGTGGTGAGGGGGGAGCTGGCCTTCCAAAAAAGTGCCGGAGAGGTTTTGGAACAAGAACACAATTCTTTGAGCTCAGTTATCCGAGACGGGACCCAGCTGAAGCTTAGGGATTTAGCTTGCACTCAATTCCTGGCTGCTTATGTGTAAGTAAATAATTTCATCTGCTCTTGGCAATAAAGAATGCTTTAAATCTCAGCCTTTGTGACTTGTCAGTTTTCTCCTACAGAACCTGTTCACCTGTCATTTGGGTCACAGCAGGGAATGGAGCAAGAGGTTCCAGGGACAGGATATTACAGCATTCATACCCTATGTCCCATGCACCCCAAGGGGTCCCCTAAAGCCCACACCTGCCAGGTATCTCATCAACCCTTGGAGAGGCAACGTTGGAGGAGCCCTCTGTGGGTGGTGGGATGGAATAAAGTCTTCATTCTTCCTCCCCAGGGACACCAACCCATCCTCTCCTATGGTCTCTGATGAACTAGACTCAGCCTTGTAAGGCCTGCCCCACAGCCCCAGCCCTCACCCCTCCAGCTCGTAGCCTCCCATGTCACTCTGCATACCTGTATACTTGCTGACCCCTGCCTCAGCAGCCACATCTCTGAGCGCCAGAATGCCCCGGGAGAGGTCACTGGCCTCGGGGTCCATTTCAATGAGGGCATCAGGGCCCACGTTACCGTAGGCATAATTGGCGATGTAGATAGAGTAGCGTCCGGAGCCCTGAGGAGGAAGGGAAGGAGGTGAGCAGGCCCATCTGGCTCATGGAGGTCTTTCCCCCAGAAAGAAGCTGTCTCCCTCCTCTTGCAGGACCACAGCTCTTTCACGGGGTTGGGCTCTTCTCCCTGGGTCTGGTGTGCATGGCCTGGCAGGCTGTGCACTGCACAACTCCAGAGGGGCTTTTCACAGAGGCTACAAAGTGCACGATGCCCCCTGGAGCCCCACAAAAAAGCCACCCTCCTTTTTCTATCCTGTTCCAGAAGAGCACATCCCTCCCTCTCCCCCACAACCACCTTTTTATAGACAATTTTCTAATGTGCCTCCCTCCAGCTGAGCTCTCTCAAGCTGCCAGCCAGGGTAGCTGCTCAATAAATATTTGCTGATTGATTGATCTACCAGCTCCCATTATTCTGTCTCTCTCTCATTCAGGCTCACTCCAGCCGAGATGACAAGCAAATTCCTGAGACATCTCCCTCCCCCTTCCCACCCTTTGCTTCTTCATTCCTCTATCTTGGTAGCACGAGGCTCAGATATGCAGGGGTCTTCCTTCCCTCTTCCATTCCTTTGTTTCCCCGCATTATATAGAAAGAAATATTATACTGCTTCTGCGTTTATAACTCCGTCTCAGATATTTTCTCCTTTGCATTTCCTTGGCGCCGTAGTCACTCTTCTGTAGTCCACAACACTGCTGATGAAAGGTTCTTTCCTGCCCGTCATTATAATGGTGTTATTCCTTCAATGGATGCCTCCTCTCCCCCAAGAGATCCACACAGTTTCCAAATCAGTTTCTAGCTTTCCTCTCACCCTTCTCAACATTTCCCTCCAATTAATCAGACAGTAGGTATTTCTTGAGCTCTAACTACGTGCAAGGTGCTCTGCTATGAATGTACCTAAGACAAGGTCTTCATTCTTAGGCTGCTTGTAGCCGAGTTTAAAGGCAAGCCGTAAACACAAAACAGTGCAAGAGAAACGGCTGAGTTCAAGGCGAGAGTGTGCTCCGTCAGCCCCTCTTTGCAACCCTCCTGCTTGCTTCTGTTTCTTACCCGATGGCCCCGTTGGCACAGCCCCGTTCCAACTAACTGGTCACTGACTTCATCTGTTCTTTGGGACCATATCCTTTGGGAAAGCTAATTAAGAGCCACTTGGTGGGTGAGGCCACCAAAGGACCTCGGGGTGTCCTGGGGGATGCAGAAGCGTCAACAATCATACAATTATATATATCTGAGAGAGTGCGTTCAAGGTTCCCTGGGTGCACAGAAGAGGGGCTCCTAACCCAGAGGAAGGGCACCTAGCCATTGGAAATTCAGAAGAGGTTTTCTAAGAGGAGTCTCAGCCAGGTGAAGTGGAGGGGAAAGAACCTTCCAGGCAGAGATGAGACAGAGAATGATGTATGTAGGGAAACCACAGGCAGTTTGCTCAGTGTTGCTGGAATGTAAAATGCAAGGCAGGCATGTCAGGGGACAGAGCTGGAGAAGGTGGCAGCGCTGCCCCCTAAGGACTTGTATACCCTTTCTTTTTTGGTTGCGTCTCTATCCTGCTACTTGGGAGTTGATGTTTTACAAATCTTTTAACTCAAAGGGGGCCCTGGACCAGCAGCACTGGTGTCATCTGAGATCACGTTAGAGCTCTCAGGCCCCACCCAGACCTGCATTTTCACAAGACGCCCAGGTGATTCCTGTGCACAATGGGAGTTTGCGATGCACGGCTTTGCAACATGGCTTCACGATTAGGGGAAAAGTGTGAGAGGTTCTTGGGGTCACAGGAGCTTGGCATACGTGTGTGGAATGACTGGATAAAGAGTGAATGAATGGGGCCAAAGGGGAAAGCGCACCATCACTGTAACTGTTCCTGACCCTACCAGCTGTTAGCAATTTCATCAACAAATCGGTGGTTAAAGCCTAAATAAACGGAAATGCACTCCGTTAGAAATTAGGATATTTATAAAATTCACTTATACCTAGTTCCTTACTTCCATGTATTGGGGTGGTTAAGGTGACAAACATAGGTGTGTGACAGTTATAGGAGGTGGCAGGAATTCACGTGTGAACTTGACCACATCATTCTGGGAGGGAGAGATGGAGGTCATTCCAGGAA
This sequence comes from Miniopterus natalensis, assembly GCF_054644295.1. Classification (NCBI taxonomy): domain Eukaryota; kingdom Metazoa; phylum Chordata; class Mammalia; order Chiroptera; family Miniopteridae; genus Miniopterus; species Miniopterus natalensis. Next base: position 40,948,471 of record NC_142094.1, read on the forward strand.
AAGGAAGGTGTTTCTGTGGCTCTGGGTCTAGGAAAGTGGGTCCCTCCATTTAGCTTAACACGTGGAGGGCTTGTTAAAACGTAGATGCAGGGTTCTATCCCTGGAGTTTCTGACTCAGGAGGTCTGGGGTGGCCCTGAGAACTTGCATTTCTAACAGGTTCCCAGGTGAAGCTGTCACTATTGGTCCAGGAACCACACTTTGAGAACTGCTGGTCTAGGGCCATTAGCCTGGGTCCTGGTCCAGGCCCTACCCGACTGGCTCCTTGTCCTTGGGCAGATTCTTCGCCCGCTTCTGCTGCACCTCCTCACATGTTAAATGGGGGTCATGTCCTCCCTGCCAGGGAGAACCCTCCTGGCAGGGTTGTTGAGAAGATAAAATGAGACAATGCATGTGAAAGGTCTTTGAAAGATAAAAATGCTATATAAACGTGAGGCATAATCATTATCGATCAGGGAACGCTTCTTGTAAGAGATTGGCTTTGAGTTGGATCCAGAAAGGTGGGTGAGTGACGAGGCAGCTGAAGATGAAGGGCAGGCAGTGTTCCAGGCTCCGGGCAGAGAACAAACGAGGGCTGGAATGGGAGAGCGAGGGAACGGCAGGTGGTAGGGGTGAGACGTTTACCTGGTGCGATGGTCCTCAGGCTGGAGCTGGCATGGGAATCACCTGCAGGGCTATAGCTGAAACCCAGACGGCTGGGCCCCGCCCCAGGGCTTCTGATTCAGCAGCCTGGGCGGTGGAATGGATGGGGCCTGAGAATGTGCATTTCTAACGATGCTGATTCAGCTGGCTGGGGGCTACACTTTGAAACCCACTGACCAGGTAGACTAAAAGACCCCAGGTGGGGGCTGTGGGGGTGAGAAAGGAGCAGGGCAAACGCCATGACCGAACTTGTGGTGAGAAATTTGTGTCTGATACAGGTTCACTCAGAGGCAGGGGTAGCCGAGGAGTAAAAGGGTGTCAGATTCATTTTCAGGCAGGCAGGACTCGATTCTTGGCTTTGCCTGCCACTTACTATGTGACCAAGGTCAAGTTACTTAATGGCTCCAAGGGCTAGTTCTGTATCTGTAAAATGGGAAGAAGGAGAGCATCTACCTCATAGGCTTAGAAGGATTCAATGAGATGATGCTTACAAACCGCTTAGCACAGGCTGGACACGTTGTTAGTTTAATAAGTGATAGCTATTGTCACGATCGCTCTCGCATTTTCCTACATCACGCTGCATTCCTCTCTCTCAACTTCCAGACTGGGTTTGACCTCTCCCTACTCCTCCCTTCCACAGTTCTCAGGCCCCAGGGACTGCCAAGGTGGCGGCGGACTCAGAGCAACCCCTCTGCTGGTGGCAGACAGGCTGAGGCTCCGGCTGAGCAGGGACCGAGCGAGCTGCTAAGTGCCCGCCTACCGTGCTGCGTGCCAATGTCTTTTTTTTTTTTGTATTTCGCATGGTGCCTTTGTCCTGTGGTTAAATGTGTGGGTGTGCAGATGACCTTGTTAGGACAGAGAGCGCATCTCTTTGTGATTAACCTTCAGGCCCTCCCACCAGCTCTGAGAAGGCTCCCACCTTAGCAGAGTGTGGGAAGCCTTGTTCCTGAAAGTCCAAGACAGGAAGCCAGTAGGAGCCTGGGTAGAGGCCCCCAGCAGCTGCGGGCCTGGCACCCCTCAGACCCTCCCCACTCTCTGGGGCCGCTCACAAAGCCGCCTCTCCCTTCCCTCCTGCCAAGCAGGAGTCCAGGTGGCACTGATTCAGGTCAGGGCTAAATGTGGCTTCACAGCCCAGCTTGGCTTCTCTTCTCAGCACCAGCTTGTTAAGAAATAAATATTTATACCTGGCACCTGCCTTCTCCCACGTTCTGGCGGCCCCTGCTGTGAAGGTTCACGCTGAATCCCCAATCCCCTCTGTGCCAGCTCAATCCTGAAATGAGCCAGCCCCCTTGCCCCTGCTCCAGAATGGGGGCCAGGGATGCTCCGTGGAAGCTGGGCAGCAGCTGGGTCCCTGATTTAGTGATGACTGTTTTGTAAAGTCAAGGAGGGGGTGGCAGGGGAGCAGGTGACAGGAGGGATAAATCACCTCCACAGCAAGCCTCCAGCTCTGGCTGGGACATAAGCGTGGCAGGGGTGGCCCCACAGGGCAGATGGCTGCAGCTGCTCCAGCTCCTCCCCACTTGGCCTTTCTTCCCCACCCTTCTTGCAGGGTGACTAGCAGGGCAGGAAAACATTGATGGAGCTATTGATGAACTAAAGTACCTGTACACTGTGGCAGCCTCCCACTCACCCACCCGTGTGCCCTTTTGTCATGCTTTCATTTGTTCAATATTTACAGGGGGCCCTGTGGCTCAATGCCTGGCGCATAGTAGGCACTTAACAAATATTAGTTGAATGAATGAATAAGCACAGGTTTAGAGCTAGAAGATTCTGACTCAGGTCCTAGCCACACCACCCATCCATTTTGGGTCCTCAGGCAAGTCGCTGCTCTAAGCTGGGCCTCGGTGACACTGTCCAGTGGATGACAGCTCCTGGCCAGTTTCCTCACTTGTTGCTGGGAGGGCCTCACAGAAGAAAGAATGTGAAAGTATATTGTAACTCATCCTGCAAGTATTGGTTGTTACTGTTTAGTACCTACTATGTGCAAGACACTGGGAGCTGCTGAGATGGTGCAGCCTTCGGCTCTGCTCTTGGAAGCCACACTCTGTATGGGGATTCTGCCGGTTGGCCTCCCTCTGGCTCTCACATGGCCATGTCCCCCCTCGCCCCAGGCCCATCGTGTAGCCCCGAACTCACCGTCCTGTCCACACAGGCTACAGAGCGCCCGGCAAAGAGGCTGGCCACACCGCGGGCTACGTTGACTTCGTCGCTCAGGATGTCTTCCCACCTGCTATTGCGGAACTTGAACAACTTGTCCGTGTACGTGGCCACCCCTGGAGAGAGGAGGAAAGGGAGGCTGGTGGACGGTGGACCGTCCAACAGGTATGTCTCGGAGTACCTGCCACAGGGGTTAGGGCCACAGGTGGATGGGTCATCTGCTCAGGGTGAGCACTCCTTGTAGTATTCACTCAAGCAGGCGAGACTCCTGTGTTTGGGGGGCTGTCAGACATTCTCAGTTGAGAGCAGAGACTCTGAGGCTTATGAAAATGGGTCAGCCCAGCCTTAGGAACTATGGAAGAGATGTTACTGCTACCATGTGTCTGAGATGACCCTCACAGCTGGATTTCACTGTCTGCATGTGCTCCTATCACATCGTCAGGGAGATCTAGGATTGCCAATATTTCAGCACCCAAACTCAACCCAGAATGTCTCTTTGTCCAAGAGCTACATTCTCTGCTGGACTGCAGGACCTGATTTGGGCCTCAGAAAAAACTGTGTGGGTCTCTAAGTCCTGATCATGGAAAGACTGGAAGCTGAGCTCTGACAGGTCTGTCACCTCCACCCTCAGGGAGCCAGGTGGCAGTAGGCTCAGCACTCAGGCAGCCCTGAGAGATCCCTGCTCCCAGGACCAGAGAGCCCTACAAGGTAGTGGTCTCCACCTCTTTGGGATATTGACCCCTTTGAGAACTAGATGTAGGCTAAGGCCCCTCAGCTCAGGGAGTCTGCACCACACAACATGCCATGTGTAATTGCAGGAGGTCTGTGGCCTCCTGAAGCTCATTTATGGCCAAGAAGCTTTATTCTGGGATGTGGTGAGGAACTTCCGGTGGCAGGAGCTCAAGTCCTTCTGAGACCACTAAAGCAGAGCTCTCCCCTCTGCCCTCACCCTTAGTTTATTTCTTGCAAATGTGAGATCCAGAGCATTCATATTTTAGGAGGGATCATATTATACCCTCAAGGACTTGCAACAGAAACACAGAAGAGTAGCAGCTGAAGGAATTGGGGAAGGTGAGCTTGGGGAAGAGTGGACTTGGGGACAGAGACCCTGGACTTGACTCTTTGGCTGGCCCAGGGGACAGGCAATGGGCCGAGCCTAAAGGGAGCAGCGTGGCACAGTGGTTAAGACCTTGGGGTTTAGAGTAAATGAGGCAGAGGCTCAGTCTCAGTTCCACCCAGATTCTACTTCTAGGTTTTAGTTGTTGACTTTGGGCAAGTTGCTTAGCATCTCTGAGCCTCAGTTTTTTTGTTTTTTTTTTTAATAAAAGGGAATGACAATAACTGCATTCAGTTTACCTTGAAGAATAAATGAGATGATGCACATTAAAGGTTTAGCATAGAGCTCCTAAAGTGGTATGTATTAGACAGAAATAAATTATTCCCATTTCATAGACGAGATGCTCTTAAGGTCCTTTAGGGACATAAGGTCTCCACTGCACGGGTTTGGTGAGAGCCAGTGTGGGAATGAATAAGTGAATGAATGAATGATAATGAATGTGGGAGAGTGAGAGTGGGAGAGTGAGTGTGCGAATCTGAGGAGTGTGAGTGTATGTGAGGGAGTGTGAGTGTGACATGAGTAGGTGTGTGATAGTGAATGAGTGTGAGCATGTGTGGGTGAGGGCAGTGTATAAACGACCCCTCCGGTGGCTCTGCCCAGGAGAGGACAAAAGGGTTTGCCCTCTGGGTGGCCTCACATGGGGCTTCCTAACACCTTGGGGCCCCATGGAGGCTGGTGCCTAGCCTGCGGGGTCTGGAGTTGGTCTCAGGGATGTTCGCCAGACACCCTGGGAGGGAAAGGCCCTTCATGAGCAGAGCGGGAAGCAGGAGACCAACAGGTGTTTGTTCAGCTGGAGGCTTGGGCTGGGGAGCTGCAGGGGGTCTGTGCAGAGCTGCTGTGGCTCGGGAGGGATGCCCACTGGGGCAACTAAGGGGCTGAGTCCCGACAGAAGCACAGGTGCAACTTGGACTGCGGGAGCTCAGGGGCCTGGGCCGGTTCTTTCTTTTCTCCCAGCCTTCATTTCCTCTATGAGAGTTGGGGGTGACAGCTGTTCCCCCTCCCCCACAGCATCAATGTGGGAATTATAGGAGAAATCGCACTGAAGCCTGGCCCCAGGTCCGGCACCCCGAATTGCTCACTGGTAGCTCTGTACCCCTAAGTCTGCAGCCCCTTGTAGTAATCCCTAGGGGTCAGAGGCATTTAGAAATTCAGATTTTTCTTTCCTGGTTTAGAAATGTAACAGTGCACACACCGTTTATTACATAACACCCCCAGCAGGGGCTGGGGCGGCACCCCATAATTAAACACATTAATATTTCTGCAGTGAAATATATGAATATTCACATGAAGTGGGATAAATAAAGCCATAAATAGCTCACGTCAGCTCAGGACAGGTTTTGCTATTAGTTCATTTTCCCGCAAACACAAAAAAAGCACTTGAGGCTTTCAGAGCACCGTGGATTTCAGGACTGCAGACAGGGACTGTGGACCCAGACTGCGATTCTCGCGGCTGTACCCAAGGCAGTGGCAGCCTTGTCATCACTTCCTGATGCCTGGGGGGCCTCCGAGTGGCCCTGCAGGCTGCCCGGTCTCCAGCCGTCACCAACCGAGTGACCCTTGCCCTTCTCTGTCAAACCGGGGCCCCTTTAGACCGTCCTTTCAGCTGGTCTAGTCTCCCCTGAAATACCAAGACTCAGCTCTACCAAGCGTGGCCAGGTGAGAGGGCAGCTGCCGGCAGCCGGGGCTCTGCGCGGCTCTGATGGGCACCTTTGCGTTTAGTGGGGGAAATGGCTCAGCCACTGACTTCTGCCTCAGCTGGACAGGAGGAGAAAACGGGCCCAGGTGACTCTACCCTCGTTTGCCTCATCGCCTCCAATTCCACCCAAAACAATATTTCTCAAAGTGTGCTTTGTGGAACCCTGTCCTCTGTGAGCTGCCTGGAGAAAAGACTTGGTGATCGTTAGAGTTAGGGGAAGATCACACCTTCCATCTCCTTCTTGGGGATTCACAATGGATGTCAGTCTATTAAAACTTTGAAAAGTCCTGCAATAAATTACCTGCGTAATTATATTTAATCCAGCCTTTCCCAAATGAACTTGGTCACAGAACCCCTTTTGGCAGCTCACCTATCAGCATCCTGAGGAACTAGTGCTGTTCTTAGCAAATTGCTGTCCTAGGGTGTTGCTGTCTGGCCAGGCTCTGGGCTTTGCGGCCAGAGGGGTTGGGGTGGCCAGGGCCGTTAGCCTCTTCCTCCGTTCCAGCCTCCTGGCTTCTGGGCTGACCGAGGACGCCCAGAAGAATAAACTAATTAAGGTAAAATGTGCAGCAGCGATGCGGAGCCTTGTAGATCATAAATGGGAACGGCAAAATCAATGGCGGCCCTTCTGCAGGCAGAGGCCCGAGGCCTGGGCGACTGGAGGGATGGGAGCCTGTGATTTAGGAAGAGCAAGCGCTCTGGCAGCTGCAACCTGGGTAATTAGGTGTGTCAGGAAGACAGATAAACAGCGAGCTGTGCGGGTCGATGGCACTGGCAATAAACACCCAGCACTGGCCCCCGGCCCGTGTCAGCACCTAATTCTGCCTCTGGCTCCTTGTAGCTGCACTCTGCCCTGGGGTCCCTCACCAAGTTAGAGGGAGGCAGCTGCTCGGGGAGAGGAGAAGCTGCTAGTTGCAGAAGAGAGGGGCTCCCCTGAGTCCCTGGGGGAGACACTGGGAGGGTGGGGGCCTGGGAGAAACAGGAGGGTGTTCAAGGGCAGGGGGCTCTGGAGGTCACAGCCCCTATGAGAGGCACCTCTGGGGACTCCCATTCCCACCCTGACTTTGGCATCTTGGCATTAAGGGAGCCTCGAAGGTCTCAGAGTCCAGTGGAACTGTCAGTGGCTGTAGGCAGCCAGCTGGGAAGGCCCAGTGGGTGAGGCTCAGAAGCCACTGGCCCTGCTGAGTGCTGGGTGCTGTGGGAAGCCCCAGGGAAATAGGAGTATCCACCCCTGACTTGGGGTGCTTACAGTCCATTTGACAGCACGAGGGATAGATAGGTAGAGGAGATACCATGGGACCACAGTAAAACTAATACTAAACACTCCTACAGCACTTTCTATATGGCAGGCACTTCACATATTAACCCTCACTCATTAACCCTTACCACAACCCCACGAGATGGGTACTACTTTCATGCCCATTTTACAGATGAAGGGGACTTGCCTAAGATCCCACAGCTAGCAGAACCCCTGAGAGCAGGGCAGGACAGGACAGCACATCATGGAATTGCTGTGAAATCAGGATGGAAGAGGCTACAGTAATCAGGGAGGTCTTCATGATGGAGGAGATACCTAAATGGGGACTTGAAGGGTCAGAGTAACAACAGCAATGACTCTGGTTTAAAGAGCACTTAGTATGGCCAGGCTTTACAGGAAGCATTCCCTTTTACAACCATCATCTTGACTAAACCCTATGGCAACCCTGAGAGATAGTGTTACCTCATTTTACAGATGGAGAAATTGAGGGGCACAGAGGTTAAGTTAATGCCCAAGGTCACAGAGCTAGTAAATGGTGGAGACAGACTCAAACACGGGTCTTTCTGACTCCAAGGACTGTGTTTCCGAGACTTGCATTCTATGGCTGAGCCAGGCAGAGAGAGGAGGTGGTGCACCAGGCAGGCAAATGGCATAGACAAAGGCACCGAGGGGGCACCGAGTTTGCCTGGAGAGGAGAGTTTGTGCAGGTGGAGGAGGAAACGGGGCAGGAAGCAGCGATCTACTGCTTCTAGGACTGAGGGCAGAGGGGTCACTGGTGGTTTCTGATCTGGGGAGGGCAGTGTTTCCAGAAGATTACCTGGCAGTGGAGTGAGCGGTGGGCAAGCAAGGGAGAAAATGAAGTGGGAAGGCCCCTTTCCTCGGAGCTCATGCTTGACCCAGCGTGATGACAATGGGAGTGGGGGACGTGCTGGGGGCGGGAAGGGCAGAGGGATTGTTGGGTGTGCTGAGTTAGAGCAAGGGAGTGGTCCACAATGCGGGGCAGGGACAGGAGCAGGGACACTGGGCCGGCTGGGGGCGGGAGCAGGAGCTTGCCTTCAGACAGTTGCATTTGAGGTGGTCAGAGGGTGGCTGAGAAGGCATGTAAAGGGGTCACTGGCTGTGAGGGATGACAGCGTGCAGGGCAGTGAGGCTGGAGCTGGGGCAGGAGGGAAAGACCCGAGCCACAGACTGAGTCCCGGGGAGCAGCTGCGTTTGAGTGTAGGAGGGATCAGAAGGGGCAGAAATGGAGGAGTCATCAGACACAGAAACAGAAGGTGGGGCATCCAGGACAGCGGTGTCAATCAAGCAGATGGCACTCAATTCACTATCCCCCCCCCCCTTCCCTCCACACCCAGCTGTGCCCCGGAGGGCAACTTACAGCCACTGCGAGGGTGACTTTGAGCCATAAAGGGCTCTTCCTAAGGATCATTGGCCTGAGTGTCTCCTCCCCCAGGGGCTGCCCAACCTCAGGGAGATGACCTGACTCATGGCTTGGTATCGGTGGCAATATCGGTGGCAAAGAGAAGGGTGAGCAAAGTGTGGCAGGGCAGAGGCTCTGCCTCCAACGTCATTCATAAGGCAGAGAGATTACGGCCACAGTAGGGTTGGGGGTCAGTCAGCAACATCACCAGTCTCGGCTGACCTTGGGCAATTCGTGAACTTGTATTTTTCTTCTCTGTAACATGGGGTAATGGGAATGGCCACCTATTCACCAGGCTGTTGTGAGGATTATATTAGATAAGGTAAATAAAATATTTAGAGCAATACCTGGCACATGATAAGTTCCATAAATAATAATAATAATACCATTACCATCATCACCATCCTCCTCATCACCATCATCACCACAGGGGGAATTACTGGACATGACCACTGAAGGTTGTCATGAGTCACATCCCAAAGGCAACTGTGACATGAAGTATAAAATGCTTTACAAGACTTAGTCACTGAAAACCCAGCAAAACAGTGAGGGCCCCAGGGGAAGAAGGAACTAGTTCAGGCAAAGGACAGTTTTAAAAAGAATGAACCCTGGCTTCCCTGGGTCCTCGACATAATTTCTGACCCCGTCTTCCTCTCCACCCCAGGATGAGGAGGGAAATCTGATCAACCCCTGGCAGGGGCTTCACCCACAAGAGCTTCGTTGGCCCTCCCCACAGTCATGTCAGGAAGAGGGAGTCTTTACTTTACAGAGAGAAACGAGCTCAGAGGGTAAACTCATTCACCTAAGGTTGCACAGCTGTTAAGCGGCAACGCTGAACCTCAAACTGTGATCTAACTGCAAAGCGCCCCTACCTCCCCCTCCATACTAAAGACCTGGGGTGGGGGCTGGTGGAGGGGAGTCTTCGGTTTCCAGGGAACCTAGATCCGTGTTATGACTGAGGAAATGTCCTCCAGGGCCCCATACTCTTTATGGTGCTGCTTTGACAGCCTCGCCCATTCTTGCTGCTTATGGAGCCACGTGTGAGTGAAGCACAGTAGGGGTGGGGGCAGGGAGCCTGAGTGGTTCATGAGCTCAACTCCCCAAATTGGGCCATGCTGGGTGAGCTGAAAAATCAGGACTATGCATCCAAGGGAAACATCACTGGGGATCAGGGGATCCTAGAACCTAGAGGATCCTAGGAAAAGAGAGTGAAGACACAGCGCCGTGTATCCCAGGCTTTCCCAGGGACAGGAAGTCCTGGACACCCTGTTAACATGCAGATGCTGGTCCAGCAAGTCTGGGGTGGGGCCTGAGATTCTGCATCTTATGAGCTTCCAGGTGTTGCCAGTGCTGCTGGGCTGCAGAGCACACTCCGAGCAGCAAGGTGCAGAGTACCTGAGTGTAGCTGGAACTGGGCCTGGGTGAAGGAGCTGCTGGACAATGGGTGTGCTCGCTCTCCAGAGCAGATGGCTCATCTGCTGTGTAGGCAGAGGAGGCTGGAAGTGCATCCCGCCCCCAATTCCCTTTCTTCTCTCTGGCACAGTGACTGACGCCTCCTCTCTGAGAGGTTACAAAAGCCCCTGCTGAAGGCCTAAGTATAACACAGAACACAGAAGCCATCAAAGGAAAGGGTGATAAATCCAAGTCCATAAAAATAAAAATTTTCCGCATTGCAAAACCCACCATGAGCAAAGACAAAAAAAAAAAAGACAAACAAGGGAAAATTATTTGCAACTTGTGTTACAGACAGAGGGCGAATTTTCCTAATTTATAAAGAAGTGTTACAAATCAATAAGATAAAAATGGGCAAAGGCTATGAGCAGACAAGAGATTTAAATATATAAAAATATGCTCAGCCTCACTCATTTTAAGAAAGATGAAAATTAAAACTATACATAGGTACCAATATTTGCTATTGGATTGGCAAATATTTTTTTAAATGATGACACATTGTGTTGGTGAGACACGTTGGGAAATGTTCACTTGTGTCAGGGCTGATGGGACTGTAATTAGGAATGTCCCTTTGAAGCACAATTTGGCAATGACCATCAAAACAGCATATGTATATTCCTTTGATGCAGCAGTTCCATTTCTATGGACTTACAGAGAAACACCTGCAATTGTGGAAAATGACATGTTAAACAAACATTGATTTGGTGGCACTGTTTGTAAGGGCAAAAGATTGCAAGGAATCTAAGTGTTCATCAATAGAGGACCAATTCAATGGGTGACAAATCTATACAATGGAGTACTATACAGCCATAAAAATGAGAAAGCTCTTTGTGTGATACCGTGAAATAATATCCAAAATGTATTTTTAAATGAGAAAAGTAAGGGGCAGCACTGTGAGTAGAGCATGCTGCTATTTGTATAGATTGGAGATAGCAGATTGGCAGTGCTCACTCTCCTGAATGGAATGAGTGAAAATGAATAAGGTAAGTGGTGGGGCTCGGCTCACACAGCCTCATCCAACTCCCGCACTCCGGATTATGTGGGCAGGAGAGCTCAGGACCATGCAGGGCAGCAGCTAGGTAGCCAGTTCAGGATTCCTGGAGGATGGGCTCTGACTGGGAACTGTAGGAGGTCCTGCGACCAGCCTCTTGTCCTACGTTGTCCTGCACACTCTTCTCTGTGTTTTTTACCAAGTAAAATTGCCTGAAACAAACTGGTTTGCATTTTTCCAGGTCAGTTAAGCCATAAGCTGGTTTTCTGCCACAGACCTTCTTGGGATTGTGGTCAATCTTCCTCTGTTCCCTCCCTCTCATCTTTCCGACTCTTAACCCTGACCCATGCCCACCTGGAACCATAATCTGGGTGGCGTGTTGTTTACACTATGGTCCTTTTCTCTTTCTGCTTCTACAGTCTCTCTCCCATGGGCCAGGAAGAAGGCCTATGGTCCCTCTGTCCAGGCTCTGGCTTTCTTCATGCTGCAGAATTATAACTATTGCTTAGAAAGCATTTATTAAGTCTAGACACTACAAGTGCTTTTCATTTATTATTTCCGTTGTTCATTTAAATATATGAATTAAATGTTTACTAAGTGACATAAGAACTTTGGTCCTGGAGATACAGCAGCAAACATGACAGTTTCCATCCCCATGGGGTTTAGTAGAAAAGTAGCAGAGATGAAACACAAACAAATACATAACATACTTTCAGACAATGGTAAATGCTATGAAGAGAAATAAAGCAAGTTAAGGGCACAAGGAGTGACAGGGGTATGATTTTAAGGTGCTCAGGAAGCACTCATCTGAGGAGGGGCCTGAATGAAGTAAGGAGTGAGCCCTGAGAACAGTGGTGGGAAAAGAATTTCAGGTAGAGGGAACAGCGTGTATGAAAGCCTCAGGTGGGAATGCAGCGAGCAAGAAGAAGAATGGAGAAAACAAGGTCAGAAAGGCAACCTGGCTCACATCAGGAGGGTGTTATAGGCAATGGCAAAGACTTTGGAGAGAGTCTATGGAGCTACTACTGCAGGTGAGCTTATGAAGTTGATATGATTTTTCCTATTGTACAGATGAAAGGGTTGAGACTGAAAGAGGTCAAATATCTTGTCCAAAGTACCTAGTAAGTAAAGGGAAGATTCCAGGTTGTACCAACTGACCCCCACAGGACACTGCCAGGATTCGGGGTCTCAGTCCTCTTCTAGGGACTCCAGTGCTGACCCCCCAAAGGCTGGCTGAGGGAAAGGACAGGGACTGTCCTTCCACAGGTCGGTCCAATGCTCTGGCACAGGCTAAAGGAGCCCTCAGTTGCATGCCACGGGCAGGTAGGGGCTGGCTGGGGATCTCAGGTTCCCCACAGTGGGTAGGGTGGCAATGGCTGAGTGTCATGCCAGCTGGACCCAGGGAAGTGCTGACACAGCACAAGTGTCCCTGCTCCACACCCCGCCCACTGTCGATGAATCAATTGAATCACTCAACTGAAAAATTAACTCAAACCCACAGACATCCCTCAAACCCACAGAAGGTCACTGGGAGGCGTACGCCTGGGGCTGAGGCTGCAGGGCACCACCATCCTTACCCCAGCCCTGGGAGCCCAGCTCCAGCCTCTCTGAGGGAACACTTGTGCCCTCAAACCCAGGGCCTTCTGGGGGTTCCATCTTACCTGACTCCTCTTTTCTGCCCTCTTTTGGCAAACCTCTCAGGCCTAATAGCTCGTGTCTTGTCTCTTCTTCCTGGATTTATTTATCAAGTTTTAACTGTGCTATTAGGGTGCTCAAGGTCTGGCTGGGCCAGAGGGATGCACAAAATGACTAACATAGGGATTTTGCCCTCAAGGAGCTTAGCGTCCACAGGGCTGGGAGAGGGGAATCAGATACTTAGAGAAATATAAGGCCATGTTGGGGATAGAGTGTAAACTTCATGAGGGCAGGATTCTTCTGTTTCATTCACTGGGGCATCCTCAGTGTCTAGAATAGTGCCTGGCACACAGTAGGTGCTCAGTAAATATTTGTCCAATGAATGAACACATTAGTGAATGAAAGGGCTATGGTTAGGCTGAGCATGAACCTAACATGACTCTGGGGTAGTGGCCCCCATCTCGACTGCACATGGGAATTACCTGGAGATCTGATAACTGAGTCCCATCCCCAGGGGTTCGAATTGGGCTGGACTGGGGTGCACGGTGGGAACTGGGAGTGTTAAAAGCTCCCCAGGAGATTCTAACGTGCAACCCTGGCTGAGCGCCACTGCTCTAGGACTCACCATGGAAGACTCTAAGAAAGTGGGAGGGGCTGCTGCTTCAGAGACACCTGACAGGTCCCATCCCAGGTGCTCTGTGCTCAGTGAGCAAGGAGGAGAGCGTCCCTTCCTCTGGCATCCTGCCTGCAGAGCCCATGTTGAACACCACCCTTCCACAGTTCTCCCTGTTTCTGTTTCCCTGTCCTCTAACATCACCCTGGAGACTCACCCCTTCCTCAACCATCCCTTGCTGCTGTTTCCCTCCTGACCTTGCCCCACATTAAAGGGTTGATCAGCCCATCAATTAATTGTGTCCTAATCCAATCTTGGCTTGGTTGGAGAGAGGGCAGTAAATCCAGCTGGGTAATCATGCCCTGATATTTGTGTAGGGATAATTACTATCTCTCAGGCCTCACTTGGTGGCAAGATGAGATGAAAACCCATAAAACACTACGAGGGGCTGTGGCTCATTGTTTCTTGGCTGCACAGGGCTGGCTGCCAGCCAGCCAGCCCTGCCCGCCCCGGCCCCTGGCATCTTCCCTAACCTCGTCCTCTCTCATTCATGCATCTGGCAGGACTCACCATGAGGGGCAGTCTAGGGTCTGGATCCTGGCTTGGGCTCAACAACTAGTAGGGGCCTCATTATGGGCCCTGGGGACAGCCAGTGTGTGTGTGAGGGGGAGAGGAAGGGAAGGTGGTCCCCATAGCCAGGCAATCACCTGGCCCTAGGAGGTTAGGACAGTAAATACACAGGTATGAAGCACAGGTGTCATTCAGACCAACCCAAGAGCCTGTTGCCATCTGAAAGAATCCAGTGCACATCCACGCGGGCCTTACAGGGACATGAGGTCCTGCATCCTTCAGGAGAGTGTCCTGGCCTGGGATTTCCCTGAAGATGTGATAGCCCCATGGGAGACTTCATTCTAGTGGACCTGAGAGAATGTGAGAGTTAGGAGCTGGGAACCACCTGCAGCCCCAAGAACACAGCCCCCTAACTCAAGAAACGCTGAGCGCCCAATATGAGCCAGGCTCTCCGCTCAGCCCCGATGACACAGGATTGAGCAAGGTCATAGAGTGTCTTGGTTAAAAGGATGAAGCTGGAGTCAAACCCCTGGGTTTGAGTCCTGGTACTTGCAAGTTGTGTGGCCTTGGGCAAGTCATGTGATCTCTTTGTGCCTCAGTTTCCTCAACTATAAAGTGAGATACACCAGTACCTACCCAATCGAGCTACTGTGAGGCTTAAATGAGATAGTTATTATAAAGTGCTTAGATCAGGGCCTGGCACACAGTAGGTGCTATTTAAATACTGTCACCATTACTGTTACTATTATTTAGCTTTCTGGGCATCAACTTATTTCTTTCATTCCTTAGTGTAGAGGACGTTGCTACTCAAAGTGTGGTCCTTGGATCGGCAGCATCATCATAGCCCAAGCGTGTGTAAGTGATGCAGGATCTCGGGCCCCACCCAGACCTGCTGAGTCAGAGTCCACATTTACATGAGACCCCCAGGTGACTCAGATGGACGCTCTGGACTAGAAAAGGCTCCACGAATTCAAGGTCTGCCTTCCTCCAAGTTGTACCCCCATCACCCAGCACCTCTAGTCTGGCATTGGGTAGGTGCTTGGCAGGTGAGTAAATGAGCTCAGCTGAAAGCTGTGGGGGCCATCGAAGGACTTCAAAGCATTTAGAAAAGCGCCCTTGAAACAGCATGGAGGGCAACTACAGAGGACCTTTAGCTGGCTATGGTGGCCACCTGGGTGAGAAGTGCTGCGTGGCTGAGGCAGGCAGGAGCAGTGTGGGCACGTGGGGTGGGGAGGGAGAGAAAAGGAGGGGCTAGGAGGACTGGGGGCTGCTCCTAATGGGAGGCACAGCCCGAAGGTGAGGACCGAGCCTCTGCTCAAGGCCCTCCATCTCCAGGCCCAGTGGCCAGAAGATGACAAGCTTCATGTACAAGAAAAGAAGGGGTCCTCCTGCTGGGACAGAGCAAGGTTCTGGGGGCAACAGGGGGCTATGCCTGAGGGAGCACGTGACAGTGGCCTGAGGAAGGCCAGGGTCCCCAAGGCCCTGCCCCCAGTTGGTGCTGGGAGGAAGAAAGTGGGAAGCAGGAAGAGGCCCCAAGACCCTTACCTGAGAAGGCATTATTGGTGTTGAGGAAGTAGATCTCCTCACGGCCATCCCCATCGATATCACAGGCTGTCACCCCGATGGCGTTGCCCTGCCGGTCCCGCAGCGCATAGTAGGGGGAGCTGCGCTTGTCCACTGCAATGTTCACCAGCCGCTTCTGGGCCCGGTCGTACTTCAGAACCAGGTTGGGGCCGTTGTACCTGGAGGGGAAGGGGAAGGGGACATTGGGGAGGAGCATCTGGGCCATGTGGTTCCACCCGGCCGGCAATGGGCCCAGAGTCTTCCAGGAGAGCTCAATGTGGGGCAGTTCAGCCTCACAGCATTCCTGAGGCACCCTCAGCAGCCTTGCCTAGGGGGTCCCTGGGTGTTAAATGAGTGTCCCTGAATCAGACATGGGCCCAGGCACAGTGAGAGTCAACTGAGCCCACATGGGACACAACATAAGGAGCAGGGTAGTGGAGGGGAGTGGGAAGCCTGTGACAAGCCCCTTACCACAGGCTACACTGAAGAAACAAGAACCTCCCAGACATTTGCCTTGACCATTTCAATGTAAAAGACACTGTCATATTTATGATCTCATTCATTTAAATCTAACAACAATTAGGCAAGGGAGGTGAGGAAGGCTGCATAATCAACCTGTTTTATAGATGGAGCAACTGATAAGTTTCACCAGGGAAACTAAGGCTCAGAGAGGTTCACTGCCCTTCCCAAGGTAACACAGCTAGTAAGTATCAGATGCTGGAACTCAAACTCAGGCCCTTTCTGCTATCCTAAGAGCCCTTGTGTGAATGAGCTGAGGAGGAGCAGAGGCTCTGTGGCTGCGGTTTGGGATGACTCTCTCCTGACAGAAGTCCCAGCATTTAAGCAGTAAATATGAAATTTGCATCTCAGACAGGAGATTATAAACACATCGAAAGTCATTAGGCAGACCTGCTGGATTTCTTTTTCTATGAAAGTCAAAACCAAATGGTTAAAGTGCTCATCAGTCCTCATCTCTCTGGTTTCATTCTCCTGTAGCCACATGGCCCCAGGCATGGTCTTGCCTCAGGGACTTTGCACTTGCTGCTCCCTCTGCCCAGGATGCTTTTCCTCCAGGTGTCCACATGGCTGTCTCCCTCCTTCACCTCCTTCGGGCCCTGGCTCCGTTGTTCCTTCTCCGAGGCTTTCCTGCCCACAGTCCAGAAACTTGCAGCCACCACCACCCTGCACTCCTTCACTCATTCTTCCCCGCTGCTCTCTTCCCCCATGGCTGTTACCACCAGCTGACGAACTGTATCTTCTTGGTTATCTGCTCCTTCTCTGTCTGATCCTACTAGAATGTCAGCTCCACGAGGGCAGAACATTCTGTCTGTTTTGTTCCCCAGAGCCTATAACAGTGCCTGGCACACAATAGGTGCTCAATAAATATTTGTTGAATGATTAAATGAGCTTATATCCAAGTCATAGGGGCTTGGGTAGATTTCTCATCATGAAGAAAGCGGAGTGCCCAAGGTCACCCCCTAGACAGCACAGCTATGGATGTCTGAAGGCCTCCTCCCACTCCTGGTTCCAAAGGAACCCAGACAACCCCCATCCATTAGTCCCTGGCCTCTGCCTTTGTTTTAACCTGAGTGTGAGCATCCTGAGTTCAGCTACCAGCCTCTGGATGGTCCTGGGCAGAGAACAATTTGGGGAGAGTGGGGAGAACTCTAGAAGGTCTCTGAGAGAAATGATTTCTTGCTTTCCTGAAAGAGATCCAACTTGGCCCTCTCCTTCGTCACCAAGTGCAAAGCCTGTGAAGTTTGGGGGATGCTGAGCAACTGGCTGGGCGCCTTCTGGCACCCACAGTGTGTGAAAAGGGAGACAGAGCTCACTGGGGGCTGAGTCAGCACCTGGTGATGGAAGGTTGAGCCTTAAATGTCTCAACAAAGAGTGTCTGAGGGCTGTGTTGAGGACACAGCATGACCTAAGGGACGCATCTAAGCAAGAGAGTCTGAACACTTGGGTTCCAGCACTGTCAGCAGCTGGCTCCAGCCCCCAGGGACAAAAAGTGCCTTCTGGGAGCTAAACACTAGTCCTAGCCTCCGGGTCTTCTCTTTACCACCGTCCCTACTGCTCCTCACAAGACACTGTAGTCCTCAGGTGCTGGGCCTTATTAAAAGCACTTTCACAAGCATTGTCTCACCTAAACTCACACAGTCCCAGAAAGAAGGTAGGAAGCAATTTTTCTAGAATAAGAAACAGGATCAGAGAGGCAAAGTGAGCTGTTCAAGGTTACACAGCTCGTACGTGGCAGTGCTGGGCCTCCAACTGTCTCCAGGGTCTAAATACTGTGCTCTTTCCATGTTGCCTATTAGTTTTGTAACCTTGGCTGTTCAGAAACCCATGTTCTGGGTTTCTCTTCTACAAAACAAGAGAGTTGGACTAAATCGGAAGGCCACAAAAGGGATGTCAGTTCCCACACGGACAGACCTGGGCAGCTGGATGTAGGTACGTGAGATTTCATGCTTCCTCTCTCTGACACCTGCCAGAGGTTGTGGGGCACTTCTAAGGAGTTCAGGAGGCTTTGGAGCTCAGTGAAATGGGGTTAGGCACTGGGAGAGGGCCCATGTTCTTAAAAAGCAGATGTGACTTCATAATCTCTGAGCCTGGGCCAGCGGGCGAAGTGATTGGTTTGGTGGCGATTGGAAAGTCTGCTTGAGAGACACGAGCATGGCACAGCCCATACTTGTGTGAGCGCCATCCAATGTTGGTGCCAGTCCACTGGGACAGGACTGCTGTGGGCAGGGAGGGGCCTGGGGGTTGGGCCCAGGGCAGCCTGGGCGTGGGCTCCTGGCCCTGCCACTTTCTGGTGCTAACCTTGAGCTTGTCACTTAATTTCTCCAAGTTTCAGTTTCCTTGTCTACTACATCTACTGTTACGTAACTCACAGGATGGCTGTGAGGATGAGAGAGAGGGTGTGACAGTGCTTGGTAAGCTGTGAAGAGTTACACAACTGTATGTTCTCATTATTAGAAACCCACAAACCAGTGAGGCATGCTCTCTCACTCCCCAGCGATCATTTTGAGAGTTTTCAAACGCACTCTAGTACTCCTCTTCCTAAAACGTCCCACCCGAACATGCGTCCTCTGCGGGTGTCTTTGTTTATTTCCCTTTATAACTAAAATTCTCAGAGTTGTCTTCACAAGCTGTCTCCACTTTCTCATCACCCATTTACCCACCCCAATCCGCCGCTTCCTTCCCCCAATTCCAGCCGAGCCGCTCTTGTTACTGCTGGTGGCTTTCGTGTGGCCACATCCAAGGACACCTTTCCAGTCTCCCTCGGCCTCCACCGCACTACCTCCCTCTTAAAACCTGCTCCCTTGGCCCCGAGGCTGCCATCGGCCTCTGGGTTGCCTTCTCTCCCTGCTCCCCCCTCTCCCCTTTTGCAGGTTCTTCCTCCTCTCTGCCCTCTTAATGTTGGAGTCCCCGGGCTTGGTCCTGGGCCACCTTCTCCTCTCTGTCCCCCTTCACCAGGGGATAATATTCATTCCCAAGACTGACAACTCCCAAATTTATATCTCTTACCCAAATCCCCCGTCCAACCTCAGACTCATATATCTGACTGCCTACCTGACATCTCTCCTTGCACCCGCAGTCATCGCTGATGGAACTATTGATCGCTCATTCCCCTGCCCTGCAGTGGGCACCCAAGTACTAAAACCAGAAAGCTGGCGCCCGTCTTGGTTTTCCCACCCCCTCGTCTTCGCATCTAATGCAGCCGCCAATCCTGTCATTTCTACCTCTTAAAATATTTCAAGTCCTTTCGCTTCTTTCCTCCCCCACTGCCACCATCTCCAGAGGGCCTCCTTCCTCTCTTTCCTCACTTGCCCCCATCAATCTAATGCCCCCATATCATAGCCACAATCATCTTTTTAACACACAGATCTGACCGGCCATTCTCCTGCCTTAAACCCTTTGGTGGCTCCCCATTATGTTGCAATGGAACCCAGACCCCTTATCACGCCTGGAACCGGGAGCCCAGCTCGGTCTGCTGCCCGCTTTGCTGACCTCCTCCTCCAGCCACACGGGTCCCAGCATTCTGGCAGGCGTGGTCCCAGACCCGGCCTCTCACAGGACTGCTCCCTCTGCCTAGGACACGCTCTTCACCTCCCTCTGGCCTCTCATGCTTTAGGCCTCACCTTCAAAATCATCGGAGAAATCTTCCCCTCCTGGGTATCCACTCTCCCACTCTTGTTTGGTTACTTACTTCTTGGCCATTTCTCCCAGCAAACCATAAGCTTCACGAGGACAGGACGGTGTCTGCTTTGTTCACTGCAGTCTCCCCATCACCTCGTGCATGCCGAGGGCCCAATAAATACTTGTAGAGTGAGCTAAAGAGACACAGCCTGTGGAAGGTACCAGTTCCTTTCTGGGAGGCTGAGCCAAAGGTTGACCGAGCCACCAGTTTCTTGATTGGTCTTTGGCCCTCTACTTTTATTAATTCCCAAAAGATACAGATATATAAATAGTAATGACAGAGGAAGACAAAAGCTGGTGTTCTGGATAAGAGTGAGAGAGAATACCAAAATGTTATAGATACAGAGAATCAACCTTTTTTTTTCTGTTCAGAATCATTGACCCATGTGAAAAAATAATCTCTTCGGCAGTTACATAAAGAGAACCCAGATAATAGGATGTAATAATTATTGGGTACCTACTACAGACGAGATACTGTGCTAAGTCATTTACAGATGATAACTCATTGCACATAAATAAATTTTTTTTACATTTGAAAGATATGTAAAATATGCTATTTTAAAAATTAAGAATACAAACCTTTTTTCATTTAAAAAGGAAAACAATGAAAAATATATAGGTATTCAACATTATTGTCAGGGGAGAGAGGTAGGGCAGAAAGAAGAGACAGATGTATGTTTACACAAAGAATGCAAGATAGAGACACACAAGAATAAATAAAAATAGAATCTGAGCGAAACCCGGAGCACAGAGAGAAAAACACATGCATAAACACAGGCTGGCTCATATAGAAACAGAGACTCGGAAAAGGGGATATGCAGACCTGTAGAGGCAAACAGAGAGACCCCTGGGAAGCTGCAAAGTCAGGGAAATGGCAAAGAGACCACAAGGCACTATCATAGAGAAACAACCCATCTCGTGACCATCAGCATTTCCTCTAACGGCATAGGGGCATCTTATTCTTGGCCACTTACATACCCTTCTTTAACAGCTGATGAAAGTGAGTTTCAGAAAAAGTGACTTTCTGAAAGTCAAACAGCTAATCATTAGACAAAATAAACTGAAAGACAAACTTATCCCTTAGCCTAGGGCAGGGATCAGCGAAAGGATGGCCTTTGGACCAAATCTGGCCTGCTGCCTATTTTTGTAAATAAAGTTTTATTGGAACATAGACATGCTCAATTCATTTACATGTGGCTGCTTCTGCTATACAATAGAGTAGTTGTGATAGACTGTATGGCCCAAGAGTTAAAAATGTTTACCATTTGACTCTTTGCAGAAAAATATTTCCTATCTCTGACTTAAAGGGTTGTTAGCCTTATATTAGGGCTCTATTAAAAGTCCTAAGTGATCATTATCAGAACAGAACACAAAATAAGAATAAGCTTTAGTGAAAACTACTTTGGAGTCAGCACTTGGAAACACACAGCTTTCTTTTTTTTTTCCTTCTTTAAAATCTTTATTGATTTCAGAGAGAGGAAAGGAGAGGGAGAGAGAGAGATAGAAACATCAGTGATGAGAGAGTCATTGATCGGCTGCCTTCTGCACACCCCCGACTGGAGATCGAGCCTGCAACCCAGGCATGTGCCCTGACAGGGAATCGAACCCTGATCACCTGGATCCTAGGTTGACACTCAATGGCTGAGCCACGCCCGGCCAGGCAGTTTTCTGACACAAGTATTTCAGGGAGAGTATAGGTTGAATTCAAGGAAGATATTAGGTCTTAGGATGGAGACTGTGAGGCAAAATAGTCTGAAGAGAAAAAAGAGACAGAAAAGTTGCCTAAGGTGAGAACAGTGTTCTCTAGATGGGGTTTATCTAAGGCTTGGAAGTGAGCAAGAGCGCGTTCCCTCCCTCTCAATGAATGATGTGATCCTAGGGTGTCGTAGATGATCTCCACAGATGGCCGCCACCTTCTTCCCTCTCTGTGCGCACACGTTACTTCACCCGAAAGGAGGTGGAATCTATTTGCCTCCCCTTGAATCTGGGCTTGCTTCAATTAGCAGCATATGGTGGAAGTGATGTTGGGCCAGTTCTGGGCCTAGCCTTTAAGAGGGCTACTATGTGTCTGGTAAAAGCCAGTCACCATAATAGAAATTTCATACCTTGAGACCACCATGCTCTAAGGCAGCCCAATCTAGCCCCACAGAGAGGCCATGGAAAGAGCCCAGAGGCACCAGATATGTGACTGATGTCGTGGGCCTTCCACCCCTGCCCAGCCAACAGCTGAGTGAGTGACATCAGCGGATGTCACATGGAACAGAACCACCCAGCTGAATTTGCCCAAATTTCTGACCCACAGAATTGTGAAAAATGATACATTTAAAATAAATGTTTGGGAAAGAAAGTAGATAACGATGACCTATGATTTGAGACCCAAGGGGAAAAGGAATTTTCCAAGTATTGTTCATAAATCAGTGAAATTCTCTAGAATAGCCATTTGAATTTACAGTTGACAGGTCTCCCTGGGGGACGCCTGGATCTGTTGAGTTGATACTTGCGTCTCAGAATATCTGAGGATCTGTGCAGAGCCTGAGAGTAGGAGGACAATGAGAAATACAAGATTGCAGAAACCTGTTTTCTCCCGCCTCATTCTCAGGTCTTCATTCCTTCCTAGCCATGACTGTTTCCCACTTTGAATGTACAACCTTTAACATAAGTGATTTCTTTGGAGATGTGTGTCATGCTCTTTTTTTTTTTTGCTTACATATTTAATTCAATGAAAGCCATTGAAGTTAAACAGGACCAGAACACATATGGGAAAGCATTCAGACAGGAGATTCACAGACTATCCTGGGATAGGATATGTCCTGAGGCCAGGGCTTAGTTTAAAGGAATGGAGATTTTGTTAATGGGAAGGTTCCAGGTGTGTTGATAACTCTGGGGCTGAGGATTTTAAAGGGGAGTAAATTGGAAAAGTCTAGAAAGGGCATCCATCCCAGAAAACAAACAAACAAACAAATTTGATCCTGATTAGGAGCTAACCAGGATGGAGAAGACCCCACAATTAGAGGGCAAAGAAGGAGGTAACTGAGATGAAGAATAAAAACCTTTTGTCCTAAAGAGTGGATAGTTTTTCAAGAAAGGAATGTTTGGCACCAAAAGGTCAGAATAATCTGCAGTGATGAGTGTCTGTTTGTAAAAACTCCATGCAGACGGATTGATTTACACCTTGTGCTAAAAGAAATCTGTGCTCAGCATGAGCTCTGTGCTCTTGGAATTTCTTACATTTTGATGAGCATAGAAGCACCCAGAAGGAAGAGACTACCCTTTGCAGTTCTATTCCCCACCATACCCAGTACAATGCCAGGAAAAGACAGGTGCTCAGTCTTGTTTGTTGATGTTGTTGTTGATGATGATGATAAAGGTCATGACTCCATTCCTCAGTACATGTTAATCTCAAGACAAGAGCAAGACAAGGAGGCAGGAATTCCATAAACTATCAGAGGAGAAATTCAGGTGACAGGTGGAGGCTGTGCCAATCAGGATTCTTTGGTTGCAGGTGGGAAGAACTCCACCTGCCCTTGTTGAATTTATTGGCTCGTATGTCCAAACCACCAGAACATCACGGGTACAGGTAGGCTTCAGGGCAACTGGAACCAGGGTCCTGACCAGAAGGTTGTCAGGACCTCACTTCCCTTTCTCCCTTCCTCCCTTTATCTGTCTGTTGGCCTCATTCTCTCGCTCCATCCCGCTTCACAAGGCTTGACCTGTGGTAACACCTCAGCTTCAGCACAGAGTGGAGATGCGTTCTGTCCTCAGTTCCAGTGGGAGAAACTCCAGGGAAGGGCTGTGATCAGCCCAGGTGGGGTCACATGTCCATCCTCAGAGCTGGGAGCTGGGAGCTGGGAGCCCGCCTAGGATTGACAGCCTTCAATTAGTACCAAAGCTAGTGAGAGCAGCATCCTGGGAGCCACATATTTTCAGGAAGAGAAGTGCCAGAAAGGATGAGGAATGTGTCTCTAGACAGACAGTCATTCATCTGGATCTGCACATTCTGGAGACAGACTTGCCAGGGCCTACTGATGGAAAGCGATGACTCCCTGGCACCACCGAGTCCCTGTGTCCTCAAGGTCCATCTCAAGGTCCTCTCATTTCTCCCCAGAAGTCCCAGAAAGAGGTAAACACAGAAAGTGGAACAACTGTTTGAGTCACTATGTTCTTGAAATGGGTCTGGCTCTTGGCCTCCTGCCTGCTCCTGAAGCCTTTGTTCTGGGCAGCATAACTGGCTGTGGGGAGGCAAGAGGGCACTGAGAGTTGGCAATGACAAGCCCAGTATGGGGCATGAGGGGACACAAGGTGAGCCCTGGCCCAAGTCTGTGATCAGCTCTCCATGGACTCAGGCAAATCACTTAACTGCGTGGTCACAAAATACTTCAAATCTCTGTCCAAACTTTCTTCCTTCATGCTATCACTACCTAGAAGCTTTAGCTGAAAAGTCATTGGTCTTTGTATCTGTCTCTCTTTTGTTTGGAGAGGTGGGTCAAATCCGGAGCAGAATAGTGGGGCAAATAGCCCATGGATACTTAGTCTTCTTTAAGAGTTAAAAAGTTAAGCCAATCATTCTGCACTGAGTTCACTCCACACTCCAGGGTCTTATTTCCAGTGGGCACACTGCACAGCATAAGATGTAATTCTCAGCATATAGACCCTCCAGCCTAATGTGGCAAACAAGGAGTGTCCCCAACCCCAGGCTTTCAGAGGAGGGAGAGGTGACCACTTCTGCCGGGGTAAAGTCTTTATAAAGGATGTACATTTGATCTAGAACTTGAAGGATGCTTAGGATTTTAATAGATATATGAGTGGATTTTAATAGATATATGAGTTAGGCATTTACAAAAGAAATGATGTGAGCTATGAAGCAGATCAGGGAACAGAAACATATGCTTAGGGAGTAGAGGGTAGACTAGCTGGACAGTACAGAGGTGAGTGTTGGGCAATAGTGGAAATGAGTGGAAGGCAAACTGGAAAGTACATGACATCTAAGACAGTGGAAGATATGGCATGTTAACCAAGACTTTAGATTTTATCTAGTAGGAAATGGGGAGCCTCTGAAGGATTATGGACAGGGTGTACCATTATATCAAAGTACTGTTTTGGAGAGCAATTGTCTAGTGGCTGTGTGGTGAGAGAATTGAAACAATAGTGCAGAAGAATGGAAATTCCCCTGAATTATTCCTAATACTTCTTCTGAACTAACTTGAGCAGGTTTCTGTTCCTTGCACACCAATGACACCTAAGACAGCAGAGTCAAGAAAGCACAGAAATCAGGAAAGCAAGGGTTAAAAAGAAAGGCGTGGCCAGCAATGCTAAATGCTTTCCAGAGGTCAAAAAGGTGAACAAGCAAATAAATTTGGCCGTTGGGAAGCCACCATGGCCTTCATGGAAGCTGTTTCCTTACAGAGGGAGGAAAGAGGAGCTAGATTGAGGGCATAAGATAGCGGGTGGGCAATAGTGTAGATGACTCCATGGGAACAAGAAGGGCTCAGGAAGGCCTAGGATATTGGCCAGGGGATGCAGGGTTAAGCGATGGTTTCACCAAGCTCTGGGGCCTGTGCATGTTTGCGGGCAAGAGGAAAAGACCCAGGAGGGCAGTGGACTTGGAGGGTACCTAGACAAGATGTGTAGGAGGTGGAGGGGAACAGCGTGTAAAGTACCAGCAGATGGGTTAGGCCTGGAGTCAAGAGAAGAGGAAAGGAAGCCAGGATGGGTAAGAAGACAGGACAAGGTAGAAGACAGTGACTAGGAAATTGATGCCGAGACCTTGGTCTGCTCATAGGTAAACAAGAGGTGAGATTCTTAGCTGAGGGGAGGGTGTGGAAGTCTCAACTTGAGGAAGGACGGAGTTGGAGTAGCAACCGAGGAGCTGATACACGGCCCCTTTCCATGGTAAGTGGGGCATGCAGGGTGTGCCACCATGAGGGTAAAGTTGGGACAACTGAGGGGTGGTGAGATGCAGAGGGCAGGGCAGTGGGACAGGATTAGTCACAGACGGTGCAGAGAGAATAAACTCCACACCAGAGGTGGAGCAACCACAGCAGGGAGGACGGCCCAGGGCCCAGGGAGTCAGCTTGGACCTGGTGTCAGGCTGCCTCAGGGAGCTGAGCTCCTAGCAGGAGCAGGTGAAGGCAGGCGTTCAGGGTCTTAGATCTGGAATGGAAGCGGCCTCTGTCCTTGGCCCTGGAAAATGGCTGGGTGAAGGTGGTGGGAGCATCTGCTCTCGGGAGAGAGGTGGGTTCTGTGGGGGCAACACGGGACAGCAGAAAGTGCCCTGGCTTGGAGTTAGCATGGAAAGACTGAGACGATTTAGCTCTGTGGTGAGGAACTTAGCTCAGGAGTCAAGGGCAGATCCCTACTCTGCAGCTCTCCAGCTGTGTAGGCTTTCTTGGGCAAGTCACCCAGCTTGTCCAAGCCTCAGTTTCCTGATATCAGCTCCCCTGCCATAGGGTTTTGTTGAGAATTGAGATAATACTTATAAAGTAGTTAACACAGTGCTGGGCACAGAGCAAACACTCAACAAACACCAGTTAGTCTGTCTGTCTTTTCCCATATACACTCAGTCAATGTATTGATATTTTTGAAAGGATGAGGTATTATGATTATTACCTGTGTAGCCTTGAGCACAGGAGGCTGTGAGCTCCGCGGAGTTCTGGACTATGTTTTATTCTTCTAGCTCGTAACACAATGTTTGATAAAGGAACCTGCTTACATTTGCTAGAATTCAGTTTCCTCATCTATTAAGTGGGGCTAATAATATTTGCTCTACCTCAAGGTCAAAAGAGAGAATGCATGTAAACCATGACACAGCTGTAGGTTTTGCACGCATGCATATACATACACATATGCGCACGCGCATGCCCACACGATATATGGCTGCTGTCTGCAGCAGAGGCAGCGCCGGGGCCCCCCGGGGAGCCCACGCTCTTCTACCCTATTTGACAGGAGCTGAATGATAGGCCCATTGAGCTGCAGAAATGCCCTGTGAAAGGAAGATGATAGAAATTTGTTGAGGCCTTGTCAGAAGGCGGCTGTGGTTTTCTCCAGCAGGGAGGAAGTCTAGAGCTGGGCACCAGACTGGACAGGGCGGATGTCTAGAGCTGGGCACTGGATTGGACATGAGGTATGCAAGAGGCTGCTTCAGTCAGCCTGGCCCGATACCTGGGTTGGACAAGCAAGGAGACACAGGTCACTAGACGCAGGTCACAGGCTCTGGTGAGGGACCAGGAATAGACAGATCATGGCTGTTGTGTGAAGGCAAGGACCAGGTGGGCTCTTGCTGGTCCAACTCATGGAGGAACAGAGATGGCCATCTTTAGTTTAGAAAAGACCTGTCCTTCTAGCCCAGGGCTGTGTCCAATTAGAGTCTTAGCCCAGACTCTCTAGCGGGTGTCAGGCCCCTCTTCATGACAATGAGCTTTCCCCATGATGACTATCTGCTTGTAATTTCTTATATAAGTCACTCTTGGAGCCTCAGCCCATGTGCCTGTCAGGATACATGGGCCAGGCTGTCATGGCCCCGTCTGGATCTCCATATACTCTCTCCAGCCCCTGTGGATATGCTGTTCTGCCTGCTGGCCTCCACTCCCTGCTCACCTGGGCTATCCCACCCCAATAGGAAAATCAAGTTCCTCTGGTTTTCCCTCATGCTGCAGCTAATGGGGGCATGCCTGGCTGTGTCTTGTGAAATAATGATTGGAGGAAGCAGCAAAAGCCTTCTAGTGGCTATGAAGTGTTAACCGATGAATTAAACTCTTCATTTTGATTTTAAGGAAATAGTCCTGGAAGGCACTCTTGCTTTAAAAAAATATTAAACTGCCAACTATGAAAAGCGTTCGTTCACAGGGGTCTTTGTTGCCAAGCTGGCTTGAATTCCCTTGGCCATGCATTAATACTAATCAGAAGCTAGCTGTGCGAGCAAATGTGCACTCAAGTTTAGGGGCAGAAAATGTGTGTAAAGTATCAGTGAGAAAGTACCAAATACACCTATTTGTTCTTTAAAGTGCTTTTAGTCTAAAAACGACCTACCTGACTGGCAGTTAAAATAAACAGTTATTTTAATTGCAAATGAAAGGTACATGACTATAATCTAAGATATTAGGTAACACAGACAATTTATATTTGAACCATCCATCTAGATTAAAGCCCCTGCTAGAGCTGGTACATCCTGATTGCAGAAGACGAGCCGGCAAATCCTTGCTACTCAAAGTGGGGGTGGGGACAGGTAGCATTTGAGAGCATGTTAAAAATGCAAAATCTCAGATCCCTGAGTCAGAATCTGCATTTTAACAAGATGACAAGGCGATTTGCATGCACATTAAAGTTTGAGAAGGGCTGCTCTGGGTCAGTGTTTCTCAAAGAGTAGCCTGTAGGCCATTTACATTAGAAATACCTGGAGAGCTTATTAAAAATGCAAATGAATCATAATGTCCAGACATGGAGCCCAGGAATCAGCATTTCAAACAAACTCCCAGGTGGTTTTAATTTTCACCCAATTGTGAAACCTACTCCTAGTTTTTCCTGTCTCATCGAGATCCATTAAGGACCAGTTGACATTTGGTGTTGAGTCAAGTACAAAAGGATTTGGATGAACATCATGTCTGCCATTTAAGGGTTTATTTTTATTTATTTATTTATTTATTTATTTATTTATTTACTTTTTTAATCTTCACCCAAGGATTTTTCCATTACTCTTCAGAGAGAGTAGATGGGAGAGAGAGAGAGAGAGAAACATCGATGTAAGAGAGAGTAGATGGGAGAGAGAGAGAGAGAGAGAAACATCGATGTAAGAGAGACGCATTGATTGGTTGCCTCCCACACACGCCCTGACCAGGGCCAGGATCGAACCTGCAACCGAGGTATGTGCCCTTGGCTAGAATCAAACCTGAGACCCTTCAGTCTGCGGGCCAACTCTCTAACCACTGAGCCAAACCAGCTGGGGCTGCATTTAGGGGTTTAAAACAACATCGCTACACCTGAACACGTAGAGGACAAGCTATGGTATAAATACCGAGGATTATGGTATCGACTAGAGTCTCCCTTCTGCACTTGTGAATATATGTTCTTCCTGAGGGTGGAGAAACACAGACCCATTGTCCTCATCATTCCTAGCTTTCCTGGAGCTGAGTGGACCTCCACTTAAGGGACCATTCATTCTTTTGAGCTACTGAGCAGAGCCTAGCTCATGGCTCAGCATTTGGTTCCTTCAGAAAGAGAGAGACGAGAGCCATAACACTGTCTTTTAGAGATAAGAGAAAAACAGCCAGCATCTTTTGAAATTCAATGTATGACAAGCAGAGATGGGGTAACATGTGACAGGAGCCTGGCTGGAGGTCTCTGTTGATTCAGAGCTTAAATGGCACAAAGGCTGGTCCTTAACATTGGTCCTTTAGTAAAACAGGGACCTAAGTTGGGCTAACCCGGCCCAGGTCTTGGGACTCAAAAACCCAATGGTCTTGTAAGCATGCGTATGCGATTACATAGCACTCTCTGGTTTACCAACATTATGTCTTAATCTTCTCAGTGACCCACTGGGGTCATTTTTTATCTCCCCTCCCCCTTTAATGCAAAACCAGAGGCTAGTCATGGGCCCATCATATAGTGGCAGGGCTGAGCTTGGAATCTGCTTCTCCTGACCCCAGGTTCTAGCTTCTTTTTACCTAACCATGACGCCTTATTTGTCTTGTGTTCATGAACTAACGCATTATTTTAACTAGACCAGGGATTCCTTTAGGCAAAGCTCTCTCCATACTATACCAGTGAGTGCAGAACTAGCACGTGATAACCCCTCAGCAGGGGTAGTGGCCAAAAAAGAGTTACTGCTTCTTTACTCTGCGGCTCTGGCAAATTCTCGGAGGTATAGGTGAAAAATCAATGCCAGATGGCTCTCGTGGAGAAGATTCCACGGCTTGGCTGCTGTGGAATTGTCCTGGGAGGAACGTCATTGCAGCTGAAGACTATGGCAAGATCAGGCTGGACCCCGGACCACACAAACCCCGTGTGGCAGCCCAGCCCTGACTTGGCTCAGCTCCATGCTCCATGTCCACGGTGAACAGTGGAGTGAAGTGAGGGAGGGGCGTCCAGGAGGCATTGCTGCTTGCCTCGAGAGGCCCCTCCAGGCCTGCATGCCGGTGGTGATGAAGCTCAGCAGTGACAGCACAAATAAGGCTCCTGTCTGCACAATCATTGGGCTCAACAGATAAATGCAGACCTGTTGTCAGAAATGACAATCTGGGTATTACAAATAACTGCCTCAACATTGTGATCGCTGGAGCTGAGGTTCAGGTGCAAAGTGGAAATCCACGGTGACCAGGAGATGCTGCCTCTGGAAGGGTCTTGAAAGAGCCGTAAGGACTCCTGGAAAAGCCTGCTTGCCCACATCCAGGAACGATGTGTGCACCTCTGATGTGTTATTACTCCAAGGATTCCATCAGGGGCTCCTCCGCCTCTGTGCGAAACAATCCCGCACACGGAGCGTGCGCCGGGGCCACGCTGAGGCAGGGCGCCCCGTGTTCATTTCCTAAGGTTGCCGTAGCAAATCGCCACGAACCGGGTGGCCTAAAACAGAAATGGATTCTCTTGAAGCTCCAGAGGTGAGATCAAGGTATGGGCAGGGCTTCATTCCTTCCAGATGTTCTAGGACAGAGCCTCCTCCAGCTGCTTGTGGCTGTAGGCTTCACTCCAACCTTTGCCTCCTTAGTCACATTGCCTCCTCCTCTCTCAAAACCCTCTCTGCCTCTCTCTTCTAAGGAAATACGTGATTGCATTTAGAACCTACCCCGATAATCCAGGATAAGCTCTTTTTCTCAAAATCTTTGGCTTAATCACACCTTTTGCCATGTAAGGTAATGTTCACAGGATCTAAGGATTAGGTAGGGCATGGAGGTATCTTTTGAGGGCGCACCATTCAACCTAGTACAGGCCCCTCTAAATTATCTTTTATTTTCTCAATAGAACTATCAGTTAGGATCATAATAATAGTACTTGAGGAGTACACTACTAGGTGCTTCCTATGCTCATTTACTCCTCCCAACAACTCAGTAAGGCCAAGATTTGTATTTCCCACCACAAAGAAAGAACAGAAGCTCTGAAGTCCATACTCCTTCAGATTCACCAGAGGTTTTTGGTTTGTGTCCTTGGGGAAGAGGAAAGGATGAGCCCCTAACCTTCAAACACAGCATTTCCACTCTGATCTTATTTAGATAGTAGGAGGTTGCAGAAGATTTTATTTCTCTTCCAAAGGGTTACACTGAGAAAGAGTTTGCAAACCACAGCTCTGCACTTCACAGCCTTGCATTGTTTGGGCAGGGGTCCCACCTCTGGAGACAGACACACCTGGGCTCAAATTTCTTCTCTATCCTGCCCTCGTTCTGTGTCCTTGGGCAAGTTAGCTAACCTCTCTGAGCATCACGTTTCTCACCTGTGCAATGGAAATGATAATAAAGTCTACCTCAAAGGGTTGTCCTGTGAACTGATAATGCACTTCTAATGTTTAAACAGTGCTCCATAAAGAACAGCTCCTATTTTCACTCTTATCTTCATTGGCTTGTGCATTTCTTCTGCTGATCAGTTCCCTTGATATTCAATCTGGGCCCTCTTGAAAGTGAAAATGTTCATCCAGAATAGGGGGATCCAGCTGTTTTTCCCTCACTAGAGCTTTCAGAGGACGGGGTAGCATCAGAGGAGGGGGTGGCATGAGCTGAGGGCAGTGACATGCAACGTCACCCTTCCCGGTTCATGTAAGAGGGTGCTGCCATCCACGCTATGCCCAAAGGGTCTGAGTCGCATGCATGGTGATGAATGCCAGGTGCAGCCATTGCCTCAGACAGGAGTCCTCAAAGAGGCTGTGATGGCAAAACTTATAAAGGCTGGGCCCTGGAGGGAGGTGTGGGACTTCCTTGACATCTGTAATAATTGCACAGGTTTATTTATCGACATCTGTGGGGCTCTAGATGACCTTATGGTAGGCAACTGCTGCCTCAGTGGCCAAGCACAACTCACCGTGAGGGGCTCTGTAAGTGGCAAAGGGATGCTTATCTGCCTCTGTGAAGGGCTTATGATTACATTTGCTTCCAGATGAATGAAACATGTGAGTTCCAGGAGCCAGGCTGACTGACACCAATCTCTTCAACATATTCCAAAACAGCTGCTTTAAGTACAGGTTCTGATTGAATTTTGGAATGTGTCATAATGAGAGCTTAGCATTTATTGACTGCTTACCACCTGCCAGGCACTGGGCTAAGGACTTTATCTGCATGTTGCACGTTCCCCCAAATGAACCTATTATCCCTTTTTACAGATGAGGCACAGGAGCTCAAGGGGCTCCTGGAAGGCCACTTAGTTGTGGAGTCGAGGCGCATGTCATGGATTGGGGTCTGTGGGAGTCTCTGGAGGCCGTGCTCTCAGTCTAGCCCAGGGCCCCACTCTAGGACCAGGGTGGAAAGAATTCACATAGCCTGCTCTTGAGTATCTTCATTTTGGACGGGAGCTTATCCTGATCATTAAGAATGAATGTTCTATTCAGTAGCAGTGGTAATTAAGCAAAACACAACAAACAAGAAAACACTGCCACCATCAACAAAACCCAAACTAACAAAAATTTGCCGTGGGCCAGATTCTCCTCTAAATCACATAAATCTACAACTATAGGCTCTTGAAAGGAACAAACACTAGCACAGACCTAACCCATTTCTCTGAAGGCGCAGAGGCGTGCCAGGGTGACAGATATGCTCTCAGATGAAGTGTCAGGGGCAGGGAGAACTTTCTGGAAAGTACATCCTGAGAAGCAGGGCACTCATTTTAAGAAAAGAGGCACCACTCTGAGGAGGAGAAGGAAATTTCCAAAAAGACAGGACAAGAGTGTGCCTGGCATTGGTGGGCCCTCTGCAGAGGACAATGGTAGGCAGCTCAGAAAGAGGAGAGGGAGGTAACTGAGTTGAGGTGTGGAAAGGGGTGGGGAGAAATGGAGTGAGTGATAATAAAAGGAGTATGTTTTCACTGTGGCCCTGGGAAGGTGGGCTTGTTCTTAACAGCATCAGTGCTATCTGTCAACATTAGAAGCAACAGCTGACATTCACTGAATTCTTACTGATGAGTGATGTGCACATTAACAATCTCGTTTAATCTTCACAACAACCCAGAAGGTAGGACCTATTAGTAGTCCCATTTTACTGATGATGAAACTAAGGCTCAGCAAGGTTAGGCCACTTGCCTGAGGTTGCACAGCTAGAAAGCAGCAGAAGCCCATTCAATGAACTCAGGCCTGCGGGACCCTAGAGCTCACATTCTTACACAGCTTTCTTCTTGCCTTTCACCTGGCTGGTCCCTGAACTTAGTCTTCTGAAATTGGTACATTTTTGAGGCCGTGGGGACCGTCTCCTTGCATTGACTGTACCTATTGCATTAGAGTGTGATGGACTCTCCACACACAGGAAGTTGGGTTTAAAGTGCTTGAGAAGACACACTGAGTAGGGAGTAGGTGAGGAGGTGATGGGGGAAGGGGCTTAGAAACAGTAAGTGGCAATGACATTCATTAACATGCATCATATCTCTCATCACTTTCTGTGTCAATCAGAAGTGGGTTTGAATTTGGGGGACTGGGGCAGGCCCTATGAGGCTCTCTTCCTCCCACCCCTGTGTCATCCCCAAGGCTGCATAGGAGAAGCCTCTCCCTTCTTTGTCTACTCTAACCCCTGCAAGGATCCTGTGGCAGCCCTAGCAGACAGGTGGGGGGCTGGGAACTAGTATACCAATACAAGTGGTAATTCCATGATAAGCCTCTGGCTCCCGCAGTCCAGGGCACCTGAGGTGAAGGATGCATTTTAAAGATAGATAACTGGGCATTCTGTGCCTTCTCAGGCTACAGGAGAAGATGAGCATATCATATGCCAGTTGGCAAAAAAGAGGGGACAATTTCTTCTCTTTCAAAGACATTTCAGTGCATTTATTGGAGATAGCCATGGGGGACGTTAGAAATTAGTCACCCTTTTAAGAAAGCGGAGATCTCTTGCTGCCCTAATCCACACCCTAAATCACACTTGGAGAGCTAGAGCGTGTCCTTTTTTGAAAATTAATAAATTTTATTTTTTTAGAGCAGTTCTAGATTCACAGCAAAACTGAGCGGGAAGTACAGAGAGATCCCATACAGCCCCTGTCCCCAACACTGACAACCTCCCCCACTATCGACACCCCGCACTACAGCACCGCATTTGCTACAATCGATGAACCTACGCTGGCACATCATTATCACCCAGAGTCTATAGTTTACGTCAGGGTTTACTCTTAGTGGCACATTGTATGGGTTTGGAGCATGTCCCTTTATTGTCTGATAGGAAATCAAATAAAATGGCTGGCTCATGGCCACCAGCAGGGTGAGGCTGCAGCCAACATTAGCCCCCAACCCCTGGTTGGTGCTCACATCCACACCTTCTTTGCCAGAAAACACAATCAACTGGTTTCCCAGGGACCAGATAACAAGGAACAGAGGCAAAGAGAATCCACAGGGATGAAACTAACAAGAATCAGCTCCACAGCCTAAAAAAATAGGGACCACCCCCTGCCCCTGCTGCTTCAAGGTGGGCCACTCAGCGGTTTATTCTCACCCCAGAGGACACTGAGGTGAGACTGGGAGCCTGCAAATCCAGGAACAGCAGGGCTCCCCATTCAAGTCGCAGGGCCTGTATTAGCAGCGAGTGTGAAAGAGCATCGGGTTACTCTGCAGATCAAGGAAGCCTGGGAGTCTTCTGGGTTCAAACCCTAGATCTGCAAGTTACCAGCAGTAAGTGCAGGATTGCTATAAGAATTATATGATGTAATAAGTATCAAGCCTGTGGATCAGGGGTCCCCAAGACCACCCCTAGTTCAATGATTCCTAGGAGGAGTCTCAGAACTCAGCATGTAGTACTCAAGGCAGAGATTTGTGACAGTGAAGCGATACAAAGTGAAATAGGCAAAGGGAAAAGGTGCACAGAGGGAAGTCTGGAGGAACGAGCTTCCAAGAGTCCCCTCCCAGTCAAGTCACACAGAACGTGCTTAATTCCCCCAGCAACAGGCTGTGACAACATGTGTAAAATGTTGTCTGCTAGGGAAGCTCATTAGAGACTCGGCGCCCAGGATTTTTATTGGAGGCTGGTCACGTCGGCACACTGCCTAGCACATACCAATATTCCAGACTCCCAGAAGGAAAGCAGCTATTCGGCATAAACCACAGTTTGTGCAGGTAGTTTAGGCACCGTGAGCTACTCCTATCAGTCCTGGGGATAGGGGGAACTCTCCTCAAATCCAAGTTCCAATCTGCCAGCCGCAGACCAACCTTGCAAGTGGGGTTACTAAGGATAACAGTCTCAGGCCCACCCTGTTAACTCTTTTCTGCACAGCCAGCTTCACTGTTTGACATACGGTAGATGTTCAATAAATTGCAATTATCATTGCCAGCAGCATCACAGCTCTGTAGCTTTCTCTACAGGAAGGAGAGCTCGGCATACCCACACTAGTGTCCTCCAAGTCAAACCAGGTACCACTTAGAAAATGAACACGTGCACACACATATCTGTACACGTGAGTGTGTATCTAAGATAAAGTAACTGCTTGCATAATTAACCTTTTTCTGCCAACTGTCCAATCATTATTCTTTCATCTCTGGTCTTAGTTTGTCATTTACAATCCTGATTGCATGTTCTTTGTATTATGACTGAGTCATTGATAAAAACCAGGTTCATCAAGTTAGGACCAAGGGCAGAGCCCTAGGCACTTGTCTTAAAGCCTCCCTTTACTTAAAGCTCTTTTTTTCTTCTTTTAAAAAAAATATCTTTATTGATTTCAGAGAGTAGAAGAGAGAGAGATAGAAACATCAATGATGAGAGAGTCATCACTGATCAGCTGCCTCCTGCACGCCCCCAACTGGGAATTGAGTCTGCAACCCGGGCAAGTGCCCTGACCAGGAATCGAACCACGATCTCCTGGATCCTAGGTCGATGCTCAACCACTGAGCCACACTGGGCCGGGCCACTTAAAGCTCTTAAACCAACCTTTAGGAAGTGATCTTGCTAGAGAATGATCATCTGGCTCATGGGTCAACATGGTAGCTACAATAATATGCAAGGAGGCCGTTAACTACTTCATTAAAATAAAAATAAACTATGTCTACAGCATTCTGCCAGTCCACCAGGCAAATGCCTCCTTGCAAGGAAACAAGGTTAGTTGTGTATGCACCCAGTGCTGGCTCCTGGTGATCACACACTAGGTCCTAAAAATTTATAAGCCATTTGTTTGAGGTTAATGTTCTTTAATGGACAGATACACTCTTTTAAAATTTCCTCTCTTTGAAACAATCTGCCTGTTCTCTTTTTTGACTGTGGGTTACCCAGCCCCTGGGATGCACCTTGTCTTGTGATTTAATGTCAGATGACCAGATGTGCACTTCACCTGCCTTTGGCTGCAGCTCTCTTAGTAGATTATTGGTTCTACCTGTTCAGGTTTGAAGGCCCCTCATGGAGAAGATGGAGGTTAATAGAAGTTCTAAGTTCTACGTTCTTTCTACCACTTGAACATTATAGTCTACCCCTGTCTCCAACAACCTATTCTTTTTCTCATCCTTTGTTACGTCAAGGAAGAAATAAAACAACACGCAACACTGCACTCCAGGACGTTAGTGATTAGGAAAAACAGTCATAAAACCCACCAACATGACAAGGGTTCATTATACTATTCTGCCTACTTTTATATATGTTTAAAATTCTTCAGTGTAATTTTTCTCCCCAAAACCAATGAAAATTATTTCAGCAATATTAGAAAATATGTTATCAGTCTGGATCTTGGGTCAGAGGGAAAGGAGGGGAGAGCTAAGCATGTATTCAGGGAGTAGACTAAGTAGACATAAGATCTTGGGCAAGTGATCAACTTCTTTAGGGCCTTACGATCCTAAACCCAAAAGCCAAAATGCACTCTCTCCTAGCACCAACCCCCACCTTAGGGTGGTGATGGCCCGAGGAACAGAATTCTGACTCCATTTAAGCACCAACACCTCAATGCTCACAGGTATTGATCTTATGCCTTCCCCTACAATAAGCACCGACCCCAGGCTTGCATCTGATTTTAATAGTAACTGGTTAATTTCCATATGTACTTAGTGCTCCTGTCTTCTTTGTGTCTACCCTTGCTGGTGGTGTTCTTTTTAGCATACAAGATCCCGAGAAACGCTTTCCATGCTTTAAACTTTCTTCAGAAAGCCCTGAAACGGCACTGTGCTCAGAAACTGGGCATCCCTATCCTGGTGATGCAGGCTCCATGCCTCCTGCTCTCCCTCACCCAGTGCCCATCTGCAGTTGGAGCTCAGGTCACAAGGCCTGGAGCTCTCTGTCCAATTTCCTAGTCAACACCCCAGACAAGAGAAAGGAGAGAGACTGAGAAGATCAGAAGCAGCCTTCCCGTACAAGACCAGGAGGGGTGGTCACAGCCAGCTACCCAGGGGAAGTCTCTGATCCACAGAAAACAGGACATGCTGTATCAGTAAGAAACACTCAGAACCATTTTTCAAAATTAGCAGCTGTAAAGGAATGAAAGCTGATCACCGTTCAGTGCACACTCGGACTCATTCCACCCTCAAAGAGCCTCACAGTCATTATTAAAGAACACATTTCAGAACATAATATTAGGCTATTGATTGCTGTTTGTTTCGATGTTTAATTCAGTAACAGCTCGGGTTGCGGAGAGTTTTAAATGGAATGGATGCTCTGAAGACCTGCACAAACGTTCTAATTTTCCACTGAGTTTCACAGGGAGCTTTGGTGATGCCGTGGGGACCAGGGGCTCCTGGTGTCCCCGGGTTCATACAGGTGGGGATCTCAGGGGCCGGCTGCTGGGCAAGCCTCTGCGGTCTTTCTACAGAAAATAGAAAAGGCGGAGAGTTCCACAGGAATCCAAACAACATCCACTCCCTCTGCCACCACGCATTAAATGATCTGGGGCCGAAATTCAATACACACCTCAGGCGCTCTTGCGGAACGGTACCCGCGCGTCTCGGCGGCATCAACATCCCGGGAGGAATAGAAAAGGAAAAGAGGCTCTCCCCTGAACAGCACAGAGATAGAGAGACCAGAGAGGGACCCCCACTTGGAAGACAGGCCTGAGGATTCCAAAGGCACAGCCCCAGCCCAACCCGCACCGTGGCTGCTCCTCCTCGCCCTGAAGCTGGTGGACAGGCTGGACCCCAAGTGTGTGCGGAAAACCCAGGGACAAGCAGACCCTGAGGCCGGACTTAGGCTGCCCAGCCCCAGTATCCCTGGGGCCCTGGCATCACCACCTCCTGTCCTTTCCACCCCTAAAACTTGCCTAGAATCACTCCCCCACTGACCCTAGTTGGCACCTGCATTTTCTTTATGTTTTCATGCTCTCTTATTTGCCTGGACTCGCGGTTCCCCTGACCAGCATCA
The DNA here is from genome assembly GCF_054644295.1 of Miniopterus natalensis. Lineage (NCBI taxonomy): Eukaryota > Metazoa > Chordata > Mammalia > Chiroptera > Miniopteridae > Miniopterus > Miniopterus natalensis. Next base: position 40,986,205 of record NC_142094.1, read on the forward strand.
TCAGCATCATCTGGGGACTGGTTAAAAATGCAAATTTCTCAGGCCCCACCCCAGACTTCTCCCATCAAAGCTCTGAGGATGAGCCCATTCATCTGTGTTTTTAAAATGGCCTCCAGGTGATTCTGCTGCACGCTCCTGTTTGAGAACCACTGACTTGGACTATGGCAAGAATTTGTAATGGTCTCCTGCCTCCAATCCATTCCCCACCCTGCCACAAGAGCCACCTTCTAAAACACAAACCTAATCAGCTTCGGTGCCTGGCACAGCCTAACGCATAGTAGGTGCACAATAAATACATATTGACTGGCTAAGTGAAGTATAACCTCTGCTTTTAAAACTTTGATGGCTACTCATGGCCTGTACAAAATAACCTAGGAACTCCTCAGTAAGGTAGATTAATATTTATTTATCTGATTGTTATTTCTTGTTAGCACTATTTTTCTTAGTAGTTATCGCTTGTGGAGCAATCTACTCACAATTTGGTAAATACCCTGTATTATGCTATTTATTCTTTTTCTTTCCTTTTTTAACCTGTCAACCATGAGAGAGGTGGGTAGGTGCCCTTTACAGATGAGGAATCAGCAGAGAGGTTATGAAACTTGCCTAAGGATCCACAGGCACCAAGTGATGAGTTGGAGTTCAGTGCAGGTTTGTTAATATCCAGGGTTCAAGCTTTAAATGTATTTCCTTTAAAAATCAGACCTCAGTGGCCATTCTAGGCTCTTCCCACCTCTCCCAGGCTTTGGCTTGTGCTCTAAGTATCTGTGAGGTGTCACCCAATCCTCTTTCAGACAGAACGAACTATTTGCTAATTATACTAATGACCAGTGCATGGTGGCAGGTGGCGGGTGGGAGCCTAAAAACCCTGCAATGAATATTTCCTGAAGTGTGGTCCTCAGATCACCTGCGTCGGAATAACCAGGGTGCATGCTAGAAATTCAGAGCCCCAGGCCATGTCCCCCCACCCCAATTTGAACACAGTGGACTTGGAGGAGAGTCTGGAAATACCTCTATCCTAAGGGTCCTGCTCCCCCACGGTTATTCTGCACAGTGATGTCTGAGACTCACTGCCCTGGAGCGTGAGCTCATCTTGTCCACACTGGTCCCCTGCAGCAAATGCACAGGGCTGCTGCGTGACAGGTCATCAGAGAATGAACGAATGAGCCCTTTTCTATGAAAAGGATTGAGGTGGGGCAGGGTGTCCCATAAAACACTCAGAGGAGAAAAGAAGTCACGGCACAGACAGGCTTACCAGATGTGGCACCAGCTGTTGGCACACAAGAAACAAGCCTGAGTGTGAAGAGAAGACACATGTTTCGAGCCACAAAAACTTGACGTATCGACTTTGGCAAGGCTTGTAGACCACGCAGTGCCGATAATGTTATTAACGCTGAATGTATTTGCCTGACCTTATCAGGCCCTATAAAGAGCACAGGAGTCTAATTAAGTTCAGATGCCAGCACCTCTAACTTCTTTCTTGATAGCTACAGAGCCCATCATTTACCCTGATGTTCCTGAAATGATTGGTCTTTAAAACCAAAGGAAGTTGGTCATTAGCATGTGTAAGGTGCTTGTCATGATTTGTGGTAAGACCAGCCTGGCAGCCAGAGACGGAGGGCATGTCATTCTGCTTGGCACAGCCTTACCTTCCCATCACACTCACCTCGGGGCGCTGCCCTCCATCTCCTGCTATTCAACATGCGCACAGATGGACTGGAAGGGGACACTGATGGGCCTGCTGATCAAATGGGCAGATGACATAAGCTGGGGAGGAAGCCAGGATCCAAAAGGGATCTGGGAGTCAGGAGTAATTTACAGAGGCTGATGGCAGGTCTTACATTTGGACTGTCTCCACTCTCAAAACAAATATTAAATAGTAACTTAAAATAACTGCAAACACTTACAGAGGACTGTGAGCTAGAAAGCGTTCTAAGCATCTTCATACATACTAATTCATTTACTTCAGCACCCTAGGACGTAGGTTCTGCTCCTTTCCTCATTTTTAAGATGAGGAAACTGAGGCAAGAGCAGTTAAGTAACCTGCGCAAAGGACTGTAGACACTATTATTATTATTTTGGTTGGGGTAACGGTTGTTTATTTTTATTTTTACCCACTTTGTTGATTAAAGATGCACTGGGGTCTTGACTGGGTGAGAATAACATTGGGTCGAATGTGTCAGGGAAGCCTAAGGAACACTTTCCTCTGCTTAGGCGCCTCCTGGGGGGGGGGGGGGCTTTCCCACACTTAGGCTTAATCATACATGGGAGAGTCTGATGGATGGTAGAGTGGGTTGCGGGACAGGTGCCAGAGTCCCTGAGACAGAAATCACCCAAAAGAAAGAAGGAGTCTTGCCAGGAAACCCAGACCCAGCAACAGAGCCTAAGGGATGGAGGAGAGGGGTCCTTTGGTGCTTCCCTGCCTCTGGGTTTTGATCCTGCCCTCGGGATACTCGGGTAACATTCCTTTTCCCTATATATCTCTATATTAGAAGTTTTATTTATTCACTCAGACATTTCTCTATAACAGTAAACCTTAGAGAACAGTCCATGACATTGCTGCAGCTCTGGAAGCTGGGAGTCCAGCCCAAGGTGCCAGCAGATCTGGGGGCTGATGAGGGCTCTTTCCCTGGTTCGCAAGATGGTCATCTTCCTGTTGTAACCTCACAAGGCAGAGAGCAGAGGGCTGGAAACGTTATTGCTTGACCTTTCTTCGTCAGTTCCACCCACTAAATCTCCCCTTTCTTTGCAGCTGCCAAGTGTCCTTGAGTACTCCATTGATGGAGCATTCACTACCGCCCCCAGAGGCAACACCCCCAATCCCCATTTCTTTTGGTAGGCTTCAACTTTGCAGAAAGTTATTCCTTATGTTGATTGTAGTGAAGCTATATTTTAAAAAAGAGGCAGTTGAGTTGGAGATATTAATGTGAGGTTCCTATCCCCAAAAGTACAAGTCATTGAAGTCACTGTGGGCTATACTAACAGAGATATAGTATATGAACTGGAGGAGGTGACAGAATCCTGCTCTTCCCTGGTTGTGTATCCATATAATGCTATGTTCAGTTCTGAGCAGGTCAATGAACTTGGGAGGCAATTGTCTAGCTGAGTTTTTTGGAGAAGGGTGATCTGGTCAGTGAGGGAAACTGAAACCAGGACTCAGGAGATATGATGAAGGAGATGAAGATATCTGACTTGGAAATGAGGAGACAGATGGGGCAGAGGGAGAGGTGAGTGTGATGGCTGTGCTGGAGAATACATTCGGGTCAAGGACAGACCCAAGGTGAGTAGGTGAGCAGGAAAGGCTGATTTTCTTTTTTAAGTAAACTTTTAGTTTGGGGTAATTTTAGATTTATAGAAAAATTACAAATACAGGACAGAGAGTTCCCATATATTCTACACCCAGTTTCCTCTATCATTAACACACTACATCAGTACGTTATATTTGTTACAAGTAATGAACCAGTATCAATACATTTTCAACTAAAGTCCACACTTGATTCACATTTCCTTAGTTTTCACCTAAGATCCCTTTTCTATTTAAGACTCAACTCAGGATACCACATTACATTTACTTGTCAGTCTCTCCAGAGACATGAGACCCCACTTGGTTGTGACACTTTTTCACTTTCCTTAGTTTTGATGACCTGGACAGTTTTGAGGGCTACTGGTCAGGTATTTTGTTGAATGTCCCTCAACTGGAATTTTCCTGATATTTTTTCTTGTGGTCAGATTGGGATTATTGGTTTTTGGAAGGAAGAACATAGAGATAAAGAGCCATTTATCCCATCATATCAAGGTTACGTACTCAACATGACTTGCCCCTGTTGATGTTGACCTTGATAACCTGGCCGAGGGGCAGTGTTTGTCAAATTTCCCCCTCCCTTTCCATATTGCCTCCTTTGGAAGGAGGTCACTATGCAGTGCCCACACTTAAGGATAAGGGAGTTATGCTTCACCTACTTGAAGATGAAGTATCTACATATATTATTGCAATTCTTCTAATGAGAGATTTGTCTACTCTCCCTCATTTAAGTATTTGCTCAAGCATTTATTTCTATCATATAGATTCATTGAGATTTATTTTACACTTTGGCTTATAATCTAATGCTACATTATGTTGCTGTTCAAATTGATCCAGCTTTGGCCGTTGGAAGCTCTTTCAGTTGGCTCCTGATTTCTTTGACATACCCCATCATTGTGGTTTTTTGGGCTACTTCCTTACATTCTATACTCTGGGTTCATCTTGTACATTTCCTGCCCTAGTCCTAGAATCAGCCATTTCCCCTTTGAGCCCTGGTTCCCTTCATTGGAGAATGGTTTTAAAACCAAGATCTGGGGGCTAGGTTGCTTGTTGCTATTGGGGTGTCCACTGCTTCTAGGCCCTTTCAGATGACCGAGCAAGGAAGTATTCTAACTCATGTATATATACATATCTATAAATATCTCTATACATAATCATCTGTATCTATATTAAGCTAAACCTGAGTTCACACTGATGTCTTCAGCTCAAATCCAATACCACATGAGTCATCCTGTCGTAGGGGAGGCTGATTGTTAAGCAATAACAACAAAAATTCTGTAAGGTGATGGATGTGCTAACTAGCTTTATTGTGGTAACTATTTCACAATATACACACATGTCAAATCGTCATGTTGTATACCGTAAAATTACACAATGTTATATGTCAATTATATCTCAGTAAAGCTGGGGAAAACTACATTAAAAAAAATTCTACAAAGTTGCAGTTGGTTGCTTCTGGAGGTGGTAGGTGTTCCATCACTGAGTGCAGTCAAGCAGACTGGGCAGCTACAAGGAAAGGGGAGATCTAGTGGTTGGAATTGGAAGAGTTAGTTCAAACTTGACTATGTTCAAGATCCCTTCCAGCCCAATGGCTGTTGAAACATAAGTGCCATACAAGGAAAGAGTATGTACGGCTTCCCAGACAGCTTCATTGTTTTCTAGCTTCCAGAAGTCTAAGATCTGGGCAAAGAGAAAGAGCTGGCATTTATGACAAAGGAAACCCTATGCAACAGGTAGGAAATTTATGGCATTTGTAATCCAAAGAAGAGAAAACAGTCTTAAAATATAAATGAAACTCTAAGAGATTTTAAATCCACAGATGTCAGCCAGAATGCATTGTGAAGGGGGAGTAATGCTGGCTCCTCTGGCGGGGACATGTGCCAGGGGATTGACATCTAAGGAGCTAATCCTGCTGTTTCTTTAAGAATCTTGGGTGTCCATAGTTAGAGGGACAATTCTTTATGTTTTATGACCACAGCCTAAGGAAAATGTGGTAGCCCAGAGTCCAAGAGATAGAGACAAGGAGTTGACAGTCCTGGACACAGGGAGAAGGCTGTATTTCCCAGGAAGGCAACGCTGCCCCAGTTTTAGGGCGAGTCAGAAGTGGAATGGCCACCCCATTGTGGGAAAGAGGAACCCCTCCTCAACTAGCAGTTCTTCCTTCCTGCCACAGCCTTGTCCAAAAAGACCATAAATCACCTCTGGAGGAAAGAAGAGAGATGAAAGGATAAAGAGAGATTTCCTCCACCAAGGGTGAGTCCCATCCCTAAAGATTTTGAGCCAGTACATCTAGAGACAGGCTCAGAGATTTCTTTTTAAAAACAATCTCCCTTAGGTGACACTGACACTGGGATTTCTCAGTCACATTTGGAGCTACGCCGGTGCTCTTAATTCCAGAGTTTGCCCAGGACAGTCCCAGTTTATGCTCGTTTCAAGTAATTATTAGTAGGTCCCCCTTCCTCCCAGGTCAAAAGTGACCTTGGTTTGGGTGACAAATTATATGGTCACTCTTCTTAATACTGATGTGTCCCTGGAGCCACACAGGGAAGGAATCATATATTTGCAAGGCATCCTTTTGGCCAAGCACAGCAATTCCATCCCGGCTCCAATTGGAGAGCGTATTCACCCTTGAAAGTGAGGGTTCTCCACGGGGATGGGGAGAGGTTCATGTCGGGGCAGGAGAGGGTTCTAGAATCTCCTGGGGTCAGGGGCACGGGGGCCAAGGAGAAATGGGTTGATAAAGGTCCCTAGGTGTTTCAAGGCTGCTCTTCCCCTTCCCCAGGCCCTTAAGAATCACTGCTTAAGGAAGGAGCTGGGGGAGGGCGACACTGCTGCTGTTCCAGCCCCTTGGGGCCCTTGCCCTTCCTTTCTCTTTCCTCCTTTCTCTTTTTTCTCTCCTACATTTCCTGTGTCAGTATCAAAGGGCTGTCAATGTGAATCACCCTGTTGACGATGGCTCTCAAGATTAAAGAGTTAGCTGATCTTTGGTCAAAAGTAACCATGGAAATCTGAGACATTAACCATTGCCTGCTGGGGACCTCTGATGGGAAGCTCTCAGATTCTCTCCCCGCTCAATGGAGATGGGATAAACCGCAGGCCGCCTCTACCGAGCCACTGATCTGAAACACAGATGTGATCATATCTTTGTCCCCACCCCTGGCCGCACCCAGCCTCGTAACCCTTGAGGTGCCGAAACCGTGCTGAAAGGTGCGAATCTCTCCTGACTTTGGAGGCACAATCGCTGGGCTTCTCCTCTCTCTTCCATCCATTTCCCACTCCTTGGTGACCTCACACAGTATCAGGGCTTTAAATACCATTTCTACGTTGACAACTCCCAAATTTATATCATCTCCATCCCGGGTCTCTTCCCTCAACTTCAGGCTCATATATCCAGCTGCCTGCTCGACGTTGCTCTTGAATGTTTAATAGACATTTCAAATGTTACTTGTCAAAAGCTGAGCTCCCGATGGCCCCTCTGGATGCACCCCTGCTGTTGTTCCTCTCTCAACTCCTGACCTCCAGGTGCTCAGGCCCAAAGCCGCAAGTCTTACTCGACTCGTCTCACATGCTACATCCAATTCGTCAGCTAATCCCACTGCGTCTACCTTAAAATATATACAGAATCTGTTAATTTCTCACACTTCTCCTGCTCTGCTCTAACCCCCATCATCTCTCATCTGGATTAATGTAAGAACTTCCCAACAGTTCTTTTGGTTTCCCTCCTTTCCCTCTTTCAGTCTATTTTCAACATGGAAATAGAGCTAGCCTTTAAAGTGTGGGTCACACTACGGCACCCCTCTGCTCAAAGACCCGTCTCCCGTAGGTCTTTTTCTAGTTAAGGGAAAGGAAGCAGCCCTCGGGCAGGAGTGGTCTGCCGACCTGGCCACGCTCAGAGCTGATTTCTCACTCCCCTCCCTTCCCTCCCTCTGTGCCAGTCCCACAGCCCCGAGTTCTTGCCTCAGGACCTTTGTGCGAACTGAGCCCCCTGCCTGATGACCATGGGCTCCCTCCCTCCCCTCCTCCAGGGCCGGCCCCAGACTCCTTGGCGAGGCTTCCTGACACCCAGCCCCAACACTTTCCCTCTCTTCCCCAATTCATCTTTATTCCTTAGCACTTGCACCAATAGCATATTACATCACTGGCTTATATCTTGTTTCATGTCTCATTCTCTCACTAGGATGTCAACCCCACGAGGGTTTTACTTGATGGTTCACAGCAGTATCTCTAATGCCTAGACAGTGCCTGATGCAAGACAGGAGGTTCTCCAAGAAAACTGGTGGTTGTTCAGAGGAACCATTAATCTATGAGGAGCACATATAAAGCAATAACTAAAACACTACATCTTAATAGGCGAATGATCAGAGGACACAAAAAGCCAACTTACAAAGAGGAGACACATCTGGCTAATGAAGGTGTAAGAAAAAGTTCATCTTCATTAGGAATGCGCCAAGAAATGCATATTGAAACAATGGTTGTCTTCTAGTATCAAAAAGAAACCAAGTAACAATACCCAACGCTGACACGCATTCCTACACACTGATAGAGGGAGTACGCATTTTTTATGTAAAGGTTTTGGAATGCACTTCACATACGTATCAAGAGTTTGAACTTTTTCATATCTTTTGATCAATGACTGGAAATCTATTCTAGAGAGATCCAAAAATATTCACAAAAGCTTATGCACATTGATGGATGAATGGATAAACAAAATGTGGTCTACATTCATACAACAGAATATTATTCAGCCTTAAAAAGGAAGGAAATTCTGACACATGATACAACATGGACGAACCTTGAGGACATGCTGGTGAAATACACCAGACACAAAACGACAAATACTGTATGATTCTCCTTATATGAGGCACCTAGAATTGTCCAGTTCAGAGACAGACAGTAGAATGGTGATTGCCAGGGCTGGGGGAAGGGAAATGGGCAGTCTAATAGGCACAGAGTTTTAGTTTCACAAGATGAAGTGAGTTCTGCAGATAGTCAGTGGCGATGGTAGCAGGACAGTGTGAATGTCTGAATGTCACCGTACTGCATACTTAAAAACGGTCAGTGGTAAAGATGGTAAGTTTTATGTTATGTGCATTCACCACAATTAGAAAAAAACCCTACAGGACTGAACATAGAGCTTCGGCTAAGTTCAGCAACGGTTTATTTATATCCTTTGGGAGAGACAGAAAGTATAACATCTTTGTCAAAGGTAAGTCTTACACCATTACAGTGTTTAGCTCACAGTGTACATTTATCTCTGAGAAAAATATTAAAAACAAAAAACAAAATACATGCTCATCCTACTGAGGTAGCAAAAGAAGTCAACATAACACCGACTGACAGGGAAATGACTGTGTGAATTGTGAAACACTCACACGATGGAATACTATGCAGTTGTTAAAAATCATCTTTACAGATACTTTTACGACCTGGAGAATTCTTGTGGTATAATTCTAAGTGAAGCAGGATACAAAACTTAAAATACAATCAGAACTTAAGTTTGAAAAAAAGACATCGCCTTATTTCATGGATTCCAAGGCACAGATTCATTTTCCCACATTTAGCCTCCTGAAATGGGGCGTCTCACTCTCCCTGAAAAGAAGCATTGTATCGAATGTAATTGCACGTTCTTAGTGGCACATAAAGTAACGGCGCTCCCAAAAGGCGGTGTCTTAGATTTAATAAAAGTGTCTGGAAAGAGGACTGTAAGTACTATGCCAAAATGTAACAGTAATCATGTGTGTGTTTCTTGATATTTGTCCATATTTTAAAGAAAGTTTATAATGAGCTTGTATTGCTTTTAGAATCAGGGGAGGGGAAGCATGTTAAAAAATATCTCTTCAATGACTGTCCACCACCAGACAGGACAGAACACAAACTCCTCGGCCCTGGTGCCCTCTGGCTTCTGCCTGCCTCTCAGGGACTCTGCCTCCCGCTCCTCTCCTCACTCGCTCTGGCACCAATACCTTATTCCTTGATCTCCAAACACAGTGAAGCCTTTCCTGCTTCCATCTCCATGAAAATGCTCTTCCTCAGGCCTGAAATGCCTTCCCCAGCCCCCTTTTCTGCCTAATGAATTCCTATTCATAATTCAATGACCCATCTGAAAAAAAAAATCTCTCCTCTCATCTTCCCATTTACTGCCCGCCCCCCCCCCAAAGGAACAGTTCCCTCCTCTGTTGTTTCTAAAATACATGTTGCTGCTTCTTCCCCCTCTGGCCCAAGAGCTTGAAGAGGGAGTCTACACTTCCCTCCCCATGGTCTTGCCGGTGGGCCACGCCTGGCACATGTGAGTCTTGCCCCTTTCCCCACCGAATTCTCACTGAGATGCGCACTTCTCAGCCTTCCTGTCCTCTGAGCATTCTGAGGCATCTCATGGGCACCATTTCTTGCATCCTGACCCCCTGCTGGCCTGTGGCTTCAAGGACACCTCGCTTTTCTAGAATGTTCTTCTCCACATAACTTCTCCTTTCTGACCGTTGTCACCACATCTTCTTTTTAGATAGTCAAAGCAGTGCCAGTGTCAGTGTCCCCGGCCTCCCTTCTCTGGCCCCATGGTTCTTACTTGGAGGTCCAGTGAGTCTGGAGACAGGCCCTATAGGGGTTCATGCACCTCCCAAAAATCTGTGTGCAGAATTTTGTGATTGTGGCAGAACTGGGGAGACAGTCACAGCATTCTTTGTCTCATAAAAGATCTGTGACCGAAAAAAAAAAAAAAGGTTGCAAACGACTGCCCTACACATTCTCCAGTGACCTCACCTACTTTTGATTTGAAGATAAAATGCCACTTATATTTTTATCTGCCCTCAAAGAACTTCTAAATGGTGGGCCCTGCAGGGCGTGTGCGGCAGGTATTTTTGCATGGGGAGAAGGCGTTTCTCTTAAATCACAACTCAGCCTGCTCTGCCTACACACTCTGGGAGGAGGGGAAGAAGTTGCAGAGGCTCCCAGGAAGGGGGTGTCGGTGTGTAGTAGGGAGGAACGGCCACGAAGCCCTGACCCAGGAGGAGGCCGCGGCCGGGGGTCCGCCCGATGTGCAGCACGCAGGCTAACTTGGCGGCACGTTTCCTCTAATCACACGCTGGAGTCCGGCGGTTCACCACCGGTTCCTGCTCAGGCTGCAAGGTCATCTGCTTACACCGTAGACAAATATCAGGCAACACTGCTCAGGGCATCCCAGTCCAAGTCCTCCTCCCGGACTGGCAAGGCAGCCTCTTTTCACACTTCCCATCTCCTTAAAAATAGAGAAAAAAAATCTAGAGGGAGAAATAGCTCTGGTGGAAACTGTCTCCAGAGCTGTTTAACACTTGAGATATAAAATAGACTTTATCTCCAATTCTCGCCATCTCCCCGAAACCCCCTGCACCCCACCTTGCTTCACCTCTGCCCCTCTACTGGGGGTGGGGGTCTCCCCCGCCTGTGCGTGGGAGGGGCGGATGGCCTGACTCCCCCTCCAGGTTCTGGACTGCCCCCCAGTTAAGGATCAGGGAGGGCCAGCTCAGATCCTAAGGCCAGCATTATGCTCCTCGCTCAGAGACAGGAAAAAAGACCCTTTCTTCTGCTTGATATATTTAGTAACGACCTTAAAGAGTCTGCGAGGCTGAATGAATTGGTGCATCTCGCTGCATTGGAAGCAGCTGCCACGCGCAGACAGGAGGGGGGAGAGGCTGGAGGGAAGAGGGGCCGGCGGGGGAGGCGGTGGGAGAGGGGAGCGGGAGGCAGGGGAGAGGGGAGAGGGAGATGCGGAGAGTGGCGGGAGGAAGCCAGGAGATGCGCTGGCAGGGGCTGGAGTGTGCACGAGCCCCTGGCTGTCGCCTGAGGCTGGCCTGGGATCGATTTGGGGTGACTCTGGAGGGGTCAGCGTAAGGAGGGGTGGCGGTGGGGGTCGGGGGGTGGCCAGAGCCTCCTGTTAAATCTGGCTAAATGGCAGCGCTTAAGGGCCCTGTGAAGGAATCCAATTTGCTCACAAGGAACGTCTACAAATTTATATGTCGGCATTTAACACAAAATGCTCCTGGACCAATCCCAGGACAGAGAGGGACCTGGGGCCTGGCTGGCCGACTCTAGGCTGGCCCTCGCCCCTCAGGCTGCGGGGGGCGGGGGGGTGGAGTGACAGCTCCTGTTCCAGACCCGCCTTCTGGTGGAAGGCTCAAAAGCCACCAGCCCTCCCAGCTCCTGAGGACTGGGGGGCAAGGAGGGGTGGGGATGGGGAGCTTGCAGACCTCTCTTCTCTTCAGAGAAGTAGTGATTCAACATCACTTGGCTTCAAAGAGGAGAAAGAATTAACCCTGTTGGCACCTTGGCCCAGGTCAGAACTAAGCCGTCTCTTATTCCTTAGGGACTTAGGGTTGTCGGTGGTACCATTTATTTCTGTTCAGCCTGTCAGCCACATCGCCTTTGTAGAGTCCCCATGGGCCCTTTGTGCGAATGACAGAAGGGTGCTCCTTCCTCCAGGCCGCAGCAGCCTCACGCTGGGGGCAGGGCTGGGGGATTTCTGAGCCCCCAACTCACGTGCCGAGGCCCTCTCTAAATGCTGCTTTCTCCTCGGCACCAAGAGCCTCGTCAGCCCCCTGAAGGAAACAGGGAACACCTGGCAGTTTGCTCCTGGGTCCATCCGGTGAAGCACCTCCTCCCTGCTGCCTCCTGGGGCCATGAACAGCCCCAAGCCATGAAACCAAGGAAGAAAGAGGAATCGCCTTCCAGGGGTATGTCCCCCTCCCCCAAACACATCTTACACCTTAGAACCCTAAGGGGACCATGGATGCAGAGCCCAAAGAGCTGGAGAAAGAGAGATGGGCTTAGCTGGCCTCTGAGAACTGGAAAGAGTCTCCAGGGTGGGGGAGTGGCCGGCCAGGAGAGCCCCTTCTTAGTTTTCTAGAGCTCAGAAAGGTGGGCTGCGCAGCTGAGCTCTCCCCCAGGGCCTCGCTGATTAGTTGGCTCACAAGCCCACAGTAAGGGAGTAAACAAACATCTTCAGGTCCTCAGTGCTTACTCTGCTTCTAACAAAGCTCCACAGAGTTGATTAGTGATTTTAAAACAAGGGTAATAAAAAGGAAAACCAAATGTCTTGTAAATAGAGGCAGTAGACTTTAGTAGTTACCAGCCTGGCCACTGGTTCCAGGCTGCCTGGGTTCAGATCCCAGCTCCCCCTCCCCCCCCCACTAGTGCTGGGCCCAGGGCAGGTTGTCTGACCTATCTGGGCTTCACCTGTCTCACCTGTAATATGGGGACAATAATATAGGTCCCCACCTCACGGGGTTAATGAGATGATCCAATGAACCAACACACTGAAAGCACTTAGAAGAGCATCTGATACGGGGTAAGAGTTTAAGAAATAGCAGCTATTGTTCATTTCCCTAAAAATGTTTATCCCAGGGTTGAAATGTTGTCTATCTCATGGGCAAACCAGATTCATGGCCACCCCTTTCATGAAATCTTTCCAGACTTCTCCAGTTAGAATTAATCTCCTCTCCCACCCAGCTCCCAGCCACACTCTGTTCCTGCCTCAAATCCTGAATTTATCACATTCTCTTTTGCATGCCGGATATTTGTGGCTGTGTCTATGGGCTCAACTATAATAGATACAATCTTCTTGACGATAGGGACTGCACCTTATACAGCTTTGTTTCTCCTGAAGTGATTAGCAAGGTTCCTTCACACAGCTCAGTAAGTATTGGTTGACTTGCATAAAATGTAGACAAATACAGGTCAGCTCAGTCATTTTTGTTAATTTGGGCCTATGGATCATCTCAGCAAACGGTGTGAAACAGACAACTCCCTGAGTGACTCAAGAGTCTTTGCCAGAACTTCAGGGTGTCACAGAAGTGGGAGCATTTGCCAAGCATTTCTCTGCAGTTAGTATTCACTTGCAGTTTCCTGCCGAATTAGTATTGGGTTTGCCTAGAATTTATGGGTAAGTTTGGAACAGCTGGGCCAGGTGGGCCCATGACAGCTGAAAGGGCCCAAGGTGATTGACAGAGGGGCCTCAACTGAGGCATCTTTTGTGACAGGTTGTAGAAGTCTTTTGGCAAGTTGCTCATCATGACTGGAGCTGAATTGTGATGTCTGGAATACTGCGGTTGGGGAGGAGGTCAGCAGTTCCAGGAACACTGGCACATGAGCGAGACAGGAGCAACGCTCAGGAGCTGCTAATGCATCTCCACGGTCTCTTTGTATACAGGACCAGCCCTGTCACCCAAGGGGGCAAGCCACTCTGAGGTCTCCCAACTCAAGTCTTGTCCCTTTCGTCCCTCTCTGGATAACAGTGACTAGTTAGTGCAATGCCATCCCTGCTGTTAAAAAGAAAGCCAGCCCGGCTGGGCGTGGCTCAGCGGACCTAGGATCCAAGTGATCGGGGTTCGATTCCCAGCCAGGGCACATGCCCGGGTTGTGGGCTGCAGCCAATCAATAACTCTCATCATTGATGTTTCTATCTCTCTCTCTCCATCTCCTTTCCTCTCTCTGAAATCAATAAAGATATATTTAAAAAAAAAAAAAGCCAGATGTTTACCTAGTTATCTATACTAACTTTTTTCCTGGGATAATCTTAATGGCCACTCTCTAGAGTACTAATCCAAATTTGAGACTAAAGAACCCTGGGGAGGGACATCAGCTATGAGGCCCCACTAGAAAGCAGATCTGGTTAGCAGGGCAACCAGAGAACTAGAAGGCAGCTATGCCATCCTTGGAAAAGTAACCGAGAAGAGAAATGTTGGCTTTATGGAGCTGATTTTTGCTATCAAAACTGAAAACCTAAAATAACTCACAAAGTTGCCTATGGGAATTGATGAGCACTTCATGAGTGTAAATCAGAGTGGCAGGGAGCCAATATGGTGCGGTCATCAGTATGTATGGCCTGACACAGAGGCTTTGCCCAAGACAAAGGGAGGATTTCACAGCAGCCATGACTCTGGCTGGCCTTTCCTGTGCTCCTGAGGGGCAAGGCAGTCCCATGGCCGTGTCGTGTGTGTTCCATCAGTGTCTGAGGGAACTTCAACCTCTGATACTGGGCCCCTGGGTAGGTAGGAAGGGGGCAATTCCAAGGACATGGTCTGCCTGATCAAATGGCCAGAATACGAAATGATGACTTAAGGCCTTGCTACTCCAAGTGTGGTCCATGGACCAGCAGGAGTGACATCACCTGGGAGCTTGTCAGAAATGCAGAATCTCAGGCCCCACTCCAGACATACCAAGTGAGACTCTGCATTTTAACAAGGTTCCCAGTGATCTGTGCACACATGACATTCTGAGATGCCTGTCTGAAGCTCCATTTCTTTTTTTTTCTTTTTTTTTTTTTAATATATCTTTTTTTGTTTTTGTTTTAAATATATCTTTATTGATTTCAGAGAGAGGAAGGGAGAGGGAAAGAGAGAGATAGAAACATCAATGATGAGAGAACCATTGATCAGCTGCAGCCCACAATCTGGGCATGTGCCCTAACCGGGAATCGAACCCTGATCGCTTGGATCCTAGGTCAACGCTCAACCGCTGAGCCACACCCAGCTGGGCATTTTTTTCTAAATATATCTTTATTGATTTCAGAGAGAGGAAAGGAGAGGGAGAGAGAAAGATAGAAACATCAATGATGAGAGAGTCATTGATCAGCTGCAACCTGGACATATGCCCTAGACCGGGAATTGAACCCCGATCTCCTGGATCCTAGGTCAACGCTCAACCACTGAGCCACGCCCGGCCGGGCAAGCTCCATTTCTTACCAGCCCTTGGTAGTGACCCTTTATATCTCTCCACCTCAGTTTCTTTCATACAAAAATGAGAATATATATATACTCTCATTCCTCTGACATCACAGAGCTATTATGAGGCTCCCACAAGAACGGTGTGAAGAACATAGCGTAGGGAAATGCGAGGTGCTGTGCACACATCAGCCTCAGCCCGCGTTCTGTTCTCCACGTGCACCAAGCTCCCCTGCCCCAGGGACTTCTGTACAAGCTGCTCCCTTTTCCCTATGACACTTGAGTTGGGGTTCCTCTGCGCTCTCATTATTCTTAAGAACTGGAGTGCAACATCCTTGATACAGGGGCTCTTCTCTTGGTCCTTGAAACACTAGGTCCTCTTGTCATTCAAGTCTCAGCTCAAATGTCCTCCCTTCAGAAAGGCCCTGCTGCTCCTTCCAATCTACTGTATGCTCTCTATCACGCCACCCTGATCTGCTTGCTCTATCTCTTACCACGCTCGGAAATTCTCTTTTTTAGTATGTTTGCTGGTTCCCTATAAGAAAGAGCTCTATGAAGTTTAAGACTCTGGTCTGATTTGTCTCCCAGTCTCCCAGCTATTGGAACACTGCCTGGGATTTTGTTGAATAATTTCATGAATGAACTTTTGTGTCTGGAAGTGTGCTTAATAAACGATGACTGAGGGTGGGGATGGGGGGATGGGGCTGGTCCTTGGCGCATCTGTGTGGATGCCTCAGTGATGTCTCCTGCACAAGTCATGGTCCAAGGGTCTAAGACTCAACCGAAAGCTCCCTCAGAGAAATTCTTCCTTTAAAGCACAGTTTCATACGGGCCAGGAAGCAGGGCTGGGCCATCCTTATGTCCATGTGGCAAGTGAGTTCAGTGACAGCTAAAACACTAAAGCAGTCGTGCAAAAAGGGTGGTCTCCCGACGAAGCGCGTCAGCCCCATCTGGACCTACGGCATCAGAAACTATGGGGCAGGGCCCTGCAATCTGCTTCAGTGAGCCCCCCATGCGATCGGGGCCCACAGCAAGCTTGGGCGCCGCTGCAGCACAGGAGCCAGGGAATCCGCTCTGTCCACGCTCTGGCCTAGGGGCACCTTCAGGGCATCAGATGCTGGTGTGCACTCAGGAGCTGGGGCGCAGCGGATGAAAGGGCCGAGGTCACACCCTGCTGGGTATTTTGCTTTTCTTCTTTCAGGCTTCACACGATGTCCTCCAGTTGTGGAAGACACAGAGTGATTCCTCCTTTATAAGTGTCCTTTTACAGCAGCAATTTTCAACCTTTTCCATCTCATGGCACATAAACTAATTACAAAAATTCTGCAGCACACAAAAAATATATTTTTTGGCTGACCTGACCAAAAAAAAAAATAGGTACAATTTTGATTCATTAACATCGGACAGCTACGGTTGCGTTGGCTGTCGTCACGTTCCACTCGGCAATCGAAGGGAAAAGAGGTCAGTGCCCCTGACTAAATAGTCAGGTATTGCGTGTTGTAAAAATTCTTGTGACACACACCGGTTGAAAATCGCTGTTTTACTGTGAGTCAGGCTGATTTAATTTTAATCAGCCAAGGCAGCAGAGCAGGGTTCTCAACCCTGGCTTCACTTTAGAATCACTTGAAGTGCTTTAAACTACTGATGCCTGGGTCCCACCCCAGTCCTATTAAATCAGAATGTCTCAGGGCGGAGCTGAGCACTGGATTTTTTTTTCATAAGCTCCCCAGATAATTCTAACCTGCAGCCAGGCCTGAGGACCACTGCGGTATTGTCTTATAAGAATCATCAGGGGCACTTATTAAAACTACCAATTTCTAGGTCTCTCCCCAGACCACCCTGTCAAAGAAGCTCCAAGGGCCTGGGGCTGCCCCTAAGCAAGCTTGGGACACACTGGTCAAACTGCTTTGCAATTCAAATCAGCCTCAGAAAAGTTTCTTAAACCTCAGTTTCCTCATCTTTAAAATGTGTGGAGGGGATAATGGTTTCAACCTCAGAGGATTGCTGAGGAGTACAAGAGAAGGGTCATGTAAAGTGCCCAGCGCGCCAGGCACACAGTAGGTGCTCAATAAATATTACTTGCCACTTTCACCCTCATATAAAGTGGGTTTTGGGAAGCTGTATCTAGCAAGGCACTTGCTTCTATTTCATCTGTGGGCAAATGTCTGGGTCCTGCCTTTTCTTTAAATCAGACCTTGTCTACCATTGCTTCTAGGCCTCCAGAACCTCCAATACCATATCCTCCACCCCAAGTTCTGTTCTTGCCAACTGAAGGGTGGGCTTTAATCCACTATCAGTAGTTCCTGTGAGGAAGTCCTGGGGCTCAGTTCCACAAAGCATCACATTTTCTTAAGAAAAACGAGGGGATAGAGGAAGCGAACGACTCAAGTGTCATAAAAACAAATCAGGTTGGAAGTGGAAGACACCTTAGATCATGCAGTCCAACCTCCTCACGCCACAGCCAGGAGGGAGAAGGCTTTTAATTTCCAGCAAACTGACACCAACTCAGAGGGAGAGAAATTGAGACATCTATAAACCAGGGCAGAGGCTCAAAGAAATTTGGCACAACGAGATGGAAAAATGACTCTGTGGAAACATCTAGCATTCCTCCAACATTTTATAACACATGTAGATTTAAGTGTCAGACACACACGCGCACAAGCACATGGAATAGCCGCCGGCCCCCTTGTTGTTCCTGGATGGAGAGCTGCTAAATAAGAATGAAGCTGTCACTGAGCTCCGGAAAGAGCATTTCGAAAGTCTTCTCAGTTAAGACAATTATTGAGAGACACATTTTCAACTCTATCCTCCAATATCAGACAAAAGAAATCTGTAAAAGTCCTCTGATCCTTGACAAGGCACAGAAAACCATCAAGCAGCTGAAAAAACAAGGAAGGCACCAATGAGTGCATAGAATTTCTCCTAAAATGTTCCAAATTAGGTGAAGAGAAACACATAATTGCGCTTCCTGTTCTCATCCTGTGAAATGCTGCAAAAATTCATGGGTGACCCTATGAATGCTGTGATTGTGACCATTACAAATTTTTCCAGATTATTAAAAAAATGCTTTGGGCAAATTGTACAAAAATTGAAAAGTACAGAAAAGCTTAAAGAAGAAAATTAAAACCACCTCTAAGTCAACCACCTAGAATAGCTGTTAATAGTTTGGTATATTTCCTTATATTAGTCTTTTTCTGTGCATATTTAAATGTTTTATAAAGTTAGTACCATACTGTATGAAGTCTTATATTATGCTTTTTTCTCTTAGTTGTGATATTATGACTATTTTCCTCATGTCTCTAAATATTCTTTGAATAGACTTTTTAATGATCATATAGTATTTCATTATGTTGATGCTCTAATTAACGTAACCATTTTATTATTAAGGATAATACATTTGCTTCTGGTTTTGTTTTGTTTTTTCGCTATTATAAAAAGGTACAACAAATATTCTTGCACACAAATTTTTGATCACATATTTCTGATTATTTCCCTAGGACAGAGTTATAGAAGAATTATAGAGTTAAAGGGTCTGCATATTTTTAAGGACCTTAGTACCTTTTGACAAATTTCAGATTTTTGAACTCCCACTAGGAGTTCATGAAAATACCCACCTCTCAGCATTTTTGCTAATACTGAGTAGTATAATCTGCCTAAATTTTTGCCAGTTTTTGTAACTGAAAATTAAGAGTCTGATTTTATTCACATCTTAAAAATTCTTAGTGAGATTGTATATTATTTTCTTGTCTCTTGTGCATTAGCATCTCTTCTCTTGTGAATTACTGGATTATGATTATTTAAAAAATTCTTATACAGAATGAAATTACACATATCACCTTATAGGAAATTCCTGCACAGGACTGCTCATGAGCTTTCTCCTAGCATCTTACTGTGCTTTAAGTCACATAGACTCAGACTTATAAATGGTTACTTTCACCTCTTGCCAGTGGCAAGAAAAATCCAGAACCCATAATCTTATTTTTTTTTACCGTATCTGATTTCATGAAAGCCTCTGACTCACTCAAATGATAGCTACCGTTGGAAGATGCCCATCAATACAAAGGTCCACCAACATGTGTCGACATTTATTTTCTCTGTGATGCTCTCCGGGCAGAACTCTTTGATCATGTGTACACTTTCGGCCCCTTCAAGGTCATCTCACAAAAGTCAAACAAGGTTGGGTGTTTGTTCCAACACTCCTTGACATTTCTTTTTCTGATGGAAAGTTATGTCACTAACCATCTTCTAGCATGAAGTGGAATCAGTCGGTGGACAGTAAATCTGCGCTGACTCTGAGGGGAGAAGTAAAACCCACTCCGATCTAATCAAATTTAATCATCAAGCTAAAAAATGCTGCTGCTGCTGCTGCTTTAATTTCAGTAACAGATCTTCACACAACTGTCAACATCATTACCAAAACACATCAGAAAATTTGATGAAAGTGCAACACGTAGACAATCATAATCCCCCATCATCAATCTCTGGCTGTCCCCAGTTGACAATTCAGATTAGGGGTGAGCCTCTAGGGGACACCTTTTGTAAATCAACTTTACACAAGAACAGTATTAACCCCAGAAACACCTCAATTGTACAAATTCAGGAACTGGCCAACTGAGAAACAGGATACGAAGAGCAACTCGACATTTGAACAAAGTTTACTGTCTTGCCCATCTGTTATGGATGACAAGACATAGCTAAGAGTTGAAGGAAGTTAGAGAGCTACTGTATATAAAAAGTTTTTCATAAATACAGAGTAAACGAGCAAACAACTTTTGACAAGCAAAAGCCAGGAGCATTGAGCAATGGTGGCGAATAGCAATTCTGCTGGGTAAACCACATAGTCCTTCAATTCTAGACTCCGGAGATGAACTAGATATGTGTAGCATGGTACTTAGCATGCTCAGGAGGATGGCAGAATACTGCTTTCGAGAACAAATGCCAAATGACAATGAAACATGCCAAGGGGCAATGGTGCTGTCCACCACAGGGAGGGAGCCCATGCCTAGACTCCACTCAATTACCAGGAAAACCACAGGGTGTTAGAGCTGAAAGGGACCTTAGAAATAATCTCACTCGCCCACAAATACTTACTGAGCACCTATGTTGTGTCAGGCACTGTGCTTACACTCAAGGAAGCAGGTTCAGAGAGGTTAAGTAATTTGTGCAAGGTCAGACGGATAGTTAAAGCCGAGACATCCACTGAGGGACTAGCATTTCAATTTTTTATGACAAGAGATAGAAAAAGAATGTTTGACAGAAATGAGTTACAGAACAAATAAATAATCCAAGACTGTCTTGGAGCCTGCCAAAAGTAGAGCTTCTCCTCTCTCTCCCTTTGTTGGGCTGTGATCTTTGATCACAAAAAGATGGAAATTGCCAGACACCAAGATCCAAGGTACAGAAGTCAATTCACTATTCCTTTCTTTTTCCTATCAAAGGAAACATCGAGAACAACCACATTTCTCCTGCCACCTGCCTGAAAGTGGGATTCTTCAGTTGTCGGGATGGTCCAGGACCATGGACCTGGCAATGGCACGGGGCTGGGTGACAACAGACTAAACCATTCCTCTCGTTCGACCGAATCCGCACCTAACCAGGTGAGCACAGCAAAGTGGGAGCGTGGATGGGGGAGTGTTCCGCCTATGCTAATGTTTCAATTTGGGGCCCCCAGTGTCATCCAAACATATGTGTGTGCTCACACACAGAGGCACACACGCACACACACACACACACATTTTTATTTTGGAAAATGTAAGGGCGGCCTTTCCCCAATCTAAGACAAACTTACAAAGCAAGGGAGCATGATGCCTACACAAGAGGCACGAAAGCAGGATTTGCTGGTGGCTGTTACGAGTTCTCGTCTTAGATTTGCAGCCCATCCTTGGGCGGGGGACACACACCGTGTTTAAGAACAGCAGAGAAGAGCCACTGCCTGTTAGGCCTCACCTTCCAAATGTGAAGGGGCGAATCCTTACCTGGCCATGGCTGGGGGCAGTTTGAGGGGGAGTGTCCTCAGGCCGTATGTAGGGGGTTTCCCAAAGGGTCTTTAAAACAAAGTCTAAGTTTTAGGCTTAGAAACATGTTTCCAGTGTGACTTTTTTGACTTTAATGAGATGGGCTACTTAATAAATATACCAGAATATAGCCATTCAAAGTGAGTATCCTTCCCCTTCCAAGCAGTCATCCAGAGATGCCAGGTATTTATCCCGAGACTGCTGCCATTGTCCCAGAGACTTTGGGGACTCCCTGGAGAATTTTCTTCAAATTGATGCCACATTATTTGGAATACGCACAGTGGTGGCAGATCCTCATCTTGCGAGGCTGGATTTTATTTTTGGAAACAGTCAAAAGGCTTTTTGGCATTTGTAGCCAAGTCTAGTGAATCACCAGCTGATTGAGCCGGTAATGTTGTTTTGGGTCCAAACTGAGGCATAGTTATAAGGTCACGTGTTGTTATGTGGCATGGAAACGGTCCCCCAGGGCCATTTCAAATGAGGAGCCTCAGCTCTGTCTGAGTGGTGGCAGCACCGCCGGGCCAGGTGTGTGACCTTCCAGGAGGCTGCCCAGAAGAGGCGGCACTAATGTGGGCAGCTGATGCTCGGCGAGGTTCTTTGATTAGAAATAACAGAAACGGACGCTGCCTAACTTATGTGAAAAGGAGGTTAACTGGCAGGCCATGGAGAAGCTCTCTGGTCTCAAAGGAAGGGCGAAGGACCAGGCTCAGAACCGACAGCTCCAGAAGGAGCTGGAAACCTCTGACAGCCTAGCTCAGGTGCTACAGCGAAAATGACTACATTTCAAACAGTTCTTCCTTTCCTGCACTGCTCTGTCCCAAAATGACAGTGTGGGGGACATTCCAATCGGATGTGCTTAGGGCTCGTGCCCCCCTCTCGGCTCTACTCCTTGGCATCTCATGGAAGGGCTCCAGGGCCTTTGTGGCTCCTGCAGAGTGAGGGCCGTCGTCGCCGATTACCATTCCTCCAACACTGCCCACGAAAGGGGAGACGCAGTTTCTCGCGAGGAAGGACAGGTGTTTTTAGGAAGAGAGAGTAAATACTAAGCACCAGAAAATGACAAACGTACCACAGCGAAGTCCAGCTGTTATTATGAATACTTCTGCATAACGTTACGTATAATATTAAGCGTTGCTCTATTTTTCAACATTTTTCTCACTTTGTAAATAACAAAGGCCTCCTTAGCCATCTCCAGTTTATTAGCTGATGGAGACTTTCTCCTTTATCTATTACCTGAAGTCTGCATAGGTCTAAGGTCCGGTCCCATCACCCCCAGGCAGAGCCAGACCCTGCGCCTCTCCTCAGAGCACCCAGAGCCCAGGGAACAAGCTCAGTTCTCATCTTCCCAAAGAAGAGAGCAGGTGCTCTCCCGTCCGCGTGTACGGCAGCCACAGCTGCATCTGGCAGTCACGTGAGGCCACACTGCGGGGCTGTGACTATGGTTGAGCTGGGCCATGAGTGAGGACAGGCTTTGGTCAATCCAAAGATACATTTGTCTCTGCAAAGTGCCAAGGTCCCCTGCGCAGACTGAATGTGCAGCTGTGGAGAAAGCCAGCCCCAGCCCACGCAAGGGTAAACCACCCTCCACGCCCTCACACGGGGGGATGGCCATGGACGTGCACCAAGACCCTTGTGAACATGCAAGGCAGGCCGGAGGCCCTCTGGCAGTGGCTGGCCTGCTCACCCCAGCTTGCCCTGCACTGAGATATGTCTCCTTGTGAACTGCCAAGAGCTCTGGGGAACTCATTTGAACTCACTGTTTCTGGCCAAAAAGGACCAGAAGCACATAACTCACTACCTCCCTGTTGAGTTTCTTCAGGAGGTTCTTCCAAGCCAGAGTGCCAGCAGAGTCACAGAAGCTGGCCTAAGTCTCTAAAATGCTGTTTAGGGAGCTTCAGAGCAATCAGAGCTTCAGTGCATAGGGGAGGGGTGGGCCCTGGGAGAGAGGAAATGTGAGGGAAGATGCGACTGTAACCCCGGCTAGGAACAATAGGGTCTCACATGAGGCCCCAGGAGTGGGAGGAGGGCTGCTTGGGGGTGAGACGCACAGAAAGCAGGGGAGGCTGGGCTTACAAGCAGCTGCCACTATATATGAGAGCCTGAAGGTGTAAGGTGGAGCCTCAGACCCTCGGCGAGGACCCTCACCTCTTTAAGCCTCAGCTTCCTAATCTAAGCCAGGGCAAGACCCCCCTTTAGTGGTTTGATCAGAGGCAATGTATGAAAGCTATCCAGCCCAGTGCCCAGACACCTGATGTAGGGCAGCTCTACCTTCTGAGATGCCAACATTATACAGAGCGGTGCCTTCCAAACTTCGAGATTTCATGGCACAAACTTTGCCACACTCACATAGGACTGCCAATGTTTTATTTTGCCAACGAAGGACAATAAAAAATCAACAACTACCATTTACAATGTGATAACCATAAAAATATTTTTTAATACAAAAAAAAAGCAAACAGGACAAAAATCTTAGAATTAAAATCATCAGTCCTGTAGAAAGAATATTTATAGCTTATGAAAAAATTACATCACCCTTACTTAGCTAATTTTGCTAGATGGGCCCGGCCCAGGAACCAGTGGCAGGGAGGAAGGAGTGTGGGTCTCAGAGCCAAACAGGCCACAATCTCCTCCCAGCTCTCTCCTTAATAATTGCGTGACCTTTAGCAAGAGACCTCTGGGTTTCACTTTCCTCCTTTATAAACAGGAGACAACAGCCCCTCTCTAGATGAGAATACATGTAAAGGGCAAAGCACAGAGTCTGGTGCATAGTAGGTGCTCATTAAGTGCTAATGCCAGGCACTCCCAAAATTTGAGGGGACTGGGTCACTTCCAATTTTTGAAACCCTTAGTATATAAAAAAATGAAAAAAAATGCTAAAACAGGGTTGCCAAAAATCATTCACATAATTTAAAAAATATTTACATTAGAAAGAACTATTTGGAGCACATCCACACACAAATACATATCCAGTGCCTCCAATACGAATACATGTACCTCACGTTTGTGGGGTTGAGGCCCTGCAGCCCCTTAGGCTCCGCGATAGGCCCTGGCTAAGTCCCCTTGAAGCAGCAGTTCTCGTGGATGACACACTCCAAGAACTCTGAGGCGCCGATTTTACTCATCTCCTTTCTTTTGTTCTTTTTCCCTGGCTGGAGTTCATCTGGAACATTTCTCCAGACCTCGCTACCATTAGTTCATAATTCTGAGCATGCAAATTTTCTTGGAAATCTAGCTGGTGTCTTTTTTGCATCACTGGATAGCAATAGGTTTAAAAAAAAGACCCAGCTGAAATTGAGGGTTAGAAAGGAAGATAAATGGGTGCTAAAGTGGATGATTTAACTGAGGGATTATAGGGTGACCTAGAAAGGGGACGGGGTCTGTGCCCAAGGCCTCTGGGGGTAGTGAGGTGATGAAGACTTCAGTTTTTAATATACTAAGAGTCTTAAAAAGTGGAAGTGACCTAGTCCTCTCAAATTTTAGCAAAGCTGTGTGCGATTTTCCCGAGTAGTGTGTGTGTGTGTGCATGTGTGTACCTTGTTTCTAATGGAAATTCAAATTCCCTGTTTCTTTGTTTACTGCTGTCTGCCCTGTAAGAA
Source organism: Miniopterus natalensis (assembly GCF_054644295.1). Taxonomy (NCBI): domain Eukaryota; kingdom Metazoa; phylum Chordata; class Mammalia; order Chiroptera; family Miniopteridae; genus Miniopterus; species Miniopterus natalensis. Next base: position 41,010,803 of record NC_142094.1, read on the forward strand.
TGTCAGCTCCACGAGAGCAGCGACCATGAATATGTCCACTTCTGTGTCTCGTGTTGAATACAAGCGGGGACACACAGTAGGTGTTCAGCGAATGCTGAGTAAGCGATTGTATCGTGGCTGTTTGTATATGCTCAGCACTTTGCCCACTTGGACTGAGGAACAGAACCTTTTCTATTTGGGGGATCAGCACTTCCCCTTTTCCCATCCAGACAGCTGCCCTGAACCACAGGGATGGGCACACGCCCCTCAGAATCCTTCTCTTGTAATTAATTGGAACTTTCTCTCTGGTGGTCAGGCTGGGAAGATCCATGCCCAGGAGCTGCTGGTGGTTTTGATTCCAGCCTTAGGGAAGAAAAATGCTCTGAAATAATTAAGCTGACAGGCTGAGATACAGAGGCAGGGAGGCGGGGAGGCGGGGAGGAAGACTCCGCCGTGTTTGGACTCTGGCTCCTGTCAGTCAGGACCTCTCCCTGCTTCCCCTGTGTCTGCTTTCTCAAGGCTCAGTTGGTGAGATTTTTTTTTTGAATTATGTGAGTTACCTCAATATGCCTCCACTAGATCCCCCCTTTTTTTGCAGTGAGGAGAAGTTGGCAACTGTTAGTGACTATTGTAATCAAAAGAGTTCTGGCTACCCGGGCTGGTGTGGCTCAGTTAGTTGGAGCATGGTCCATGCACTGAAGGGTCACAGGTTCGATTCCCGGTCAGGGCACATGCCCAGGTTGCAGGTTCAGGCTCGATGCCTGGTTGGGGCACGTACGGGAGGCAATCGATTGACGTTTCTCTCTCACATGGATGTCTCTCTTTCTCTCTCTGTCCATCTCCCTTCCTCTCTCTAGAATCCATGAAAAACATGTCCTCGGGTGAAGATTTTTTTTTTTTTTTAAAAGAGTTCTGACTAATCCAGGTCATTAGGATAAATATTGACCAGAAAATAGCACTCAGGTGTTTGCTGACGGGCAAGACTGAAAGATCTCATGGGTGGATGTAAGGTGGGACGGCAAGAAATGATGATGGTAACGGTAGCTAATATTTGAGTACTTTCCACGCGTCAGACACAGGGCCAAGCATTTTGTGTCATTACTTTGCTTCACTGCTACCACAGGGCTATGAAGTAGGTTGTTATTATGATCTCTGTAGATGAGGAACCCAAAACTCAGAGAGGTTAGGTAACTTGTTCTAAGGCCCCACAGCTAGGAAGGGAAGGAGCTGCAGTTTTAATGCAGGTTTGCATGACTCCATAATTTCCCTTCTATGTCCCATGTAATTTTCCTCTCCTTTCTTTCTTTTCCCACTGCCCTGTTCTCTCATCCTTTCTCCATCTCCTGTCAAAAGTCTCTCACTCTCTCTTCTCCTTTCAATGACCTTCCTCTGGCTCCTTTTAACCCCATTTTTTTCCGACAGTAAATGAGCACATATTTTAAGACTGTGGTTTTCAACTCTTTTCAAGTATGAAGATACCCTTTTAATGTTAAAAAAAATGTCCATATAATAGTAGCTATGCTTTACTGCCTATTGATGAAATGTCCATGCACAGATGAATTCTCAGATGCCTTGTAATAACTCTGTGATCTCTAGTTTGGCATCCACTAGTTTCAAATATATGGGAGAATCCATATAACCATCCCTCTTACTGCTACCTGCTTGGTTTATTATAATACAGAAAAGGCTTATAAGTGCTATTAGAGAGCTCTTTTTTGCCCACCCTCTGCCTTAAGGCTACTAATTTCTTCAGAAATGTGGTCTTTTTGTCCGTCTTTTAATATGTTTAATTATTTAAGAAGGCATGAAGCATGGTACTCACATTTTATATCTCACCTCTTGATTATTCAGGGGCTGATTAATTCATGGGTTGCCCCAGTCATGTCCTTCTTTTTTCTATCTCATTTGTTTTACCATTCCATTTCTTATTAGCGTCTTTTGGCAAGGATGGACAGCGGGAATGAGAAATGATTCTGGTTACAAATTCTGAATTCTGAAAAAAGATTTGGTTGGAGGAAGTTGAAATTCTTTCCCAAAGTATGAATGTATTTAATTCACCAGGCATATTGATTCTCTCTGAGCTCTGTGAAGGCAGGAGTTGCTCTTGTTTGCTATTGACCTCCAGGGCTCAGCAAGGTGCCTGGCACATGGTAGCTTAATAAAAAAATTGTAGGATGAATGAACAAGAGCTGACTAATATAATAGGGGTAAATAAACTTTTTCCTAGGTGGGACATTGATTTATTGGAAACTAAGTAAAATACAAGGCAACTTATTTTAGGATTGCATGTCTGAAGACAATACAATATAAAAATGTTTAAATGACTGTGTTAAAAATTAACAACAGAGGATATATAGTTCTAATTAAAAAACAAAAAATGTTCCACAGTGCCATATTATTTCATTGATGGAAAAAGGGATAGAGAGAGAGATATACTGGGGCTTCTAAGATGAGGGTTGGTCTAGGTAAATTGTTACTGTTATATTAGGCATTAAACAAACATAATCACCCTCAACATGCTAACAATTGAGCATTTAGTATGTGCCAAGTGCTGTGATAAGCAATTTACATGCCTTATCTCATTTGTCTTCGCCACAACCTAGGAAGTATTCTCTAACAGGAATCAGAAAGTCACTAGTGTCCCTGAAAATTTCTTTAGCTCTCTAGATGGTTTAAAATAATTATTAGATGCTTTTTTATTATTGATTTTTAGAGAGAGAGGAAGGAAGAGAGAGAAACATCAATCAGTTGCTTCCAGTATGCACCCCGACTAGGGTTCAAACCCGCAACCTGGGTATATGCCCTGACCGACAGTTGAACCCACCACCTTTCGATGTATGGGGTGACGCTCCAGCCAACCAAGCCACACCAGCCAGGGCTGGCTTAGATTTTAGATACATCCTTGGAAACTTGGAGATATCTGTTATGTCACTAGCTCTTGCCTTTTGACTTTAATGAACTGTCTGGAAAGGAAACTTTTATAATGAGACTTGCCATACTTTCCAAAGTCTTCCTAGTTTGTGGAAGCAAGCTGATTTGCATGTGGGGGTTCAAGGGGCGAAGGACAGGGTTCAGCCTCTGCACCTATTCAGTAGCTCTGGGGCTGTCCAGAAGTGAGGTGCTGGAATGTCTTTCACCAAGGCCCTCCCAGGCCAGCCAGGTGGAGCCGTCAGTGGCGGATGGGAATGGGGGTGCACAGCCGCAGCTTCCCAGAATAGGGAAGGAACTTGCAAAGATACTGAAGTGACTAGAATTATGGCCCATCTTATTTGGAGGGGGTTGGGGGAAATGTCTAGCTTTCTTCCACTCCCTTCTTCTTCCATACTTTGCTTTAGCTTGAAGAGAAGAGCATGAACAACAGGTTACTGATGGAAAAGTATATGTTTTAAAAAAGGCTGGCATTTGTACAACTGGTTAGTGGTGCATTGTGGAGAATTTCACTGCCTCTCTGAGGTGTTAGACAGGCACCGGGAAAAACCAGGACCGCAGGCTCGATGATGGCAGTTTCTTGGGACTACTCCGTCAACAAACAATTATTGTGGTTTAATGAAAGGGAAATGAACACAGGGATCTAGGCTGTAATAAGTAAGAGAAGCTCAAACCTGTGACCTCGTAAAGAAATTCCATACAAGGAGAAAAAAACCTTATTGCCACAATCTCAGATGAAATGCAGTGTTTATAAGAAACTAGAATATTCACTGGGTAATGAACCTGATAAGTGTGCTGACCGTGAAGTGAGTATCTCCTCTGTAGCTCATATGACATTCTGCTCTGTTATTTCCACATGTGCCTTATTTCCCTTCGACTAAGATGACTCGAAGGAAGGGAATGTATTCTTATATCTGCCAAAGCACTGAGCACATAGCTGTGCACACACAGGTAGGAATGTAGGATTTGTTTATTGAATTGATTGATGCTACTCTCAAACCTAAGGCTCTTGAAACAAGAGTATAGCTAATGTTTAATTTTTTAATTAACCTAAGATCCTCCATCCATAGGACTCCTGCCTATTTCATTTCATTCATCCCCCGAATATTGACTATGTGCACAGATGAGGAGAAAGTTCCTGCCTTTAGGAGTCTGCAGGCTAATGTGAGAGGAGAAATTTTTTTTTAATCATCCGAGGATATTTTTCCATTGATTTTTTTTTTTAGAGAGAGGGGAGGGGAGGCAAGAGGGGGTAAGGGAGAGAGAAACCGACGTGAGAGAGGCACATTGAATGGTTGCCTCCTGCACATGCCCCAACCAGGCCAGGGATTGCGACTGAGGCACGTGCCCTTGACCAGGAATCAAACCCGCTACCTTTCAGTCACAGGTCAACGCTCTAACCACTGAGCAAAACTGGCCAGACCTGTGAGGGGAAATTTTTTAAAGAATTCTTGGTTAACATGTATACATAGAATGCTTACTGTTTTATTAAATAACATATTTCTTTGGTTTGAGTTTTTCAAAATAGGATCTAACTAGCAAACCTCCTTCAGAAACATAAGTTAACACTGGTCACAGATCATCAACTGCTCTTACATATTCTTAAGAATATTTCCTCTGACTAGATAGCCACAGGATCTCCTTTGGGGTTAGGTATAGTTATGCTCTGGTCTGTAACACATCCCAGATAGGGCGCTTACTCTGGCCTGCTAAGGGGCTGACCTTGTCTAAGTTTGCAAGTCATTAATTTGGGCATTAGATGAGAAAAGTAGCTCTAGAAAAAAGAGGGGATGGGAGGATTTTAAAGTTTGTAAAGTGCTCCCAGAACTGAAGGATAGCTGCAGGTGACCTCTAGGTCTAGGAACCTCCAGGACAGGAACCATGGCCTTGATGCCTCCAGGATTCTGAACTCTTCTCCTTTCTGGGTATCATTTCCAGTCTCTCAGGTTCCTACATGCATCAGAGAACATGGCTATACCCATCATAGTTTTGTGATATATCCTTACAACCAGTGACTTAAGATCAAAGGTAGAGCTTTTCTTCTTAGATTCCGGATGAGAAATCTCGGATCAAGGCACTGACCGGACAGTCTTAGGTTACATCATTCCAAGACTAATCCCTAGTGGCCAAAGGGGTACTTTGACTGGCAGCCCCACAGGATCTTGTAATTAGAACAGTTCTCCAAAGAAGGAGCGAAAGTGCTATGAAGGCCCAAAGAGAAGATCCTGCTACCCTCTCCTCTGTGATGAGCCCACCAGTGCAAAGCTGTTCTCCAGTATAGCTCCCACCCAGGGAGAATCCTTGTTACCTGCTCATCCTTCCACTGCCCACTCATGGCCGGCACACAGAGTGGCTGCAATACTAGGGCATGTCAGAGGATAGTGTGTACTTGTCCATGACCCCAAATGGCTGTAAGCATTCTATAAACAACATGGAAGATGACTGCTGATGGAAAAGGGGTCCTTTTGGATGTGCACAGTCACACATTTCCTTGGTTGGCATAGCCAAACACCAGTCACTTTCTATGGTATCATCTATGGCTGGACCCTCCCATGCTTCTCCAGAAGCACAGTCCAAGGGCCTGGCCTGGTTACCTGAGTGCACGTAGCTTACTGCACATGTTTCTCTGTTCATTCACATACATCCATCTCCCTCTTTATCTCATGCCCAGTCTCTCATGCTTAGAGCTCTTTCTGTTTTGCAAGAAGTGAGTTCAAGCATCTCTGAATAGCCAAGGAAGAGAACCTCTTAAATACTACTTCCTTTAGCTGCACATACCCTCCCACGTCTTCTTGGTAATAAAAAATATATAAGCTTTGGAGATCCTGAGTCTATCGCCAGCTCCAGACTTCTGTTTTCATCTGTATGATAAATCTCTGAAAAACATTACCACTAAAACAAGTAGATCCCAGATAAAACATTTTTAATATATTGTGGGGCTTACAAACTTAAGGGAAATCTTCAGTATCACTGCACCCTACAGAAAAGTGAGCGGAAACTAGATCAGCAGCACTGACTGGTAAACAAATGGGAACAAAGGGCTCAGGACAGTTGAAGACTAACCCTGGAGCTGACAGCATGGTGGGGATGCTGAACCCTGGAGCCCGCCATTAAGCCAGGACCATAGGAGAGAGCTAGAGTGTTTCCACGTCAGTAGGATCCCTGCACCCTCAGGTCAACAGGTACAAATCCTCTCTAGTAAAAAATGTCTCCAATTTAGGACCCTAGGATTTCCATATTTTAAGATCAAGCAAATATAATAAGGAGGCAAGGCACCCCAAATAAGCAGCAGAAAAAGAAACAACAAACATATTTAAACACCAAGGAATGCAGATATTAGAACTGTCAAGTAGAAACTATATGTATGTGTGAAATGTTTAGAAGAACAAAGGATGAAGTCACAAAAATGAGTAAGCAGCAAGACACTATCAGAAATGATTAGGGAAATTTGAAAAAGGACCACATGAAATTCCTAGAAATGAAAAACAGTTTTTGAAATTGAAACTTAACAGTTTAGATGCAACTAAAGAAAGAATTAGTGAACTGAAAGATATACCTGGAAAGTTACCCAGAATGCAGCATTAAGTGAGGAGATAAAATAATATGAGAAAGGTTAAGAGATTTGAAAGCTGGAATGAGAAAACTTGACATGTCTGAATGAAGTTCAAGAAGGAGAGAGTAGAAGGAATGGAGGACAGATTTTTAAAAAATTGATGGCTGAGAACTATTCAGAATTAATGAGAGACATGAATGATCAGATTTCAGGAAGAACACGCTTTCTTTCTTTTTTTTAAAGAGACCCATATCTATACATACAGTAGTGAATCTGCAAAATCCAAAAGATGACAAAGAGACAAGAGACAGATCACCTACAGAGGCATGTCAGCAACAAATGGCAGCCAGAAGACAGTGGAATAATACCTGTCAACTTAAAATTTTCAATGCAGAAATTTTCTCTTTCAAGAAAAGAGATACAATACATATATTTTTAGATTAAACAAAAACCGAGAGAGTTTATCAGCATCCAGCATCCAGTAAAGAAACATCTAAAGGAGATATATCAAGAAGAAAACTAATTCCAGATCTTTCTGAGATACAAGAAGAAAAAATGAGCAAATAAAATGGTAACAATGGATGTGAATAAAAAACATCGTCTTTAAATAACAATAACAATGATAATAAAAATGACAATAATAACTGGTAGGATTAATAGAGGGCAAGAATAAAGTGCTATATGTATGCCAGGAAGAGGTGTTCAGAGTTAAACTGTACTAAAGTCCTTGTATCATTATAGAAGGGGGTTAAGATAAATTTAAAATTTATTAAGTGAAAAATATATCATAAAATTTCAAAGAAAACCACTATAAGAACAGAAGTAGAGGCTATAAATCCTAAATCAGTAGAGGCAAAATGTGGGATTTAGAAAACAAGAATCTTTCCCCCACTCCCCTATAAAAGCCCTTCAACCAATCAATTTTTTAAAAGGCAAGAATGGACTGCCACAGTAGGATATTTCAAAACAAGTCTCTCAAGTTACTTATAGGAAGAAAAATATTAATAAAGATGATGACCTGAACAACACAATTAACAAACTTAGCAGGCATATGTAGAATAACAGTTACACCTTTCACCATCTCTATGACCCTCAGCAGATCTCTGGGCCTCAGTTTCCTCAGCTGCAAAATGGGGACAACACTATCTACAGTGTTTTCATCGAATCTTAGATGTCATCATTGATAGGACCCACCACTGTTTTCCATACCTCTAGGGAAAAACACAATTAAATGCAAGCTGTCAATTGTAGGTCACATCCCAATTTTAGTGATGTTAAAATGGGGGGGGGGGGGTGTAATTTAGATTCAGTTAAATACTACATACCATATGGGCTGCTGTGATAGTATAAAAGGAGATGATGTAAGTAAAATACAAGACATATGTTCTTCTGCCCTCCACCCTTTTATAACTTTAGTCTGCAAACAGGTACACGAGGGAGCCCAGGGTAAAAATGTGAAGTGGGGAATGTTTGTTTTAGCTTCTTCACATCCTCGCATGTTTCCCGAGATACCTGCATGGCAAATGTGGCCTCTTCCTCAGATGGCAAATGAGGTCAAAACCCAGCATTCTTGAAAGAAAGTGACTCACCAGTTCAGTAGGAGATGGAAAGAAGGGGTGTGTGAGGGGAAATGCGAGGGAGGGAGGAGGGGTCCGATCAGCCCCCCAGAGCAGAAGTGATCCTTGGAGGGGGAACAGCACAGTTCCAAAGAGAGCTGGGGGAGTGGGCAGGGGAAAGGGGTCGAAGGCCTGTGGGCTGTAAGGCTATGAGGGTGGGGGGTGTGGGCCTATTCTCCAGCCTGCTGTGTTCCTGTGTCATCTTTGGGAGCCTGAAGAGGGACCCAGGGGACAAGGAAGGCCTTCCAGCCAGCCCATCACTTTAAAAAAAAATGAGGAAAAGAGAGACATAAAGGAAAGTGACTGGAGACAGGGCATACATCCCCTTTCTGAATGGATGACAAATTCAGACTACCAAAAGTAGCTTTCCCGTTTTCAGCAGAGGCAATTTTAGTCTTAATTGTATTACTATTTTGGAATGGCTTTTTATAAATATTCTTCACTACTTCATGAAAATCATTTTTTTTGTTGTTAAAATGTCATTTAAAAAAAAAATTAACATGAAAACAAACAACAAAATCCAAATAAGCCTAAAGGTTTCCTGGACCTGGAGGGAGGCCTTCACCCCCTTGTGAAACAGATCTGCTTGCTACCTGTCCCGAGGCCATCCCCGTGGTTCTCACCGGAAGCGCTCTCCACCTGTTCCCACCAGTTGGGATGTGCTTTTCCCACCAAGGGCAATGAGATCTTTAAAAGCTCTGAATCACACTCCCGGCCTCCAACCATCCACGGCACCGGGTGTCAAACAGCGAGCTGCAGGGTGAATTCATATGGGTGGTCACCAAGAAACAAAGTGTAATTTTAGGGATTCTTTCCAAAATTTCACCTGTTCCTAAGACAGGGGATTATCATTGATTAAAAAGAATACTTTAGTTGGTGGTATGTTTATCTTAAATATATTCTTTTAAATAATATGCTGTGGGTGGTTTATTTATTTTACTGCTGTGAAGTTATTAAAATAATACTATTAAATTCTCTGAGGTAATGGCCATCACCTCTCTGAAAAATGACACCAAGCACCCAACCTTTCCCTACAGTATTAGTTTCTTATTGCTGCTGTAACAAATTACCACAGGCTTAGTGGCATAAAATGATACAAATTGATTATCTTACAGTTCTGTATATTAGAAGGCCCACCTTGACCTCACTGTGCTGAAATCCAGGTGTTGACAGAACTGTGTCGTGTACTAGAGGCTCTAGGCTGTAGAAGTAAATCTGTTTCCATACTTTTTCCAGCTTTTAGAGGTCACCCACATTCCCTGGCTTGTGGCCCCTTTCTCTATCTTCAAAGCCAGCAATGATGGGTTGAGTCTTCCTCACATTGCATCGCTATGACCTCCTTTTCTGCTTCTCTTTTTCCACTGTTTAGGACCCTGGGATTACATAGGTCCCACTGGCATAATCCAGGATAACCTCCTCATCTCAAGGCCCTTAACTTAATCACATCTGCAAAGTCTCTTTTGCCATGTAAGATAACATATTCGTTGGTTCCAGGATTAGGACACGGCATCTTTGGAAGGCCAATGTTCTGACCACCACACCTTGCTCTGGGGGTCTGTGTGTGGCTAGGGTAATCACATAGGGCCTCAGACCTTTGAGCTGTTTGTGACTTGGGGTGAGGGGGTGGTGGAATTTTTGCCCATTGCTTGTGGTTGCCCAGGGCTAGGGAAAAGGTGGAAAACCTGCCATGCACTGCTGAGTAACCTTTTTAGAAAAGTTTTAAGAGTGGATTAGAAAGCCCTGGCTCCTGCTCCAGCTCATGTCTTATTAGTATTCAAAATCAGGGCAGTCCATGCCTAATCAGAGCAGAAGAGCTGGCACCCCCCAGTCATTCTTCTATGATATCGACAACAATGAATTTTAGGGTTAAAGGTGACCCATTTAAGAGATATATTTTTGCAAAAGAGGCTCTAGAGAAAGTCCTTCTAGCAGTTTGAATTAGAAAGTATTGAGGTTCCTCAATCCAGTTAACAGAAGTGGCTTCTTTTGCAGATGTAGAATGGGTCTCCCCCCCCGCAACTTTTTGAATCATTGGATCTAAATTGATGAACTTCAGGCCCTGGAGCATATGTGGCTGTACACATAGTAGGTGCTCAAGCAGCTGTTGAATTCAATAATTCCAAAGCTCACCTTTTATTTCTAGGCTATGAATAAATATAAAATGATTAAGGTTGGAACAATTGGCCATATCTATTAAGATTTGAAATGTACATATCATTCCCAGCATTTCCACTTGTTGGTATCGATCCCAGAGAAATATTTGCATATGTGTGTAAGGATGAATATACAGCATGTTTGCAGTGGTCACAGATTAGAGACAGCTTATATGTCACTTGAGGAGCAGCAATACAAATGTGGTACATTCACACAATGCAACTTAAAAAAATAAGCTAGATCTATATGTTTGAACCATGAACATATTATATACAGTGAAAAAAGCAAGTTTGGAACAATATGTATCAGTTTAATTCCTCCAAAAATTATTATGTATTTTGTAAATATATATGTTTCATAGAAATTTCTAGAAGTATAAACACCAAACTGAAAACAGTTGTTATTCTAGAAGAGGACCGGGATGGGCTTGGAGTAGGGGTCAGGGTTGGTAAAGGCAGATTTTTACTTTTATCTATACTGTAAATTTTTTTGTAATAAAATAAATTTAAAAGTTATCAAAATGTAAAATGTATGTTAAATTAGAACAGAAAGAGAAATTGAATGAAGTAATATAACATCTTAAGATACAGAAACTGATGATCAAATCTATTAAAATGTTATATTTCACAAAGGAGCAGATAGGGCTGGAAGTTCAAAACTATTTCTCTTATTTTGTTAAAAGTGTGTGTATATGTGTATATATATTTAGATATACTACATATATCTAAATATATTTATAGGAATGTTACATGTATCTACTATATCTATACATACTATATATATTATATCTATATATCTGTTTCATGTATCTATATATACTTATAATAAAATGTTGCTTTGGTGAAATCACTGGCAAATATCTTATTCTTTATCATTGTTTTTATTATTTATAATGGCAAAATATCTCCTATGTAATTATGATTAATCTGGTAATTGAATACAGTTTGCCTTTTAAATAATTCAATTAACTTCAGTAAATTAAAAAAGTTTTCTGACATAGTTGCAAAATTAAGAAAAAAATGAGACACGACTTTACGATAGGTAGCATCTCCTTAAATGAAATCCTTCCAAGTGTGAAGAACGCATTAAGATTTTATCAAATGAATGCTCTTTGTGTTTTAAAAAAACTGATCTGAATTGTGATTTAAATTTTACAACCACTACAATCTTTCCATTTGAGCAAAACTCCTGTTGGAAACTGACAGGGTAGGGGGTTATCTCAGACCTCTGGGGATATCCCAGGACACAAAAGCTGCTCTAAAGGAATTGTGCAAGATTGACACCCACGGGAACTCCTTTCCAGACTACGTGAGACTGCAGATTGGGTGCTTAGTTCCTCTGAGAAAAGGGGAAGCCACTGGGCTTTCTGTTTGCCCAGGAAGCCAGTCCTGAAGATCCTCAATGCTCTGAGCGTGGACACACTTCCCTGGGGGTGATCAAACCCTCCCCTCGCCCTGCAGGAAGCAGACCGTAAACAGACTGCAATCACGCACCCGCCAGTCAACAGATAAGCCCTCCACAGGCGGTGACACTCGCCCAGCTGTGGCGCTGGAGGAGCAGAGCTGACCTATTCCCTCCCCCATCCCTGCAGAACAAAGGGCGGTCATTTTCTGCTCCTCCCAGAGTCAGACGTATGCACACGCCTTCCATCACAATTAACTCAAGAATCCGAAACACAATACAAACTCACCCACAACAAGCTCAAAATCAATGCCATCAATACCCAGAGCTGAGGATACCGAAAAAGCAAAACAAAACAAACCTATTCAAAGAGTAAATACTCAGAGCAACAGGGCTGGAATCAGACACACTACAAGGTCAACAAATCCAAGACAAGTTCAAGTGTGGGCACCTTATAAACTGAAGAGCTGGACATTATCCCAGGAGGAAAACGTAAATGCCTGCTGGGGCCAGCTAATGGAAAGGTCTATAAGATAATAGAGAGTGGGCCTCTATCGATGCCGACCGCAGGTGCGCCAGGTAAAAGCATTCACATTCAATTTTTCAAAATTTCAACTCCTGCTACGTGATTCTTAAACAGAGAGTCTATAATCAAACTGAGAAGAAACAGAGTTAAATATTGGTGGAAGGTAGATGAAACAGAATAAAAGTCTAAGTCAGGAATGCTGCCAAGGAGTCCATAGGGAATGAAAGGCAGGGCAGTCATCATAGCTGCCACTGTTTGAAAGGATGGTGGCCACTGGTTTATATCTTCAAAGGCAATAGCAAAACTAAAGTTAAAAGAAATGGCCTATTAAGCTCTACTATGAGGGATTCAGATCAGTCAAATAGAGTCTTGACATAAGTAATTGAGCTGGATGACAGAAAGATTGCATACGTTCTCATGGAAGGCCCTAAATACCTAAATGGAGCCTCTAAAAACTATAGGTGTGGCCTTGTTGGAAGGCAAGGAAGGGGTGGACCAAATGACCTCCCAAGGTCCTGATTTAAATACATCTGTATAGTCAACTCATGGTTATCCAGCCCAAAGAGGGAGACAGTGACAAATCATCCGAAGCTGAAGATAATAAAAAGTTATATTTGCCTTTGGAAAGTATTTTGGTACTTAAATTAGAACGTGACTTTCCGATGCCCTGAGAATTCACAATGCTTCATAACAGCCACAAAGAAGGCCTGACCTGGAGCTGGGAGGCTGCCCAATTTTGCTGTCTTGTCCTCCACGTAACTCTTCTTCTTTGCCAGGGTGAGCAACATCATCTTTCAAAAAAAACATCCAGTAGCCCAGGCTTTCTCAGACAGGCGCTGCCTGGGTCACCCCTGCCCTGGGAGAAGAGACAAGAGTCTTTCTCTGATCTCCAGGATCAAGACCCAGGGTGGTTTAGTTTTTGTTTCCAGAGGATGGCTCCAAGTAAGCAGCAAGCTGTTCAAAGTTTAAAAACCTACGCTAGGCTGGTTACAAATGACGGCCTAGCTTCTCTACCATGGAGGACACAAAAGCCAATTTCTTGAGAGAAAGAGCAAAAGACTTCATTGAAAAGGAAGGTGAACTGAATGCCTGGCATTTGGAAAGAAAGAAGCTGCACACTCAGGAGGTGCAGGGGCAATCGGTGCTCACCTAAGGATGGGCAGGATGGAGACCTGTGCTTAAAGCCCATTGTCCAAGAAGAAAGGAGGGCATGCTCATAGTAGTAACTTGGGGGGCTGAGGAGGAGGGGATGGATGGTTGCCCCACTGTTCTCTGTCCTCTATCAAGCCCCAGGCTCTACCAAGGGAAGGCTAGTGTCACCTAGCAGGAGGCAGGGCCAACCAGAACATCTCGAATGCATCAAAGTCCTTTAACCAGAGACTGGCAGAGTGGCACACGGCTCTGGGACGCAGGATCGGGCCAGGAGCACTTCTCTCGGATTCAGAGAGTGCCTGCACAGTCACAGAGCTGAACACAGCTGAGCCGCTTGGCCTCAACCCTGCTCAGGTCACCTCAGGCCATAAGGGTCATTACAGCCATTTCTATTTTTCCTTTCTCTATCACACTCTGCTCTTTAGTTTTTCCTTCTGAGAGCCTAGAACTGTGCTGGTGTAAATGTGGCTGTATGATTAAAATGAGAATAAATTAAAAATGGAGTTCCTGAGTCACAATAGCCACATTTCAAGTGCTCAATCGTCACATGCAGCTAGTGGATACGGTACTAGATAGCACCAACGTAGAACATCTACATCACAGAAAGCTCTGTTGAATAGCGTGATAATCCAGACTTTCAGGAGGTCTAGAATGTAGTTTCTTCCACTCTTCACAGTGGAATATATAAAGGAAAAAGGGAACATATAAAGGAAGAAATACACTTTACAAAGTCTCTTTTTTATACATCATCACCGCTGATCCTCACCACTGCCCTGTGTGGGAGGTGGAGGGTTTCAATATGCCCATTTTACAGATGAGGAAAGTGGGGGCTGCAGAGCTAAGTAACTTGCACAAGGCTCACAACTATTGGATGGTATGGTTAGAATGAAAACCAGGTTTTCCAATTCCAAGGTCAATGCTTTCTACAGTTATATGCAACTGCTACAATGATGTTACCTGCCAGTTACTTTAGTCAGTGCTGCCAGAAAAGCTCAGGCCTCTTAGAAGAAGGCTGACAGCTCCCTGTAGTGTTTTTATTGATTAAATGATTTTTGAAGTGATAACTAAACTTTGTACAATGTAGCGTAGCAGCTGTTGAGTTAGGGAGCCTTGGGGTTCAAATCCTGACTCATCTACTTACTATTTACCTGACAGAGGGCACATCACTCACCATCTTTGAACCCGAATCTCCTTTTCCCTAAATGGGGATGAAAGGCTTAGCTCAGTGCCTGGCTCATATTAGTGCTCAATACATAATAATTATTAATGCAATTTGCAGAATTTATAATGCACTGTCACATGCAATAAATAGCCTATTGAGGGAGGCTTTAGGGCAAGAAGGCATTGCAGTCCCCATTTTTACAGATGATATATCTGAATCTCAGCAAATAAGGGAGTGATCAAAGTCATGCAACTAGAAAGTTGGGCATGCAACTAGAAAGATTTAGGGCATGAACTCAAGCTATTTGGACTCCAAATCCTATGCTTTTCTTGCTACACAATGTTGTTTCTCAGGACAGAAGGGAGCAGTGGGACCAAGGCATGGTTTAGAGGAAGTTTAGCTATCCTTCCTAATTCCCATCTTCCTCCCCTCTTTGAAATGGACAATTAATGTTTTCTTAGCCTTATGTAAAGTGCTGTACAAAGACAGACTCCTGTTCTATTATAATTGTCACCCTTAAGCCCCTCCTACAGAGATCCTAGAATCCCACTGCTGAGGAAATAACACCTGCATAACTAAGGATATGAAAAGAGTGCCTTGAAGAAAAGTGTTCAAATTTTCTCCCTGGGAAGTGTGTGGATTGAGCACCTTTCTTGGATCTACCCTCCATCTCCCCGTTGCTATAACAAAAGGCTACGAAGTAGCATACCAGCATTCCCACTGAGCCCAGCCAAGACCTATGAGCGAGGACGTGTGTTGTTGCAAGCCGCTGGGCTTTGGAGTTATTTGTTACTCAGCCTTATCACAGTAAAAGCTGACTAATGTATCTGTCAAACTCAAGATGGGAGCCACTTACCCTGCCACGACGATCTCAAAGTCCCCATCATGGTCCACATCAGTAACTGCCACGCCATAGTTGAGCTGGGTGGGGTTGCTGTCATAGTCGGGGGGCAGAACCGAGTTGGTGACTGCCGTGAACATGGGTTCAGCCCGCTGGGACCCCTCAGTGGGGGGCAGAAACCACAGCAGCAGCAGGAACAGAAACATCCTGAACATCTGAAACCAGAAGTTACAAATGTTACTGAAAGATCTCCTAGCCAAAGCAGCCCAGGAAAATCTAACCCCTGGTAGAGCTAGAAGTGCCTTTCTCCCCCGTCCAGGAAGGGCCTGGCAACTCCTAGACTGCCACTTTCCCACAAGACCTGCTCTGACCTCCTTCTTTAAAACGGCATCCTGCCCCCATCACTCCTGGTCACCCTTAACCTGCTCTGCCTTTTCTTTCTCGGTAGCACCTATCACTGTATAACCTACTGTATAACACACTTATTCAGCATGTTTATTATTTATTGTCTGTCTCCCTCTGCTAGAATGTAAGCTCCACTAGGGCAAGGATCTTTGTTTTGTTCACTCATGTGCACCAAGGCAAGGACAGCGTTTGACACAGAGTAGGCCCTTAGATATTTGTTGAGTGGGTGAAGGAAGGGAGGAATGGTAGAGTATAAATACACAGGCATCTCCCATACTCTGGAAGAAAGATCGGAAGAATGAAGGAAATAACAGCTTTCAAACAGTCCAGGGCTGGCGTGAGACCCCCACAGGTGTCCAGGTCTAGAACAACATCAGAGGCATGAAGAATTCTCTTTCTGTGGGTCATACATACCCCAGAGGTGGCCTGGAGGGAATCTGACTTGGCAGGTTTCCCTGGCCAAGGTCCCTCCCTAGGGCAGCTGGCCACCACCTCTGGCCCAGCAAGCAGGCAGTTAGGGAATGTATCCCAGCAGGACCTGGCGGGCAGCACATCATTCACTTGGAGAAATTAAAGCATTGCGTGCGTGTTTTATTATAAATTAATTATGTATAATCCATTGTATAATTCATTATTATATCGCTAACATAACTCAGGGTGTTGCCAAGCTGCCTGTGGCCACAGGAGCCTGTGGCACATACCCAGGAGACAGATGCGAATGGCCAAGGAGTTGGGAGGACTCCACCCCCTCCTTGCTGGCAAGGGAGGCACTCAGAACGCTACAGATGGCAACCACCCTGAGACTCTGCCCGCAGGCTCAGAATCAGAATCAGAGTGTAGTTTTAAACCGGCTGCGCTGGCACAAGGCCCACACAGGCTGAGCAGGTCCAGTCCCGCAGGCAAGGTGGTACCTTCCTCCCTTCAGAAGGCAGCAAACCCCTTCCTGATGGAACTTTTCCTGCTGGTTTGTCAGTGCATCTGGCAGCCGAGAGCAAGGCTGAATGAGGCTGATGTCTTAATGAAGAGAAGATCTGAAGACTGACTCCCCGTTATGGAAACAGATGCTCTTGCCAGCAAATCAGCTTGCTCCAGTTCAGGACTCAGAGATCAAAATGAAGGGCCCGGGCACTTCAGAGCCAAACATGACTTGGAAGCCTCCTTAATACCTTGTTGGAGAGGCTGGAGAGAGTCACCGGGGCAGGGTTCCAGCCGCAGGGCAGAAACTAACCTCTGCGAGCCTTTTCGGGAAGGAGGTTCTTGGAGTGTCCTCACAGGGCACATGTTGGGTGTTTCACTATCAGAGTGAGGTCAGTCCAAATTACAGAGATGTCTGAACAAGACAGCATATTCTATTGGGCTGTCTAATCACCGAAGGCAAACGCGTAGCTTGGAGAGTTTGCAACTCGGCAGGAAGTTTGGTTGGATAAAGGAAACTCATAATTGGATTAATGAGCTGCTGGAGGGGTCGGAAATGAGAAGCTAAAGAGTATTTACTAACCAATGCAGACATGCTGAAATGCAGTATGGATCTAAAGGTCACTGGGCTTTTCACGGTATGACCTCTATTGTAGGGCGGCAAATGCCTTTCAACTTGAGATCCAAATCCAATTGATTGGCAGTGGCTTGAAAGAGTTCTGTGATCAGCTTACAATGCTTGCAATGGGCATGAAAGAGGAAAGTGACATCAGGTATGCCTTCCTTCCAGAAGCTAGTTAATTCCTCCCAGGCACCATACCTGCAATTTGGGTCACTGCCACCAGGGAGGCAGGCCCTATTTGGGTAATACAAGCAACTGGTAGAAATTTTCTAATGAAGGCCAATGAGGGGCAAGAACCATGATCCAGCCTCTTGGTTTTTACCTTTTCTGTGAAAAGGAGAACTTTTAATTAAAGGAGCAGTATGAAAGAAGTAGCTACTCCATGTTATCCACTTCTAGATAAATAACCTAAAGCAACATTAAAAAGAAATAATACACCCATGGGCTGACCCCTATTTTGCTTGGTGACCTTGAACAAGCCACAGTCTCATTGGGTCCCAGCTTTCTTCTCCAAAATGAGGGTTTGGGAGTAGATCTCTAAAGTTCCTTTCCAGCTCTAAAATTCTATAATGGATTAAGGGATTTAAAAAAAAAAAAAAGCAGACCTTCATCAGTTTTTCCCCCGTTTCTCCTATAAACTTCGACCTGTGGGTTTTTCCTTTCTGCGCATATTAGACATATTTTGAATTAAATAGCTTTTCAGCAGGGTTCTCCAGTAGTTCCCTGATGGAGGCCAAGGCCAGAGAGGGTGGTTCTGCCATTAGTGTGAACCTGAAATCACCTGGCACAGGCAGGCCAGCGCATGGCCTTCCCCAGTGGGGCTGGGTGACAGTGGGGCCGGCAGAACGTACACCTTCCATGTCAATCCTCTGCCATGTCAAAGGCACCCGATGCACCCACCGGAGCTGCTCAGTACCAGGTAGTCAGAGAGTAAGCTGTGGGCCTGCCTTTATGGTGTGGATCAGGAAACAGTAATGGTGAGGAAGCTTAGGAAAAGGTCTGTAAATATCCACCCTCTGCTCTCAGGGCTCAGATGAAGGAACTCATTGAAATGCAACTCAACATCCTGGCTGCTCAGTGGTCCCCATACCAACAGCATCAGCATCAACTAGGAGTTTGTTAAAATGCTGAATCTTGGGCCTCACCCCAGACCTGCTAAACCAGAATATGCATTTTAATAAGATTTCAGGTGATTCGAATGCAACTTGTCATACAGTTATTTAAAAACTGTTCTTTCCTTAAAGCAATGTTTCTCAAATTGTAACATGCTTACAAATCACCAGAGGATCTTGGTAAAATGCAAATTTTTTTTGAGAGTACATTTATTAAAGCTGGGGACAGTGAAACATGGAAGGGCTTAGGACAGAAGAAGCAACAGGAGAAAGCCTAGGCGGTGCTTTGCTTTGGCTCCCTAGAAATGTTATAGGAAAGAAATGAGCCTAGGCTGGGATGCTCTGGCTCACTGGGAAGTCAGGTGGAAGGGGGCCTTGGACACAGGCTCAGGGAGTTAGCCTGGGGCGAGCTGCCACTGCCCATTGCTCCCCTGGTTGCAAGTCTCGTGGAGACCCTTAGAGTTGAGGAGATGCACGCCTGAGAGGGCATGGGCATGCTCCTGGGAGGGAGAGCGCCTGTAAAATGCAGATTCTGTTTTGGCAAGTCTGGGGTGGGGCCTGAGATTCTGCATTCTAGCAAGCTGCTAGGCAATGCCTAGGTTACTAGACTACGGCCTTCACTTGTAGCAGCAGGGCTCGAGACCAATAGTTCTAAACCTGAGCTGCCCAACAAAATCACCTGGGAAGTATTTAGAAATATGCTACTGCCCAGGTCCTTCACCAGACTTAATTGGTCTTGGGGGGTGGCCTTGGGTGCTGCATATTTTTAGAAACTTCCTAGGTGATGTTAATGGGGAGCCTGGGCTGAGAACCACTGCCCCCGACTCATGGTCCCCAGACGGGAGTGTAAGTTGCAATCTGATTTGAAGTGAAAAATATTTCTGCTACCAAAATTCATCACCAGCTTGTTGAAGTATATGAAGAAAATCTATTTAGCCGGAGAATGTCAAAGGAGGAGGCGGAACAGGGAGTTTGGGGGGGAAAGCAGAGCGGGATGGTGCTGCCTGAGGCAGCGTGGCAACGGGCACCCGAGTGACCTCTCATTTTACACGGCTGGCTCGGGGAACCTCCTGTCACACCCCTGTGAACATCTGAATCCTTCGGAAGAAAGATTAAAAATAGAATTAAAAAGTAGGTTGGATTGAACTTTGTTTTCCCGGATGTGTGTGTATCGAGCACCTGCGTTAAAGTGCGGTGAGTGGTGCTCCAGGCAGGAGCGCACTAGGCAGCGAGTAAGTAGTGCAAGTGCACAGGGAGGACATCAGGGCAGAGCGGCCTGGAGGGGGCCGGGCTACACGCCCACGGCGGAGCGGGGCAGGGGCGTGCAGGGCCAGCCTGCCAGCGCCTCAGTAAGGAAAGTGGCTGCTCCTGCAGGGGAGGTGTGGGGAGGGGGCAAAGCAGCGTCTCAGCAAGGGCGAGAGACGGTAGGACTTGCGTTTCAGGCAGTGAGAATTGCTTTGTAGTAATAATTTCTTAAAAATGCTCTTTAAGCAAACTTCTTGAACATGCCTCAGCAGGAAGGAGAGTGAAAAAACAAAACCCAAAGCCTGGAGTCAGGGACCTGGATTTGGATCTCAACCCCACCATAAACTACCTGGTGACCCTGGGTTGTTCCTTAATCATTTTGATCTGCAGTGTCCTTAGCTGTAACATGGGAATCCTCTGACGTGCCAAGGTTTCAAGGGTTAAGTGAGCTAGTGGAGGCCTCACTGGGGGCCAGACAGGACAGTGCTCACTGAGAGCTTCCTCTCCTTCACAGATCATGCTAAGGTTAGATAGTCTTTAGACACTGGCTGTGGGTCACATGCAGCCAAACTCAGTTTTCTGTGGCCTCAGGACTTTCCTGAATTGGGTCTGAAAACTGGTAACCAAGCAACCTAGATCTCTGATGTGGGGCCAGGCAGCTGTGGGGAGAGGCTTCCAGGGCAATTTTCAGGGCAAGCAGTTATTTAGCAATTATCGAAAGAGCCAAGGACACCACCTTGAGCTCTCACAAAAGCAAGAGCCCTCAATGCTTCAGATATTGGGAATGAGCAGGGGGCACAGAGCCTTTCCAGACACTGCAGGACAGAGGCAGCTCGAGGGAGGGCCAGCTGCAGCAGCACCCCGCCTTGCTCAGGCTGGGCCGCCAGGTCTGCACAGAGACCCATAAAGGAACGTCCAGAGCTAAGGCATAGCTGGAGAGGAGCTCGGAGAGGCTCATTCCCCCGCAGCAACACTTCCTGTGGGCCCTCGATGTGCCAGGATTATGCTCAGCAGCACTGGGGTCACAGGGAGAAAGCTAGTCAATATTTGCAATACAGGGAGAGGGGTGCTGTGGAGGAGGGAGCACAGAGACATCTAGATTAGCTGGGAGGAGCACTGGGGAACGCTACCGAGAGGCAGGGCGTAGCTAAACCTCAAAGGATGCTAAGAAGTTAGCTGGACAGGAAAGGCAGGAGGAGGAGAGGAGAAGGGAGAGAAGACAGAGAGCAGATGCCTCAAAGGTCTGGAGGAGCCAGCTGTCACCCCAATCTGCCCTTCTAGCTCTGCCTACTTAAAGGCTCCGATTCCTGGGATGTGAGTGAGGAGGAAGCATTCATTTTCCAGTCCTCAGGTTTCTATCCAGAGGAACTTCCATTAAACTAGAACAATGGTTCTCAAACGGGGGTGATTTTGCTCATACTCCCCAACCCCCCAAACATCTGTCAATGTCTGGAGACATTTTTGGTTGTCACAGCCAGGGAACGGGGTGCTATTGGCATGTAGTGGGTAGAGGCCAGGGATGCTGCCAAACGTCCTACAAAGCACAGGACAGCCCCACAACAAAGGATTGTCCAGCCCAAAATGTCAACAATGCTGAGACTGAGAGACCCTGGATCAGTGCAATATTCTGGCCTCCTTCTTTCCTAGGCTCCTTCCTCCTCAGGGCAGGAGCAGGGACTCATCAGGTTAGTCCAGGTGGAAGAACTGGGCATGGAGAGCCCTTTCCGGGCCTGCCTCCTTGCAGAGGCCTCTCTGCCATGTGCTGAGCTAGTCCAGGCAGGGTCATCCCCACCCCCACCCACCGGGAGGGTTGCAGTGGGAGGTGCAGGCGCAGCAGCAGGCCCCATGGACCCCACTCCAGAGCCTGGCCTTCCAAACAGCTGTATCTGTAATGATGCATTTTAATCTCCATCTGCCCTAGCCCCGCCTCTCTCCTCCCTTCTCCCTCCCCCTTCCTCTCTCTCCATTGATCCCGAATCTGGGATGCTACTCCCTGGGCTCCTTCAAATCCCAATGCTGCCACTCAGGTTGGAAATCTGGTGTCATACTTGGTTCTTACTCCTTCATTCTCCTCAGCCGCTGGCTCACTGAGTCAACTGTGGTTCATGAATCTCTCTCAAAATTGCCCCATCTTTCTGACCCCTGCCAGGGATATGCCCCTCTGTCCTTCACCTGAACAACAGGAATACTTGTCAACTGCTCCCCTTCATCTCACCCCACTTCCACATGGCTAGTGGAGCTCCCTTCCTAAATCCCAGAGCTGGTCATGTCGCTCTTTAGCCTAACTCATGGGACCCTGTATGCAAGGCAATCAGGGATTTTTACTGCAGTTTCGTGTAATAAGTACTATATGAGGAACAGGTAGTAATAATAACACCTACTGTATGTACCAGGCATCATTCTAACCCTGCACGTAGATGATCTCATTTAATCCTCACAGTAACCTTGTGAGGTAGGTACTACCATTGTCCCCATTTTATAGATGAGAAAACTAAGGCACAGAGAGGATAAGTGACTTGGCCAAGGCGACATGGCTGGTACATGGTGGAGCCAGGATTTGTGCCTAAGCCATCTGGCTCCAGAATTGGTGTTCTTGGGCGCTGAACAGTTTCTCTTATTACACCAGACTTGTCTTAAACCATGTGAGAAAGGCAGACAGTGGAAGGAGCAGGCACTTCTGCCTGGGACAGTGGGGAAGGCCTAAGCGAGAGGCGGTGGTGAGCTGGCCAGAGGGACACGGTGGAGAAAGCGTTCCAGGCTGAGGGGCAGTCCGTGCACAGAGGCAGGGCGGGCTTGTGCGGCTCAGTGAGGCTCTGTGCAGCCGGAGCACAGGATGAGGGCAGGAGACTGGTGGAAGGTGTAGCTAAGGAGGCTGGAAAAGACTGTGGAGGCCTCGTAAGAGACACGAGCCAGAAGGGTTAGAGAATGACCTGGCAGGAGTGGTGTGCGGGAGAGAACATTGTAGCAGCAGCGGGTGTGGACAAGGCCATGGGGGTGGGGCTGGAAGCAGATGCTGCGGCCCAAGTGGGAGAGACAGCTGGAGGCTGCCGTCCAGTCGTGCACTCATTCGATATTCTTGTGCACCTGCTCTACGGCAGGCACTGTTCTGAACCCTGGGAAAACAGCAAGAACAAAATAAAGTCCTTGCCCCCGTGGAGTGTACATTCTAATGCTTCAATCACCGGCTTTGGTCACTGGCGTTTCTCCAGCCCGTCCCCATCCTGGTCCTCTGCACTGCCAGCCTGGAAGACAAATGCTAGACCTTCTGCACCTCCCCACCTCCCAGAGGCCACCATGTCCTATGCATCTTCCCCGGCACCAAGAAAATATAAGGCTTCCTCCTCTTTCCCGCTACCTGGAGAGAGCTCCAGACGCTGCTGCAGCCACACTCAGACAGAGAGGAGGCTTGGTCCTGCTCCAGAAAAGGCAGATGAAAGCTCAAGGGACCCAGGCTAGGAGGTGCCACAGAGACCAGCAGGCTAATGAAATGGCGTTTCTGAAAATGAGAGGACAAATGCAGTCTCCTAGCCTCATGCACAAGGCATAGCAGGTCCTTAATAAGTATTATTAACTGCTCAGACTTCCTGGTCCGTAAAAGGGGAAATGAAATGAGACAGTGTTAAGTGCTGAGCCCAGTGCCTGGCAAACAAAGCCCATACGTGGTAGGTAGCAGTAGCAACAATCAGACTATTACTACAGCTAATAAATGTTGGTTGAATGAATGAAGGCATCTCAGGAGGTGGAGTCCAGGCCCACCAGGTGCTCCCCTTCCAGGAATGGCTGCCAAATGTTGAATGGAATGCAAGAGCCTGTAAGACTTTGAAGAATAGGCTTGCTTCTGTTTCTAATTTGTCTAGGAACCTAGTGGAATTCTTTGACTTTCAAATAATGCTTTTCAAATGTGGAACCCCTCAGTTTACTGTAATATACACATTCATTCTTCAAGCATTTTGTAGATGCCTATGGGCCAGGTTGGAAATGATAAATAAGACATAGCTTCTGAAATCAAAGAGCTTGCAGTCTACCAGGAGCGAGTCACAACATGGGGGATGAAATTCAGAGTAGTAACAGGTACAATGTCCAGACGGAACCCACAGGAAGGAGGCATGAACTGGCGAGGTGGGTGGGAAGGGCAGGCAGGAAAGGCTCCCTGGGAGAAGGGGAATAGGGATTCCAATGGGAGCTGCGTTCCAGGTGGTGGAGACCGACAGATGAAAGCGTGGATGAGCCAGTGCATTATTGGTGCATGCCACAAATGCGGTTGTTGCTGCTGTAATTAAGTGTCCGGGATGTGAAGTGGGAGAGAGAAGGGAGGATTCAGGAGAAGGTGGAGACAGTCTTGCATGGAGGCAGCCGCTGGGGCCTGTAGCGCCTGCTTTGCCAAGGTAAGAAGCCTGGAGTCATGCCATGGGGGAGGTTTTGAAGTTGGGCCAAGACATGATCAGACTTGCATTTTAGAAAGGGCATTTTAGATTTAGGGCAGCAGTGCGCAGGACGACTAGGCTGGCCGAGTTTCTGAAAAGTGAGTGAGAGTATCACAGAGGGGATCTGGACACCCTAGGGAGGGGGTGGGGCATGGCACTGAATGACCTCCAGAGTTCTTTTCCAGGCCTACATGTCTCTGGGTCAGATTTTTTTTTTAATCACTTAAAATGCATTGTGGACCTTGCTATTTAAAAGCATCCTCCCAGGAATCTTTCTGTGAAGTAGTGATCTACCCCCTAGTCTGTCTTCAGTGGAAATCCACACGATCATCTATGTATCTGTTTAGAGCCAGGGAAACCTGCACTGAGCCTCCTTGCAGCAGCCTGGTGGGAAGGGGGAGGGAACGGAGGGAGCATCCAGAGCGTGGTGCAGAGGAAGAGAAGCCTGGCCTTGCTCAAGACTAAGAACCACCAGCTCACAGGATGGGCCCTGCATGGGCTCCTCGCACACTGCTTGATCAGCGGGGCCTTTGGAGGTTTATAGAGCCCTGATGCCAAGTGCTAGCTCTGGGGAGGAGCTAGAAGGAAAACTGGCCTCACTGACCCAGTCCAGCTTGGAGATCTGCTTTAATACCAAGAACTACCTCTGCCCCAGAATGGCCACCTACACTCACTTATTTATTCACCCACTGAGCACCCAGTGAGCCCTTCCACATGCTGAGCACCGTGCCAGGCACTGAAGTTACAGTTGAGAACAGAGACATTGCTTCTCCCACATGGCTTGCAAGCCAGCATCTCTCCCTCTGGGACTCTTTTTCTTTTTCTTTTTTTTTTTTGAGAGAGGAAGGGAGAGAGAGAGGAACATTGATGAGAGAAAAACATCATTGATCTGCTACCTCCTGCACGCCCCCTACTGAGGATCAAACCCGCAACCCATGCATGTGCCCTGACCCAGAATCAAACTAGTGACCTCTTGGTTCCTAGGTCGACGCTCAACTACTGAGCAACACCAGCCGGGCCTTCTGGGACTCCCCTGCAAAAGCCTCTTTGGATATATATAGCTTCTCAGATGTGAGGTGCATGACTACAATTTCCAAAAAAGACTCTGTTCTTAGAGAACAGGGTGGAAGGAAACCCGACGTCACTTAGGTGCTGAGACTGCTGGTGACAAGAAGGGCCTTTCTGTTCCATTCGTCTGATTACAAGGACTGACCACCCGAGGCCAACGGACCTGCCCCAGACATGCAGAAGATTCATGGAGGAACAGGGATGAGATCTATGGAGTGACCCCTCCACTCCCCAATTTGGGAAAATAGGGATATGACCTTGGTCCTCTAAGGTGAGTCTCAAGTGACTTCCTATCTCCATTCCTGAGTGCAAGGAAAGCAGACCAGGATAGGCCTTACATGAAAACACAAACAGAAGCTGTTCCCACCAATCCTACAAGCACTCTTCTTCCCGTGTTGGGGAAGGATTCGGGGACCCAGCCTGTTCTCCCTCCTGAGAGCTGTGTTGGGATTTGCATGTCCTGATGGGTCCTTAAAGACAGACATCAAAGGAGGTCAGGGGAGGGGTGCCAAGAAGACACCTCCACTTGGGGCTGCTCTCCAGGAAGGTGGAGGCTGCTTCTAGGGAAGGGAGTCCCTGCAGTCCCTCCTCTGGTCAATGGGACACCCTGAGCTCAGCAGTGATTCCTTTGACCTTGTCACTGTACGTGTCGGGTGCAAACAAAGATAAGAGTAACTGGAAACAACAGCAAGGGTCATTTTACACTCTCTGCACTCGCGATTCTTCTGTGGCTAATTAAAGTAATATGTCAAAATGTCCCTCGGAAGAGATCTTTAAGTGTATGCCTATTAAGTAAATAAGGTTTTACTAATTAATAAACACACCTTCCCATCCCTCCTTGAAGTTCCTTGCAGAACCTCCCTGTGCCGAGAGGGCTGAGCAGGAAAGGGTGGAAGAGGAGTGGCCACCTCCCCTACCCGGAGGAGTAGGGACAAATCTAGTCGCTAGTCATTTGTGGAGCTATCAGTTTCTCCTCCGGATGTTGATCAGATTTCCTGGGCTGGAACTAACTTACAAGGCCAGGGTACTGGAATTTTTCCAAGAAGCAAACGCTTTACTTCTTACGAAGTCAACATGATTTCTTTCAAGGAAAATTTTTATCTTTTTTTTTTTAAGTGCCTCAGGTTTTGGAAGGGCAAATCTCTGGGCTTTTCTCTAAAGATAGTGATTATGATATACTTGTTTGCTAAGACCACCCCTCAGCACACACACACTCACAGAGAGGCATGGGTGTGGGGGAGTCATGCACCCAATATTCTACAATGAATCAGTGGCATAGGCAGAAATAGAACTTTCCAAACTCCCCAATTCTTTTTTATTTATTTAATATATCTTTATTGATTTCAGAGAGAGGAAGGGAGAGGGAGAGAGAGAGATAGAAACATCAATGATGAGAGAGTCATTGATTGGCTGCCTAGCCCGCAACCCGGGCATGTGCCCTGGCCGGGAATCGAACCCCGATTGCCTGGATCCTAGGTCGACGCTCCACTGCTGAGCCACGCGCCACCAGGCCCCAATTCTTAATAATAGCAATATCAATAGGCTCTTTATAATTTTCTAAGTGTTTTCACAGCTCACATATAATCATCACAACAACTTTGGGGGGAGTCTGGGTAAGTCAATCTCAGGACCAGCTTTGCCACTTGCTTGCTATGTGACCCTGACTGGTGTCACCTCTCTGGATCTCAGGGTCCTCAGCTATGAAGTGGGAGAGTTGAATGAGAAGACTTCTAAAACCCCTCCCACCTTTCAGGTGCTCTGATTCTATGCTGCAACCTTCTTCCAGTCCTGGGTTTCCCAACCTTGGCACTACTGACATTTTAGGCCGGACAATCTTTTGTTGGGGCCAGTCCTGTGCACTGAAGCATGTTTAGCCTCATCACTGGCCTCTACCCACCTTAGTGACAAGCAGAAACATCTCCAGAAATTGCTAACTGTCAGGGATGCAAAGTAACTCCTATAGTCACTGCCCAAGGGCTTCAATAAGATCAAGACCATGAGTGATTCAGTGGAAAAAGATCTTCCTGTCCCTTTCTCTTCCCCAACCCCTTCATACTTTCACACATACTTTTTAAACACACTCTCCCAGCCTTTTGCTTCCTCTCATTTCTTAAATGCCCTAAGTGGTCCAGGGTGTGTTTGGCGTGATAAAGAACCAATAGATTTCATACTTTCTCCTAAGGAGAGTTCGCAGGTTTATGTCCCCTAAACAACCAGCCAGGCTCCCCAGAAATCCCTCGCAGAGCCCCGGCTGGCCTGGAAGCCTGTATCTGCAGCCTGCAGGAGGCTCGGTGAGCACGGATTTGTCAGCACTCTTAAATCACTGGGCTCCGAGGAAGGCTTCTCCAGCACAAAGATCCTTCCCTAGGAATCAATAGCTCAGGGCCTTCCATCACATTCAGAATTATCCTGGGACTTGTAAAATTTATTTTCCCCAAGCATGGCAAAACCCAAAAATGAAAGCCCCAAGGTGGGGGAGGGAAGAAGGCAAGGAAGGAGCCCTGCCAAGAAGGCCTTGTCCGTCAGCCCAAATGTTGCTGTGAGCAGAGGCTGGTGTGCAAACCTAGACACTCAGTCTCATTTGCTGGGAAAAGGAAAGACCCAATGTGGTTTCCAGTGATCCTGCAATAATACCTCCTCCCAACCAAATACCTCTGTATATTTAACCAAGGGCAGGGGCATGTGAAAGACTGTCTTCCTTGATCTCCACCATCCCGCCCTCATTGCAGGGTTGTCAGCGTCACCAATTGGCAAAGGAGGAAACCGAGGCATGCAGGGGTTGAGGGTTTGTCTAAGTCTCTAAGCCAGTAAGAAGGGAAGCCAGAGTCTCAGCCTGTGTCCTTTCCACTGCACTGGGCTGTCTTCCCAGCGAGAGTGGGGTAAGGGTCCATTAACTAGAGGGGCTCATGAAAGAGGGGACTTCTTGTTTTCTCAGTGTCTAATGCCACTTCTCAAACTCTGTATCTTCTCCCCCATTCAAACAGAAATCCAGAGGTTCTGTGCTCTAGCTGCATTTTATGTAATTATATTCCTCTGGCCTTGTCCAGAGCCAGGCCAAGCTTTGGGAATGCTGTCACAATTCTTCAGCTAGAGCCGGGAGCTGGCACGGATCTCAAGCACAGCCTGTCAGGCCCCACTTTAAAGGAGGAACCGTTGCTGTCTGGTGGTCCACGCTGTCCTACTGCCTCCCTCCTCCCCCTGAAGAGAAAGACCCAACTTATCTGTGAGCCTGAAGGAAGATGAAGAAACTCAAGCATCTTCCCTGGCAACAAGCATCCCCTGGGTGAGCCTGAGGGACAGAAGAGGACCCGCCTCTCAGAACTCTTGCGTGGCAGCACTGGTTCCTCGGGAGGGTCACTGCCACGTCAGCTGAGGCGCAGAGGGGAGCTTCCTGCAGTGTGCAGGGGAGCAGGGTGGGAGAAGGCAGAGGGGGCCGCCCACAGACCACGCAGCAAACCTCCTTCCCAGCCCCAGCTCAGGTGTCGACAGCCAGATTCACAGGACAGAAAAAGCGCAATGGAAATGGTAGTATCTTCCAGGTCACCCAAGAAGCCCTAACACAAGGATTTTGCAAAAATAGAACATCCTAGCACACTGACCTTGAGCTGGGAGCAGCAAGAATGGGGAAATGGGCAAATACTGGTTGGAAACTCTCCACTTCACCCAGGACCTGAGTACTGGAGGCCCCATAGGCAGCGATGTGACGGCAGGACAGGGACACCCCACTCCAGCACACCTTAGTGAAAGAAGGGAAGAGCTCCAGGCCTGGGGTTCAAGACCACTGAGAGGGTCTGGGCACTTCTGATTCCTAAATGTATGCCCATAAACCTGCAGTCACACTGCTTTTGCCTAAAAAACACCCACTCTGAATATGAGATACCATAATGGAGAAAGGGGAAAGAATAATTAGGAACTTCTATTACCTGTATATGTACAAGAACTTTATCTGCTCCTCACCTCTCCACTCTAAATAACAGGCTCAAAGGGAATTTCCCCAAATTACTACCTTCATTAATTTACCTACTTCTGATCAATCAGCAATTATGAGTACCTACTGCGCAGGGAACACATGTCCATTTCCATAGTAAGGAGGCGGAAGGTCGCGGAGTGGAAAGAGCTCTAAGTAGAGGGCTAGGAATTCCTAAGATCTGGTCTTATCTCTACCACCGAAAAGCTATGTGACCTTGAGCAAGATACTTGCCTTTATTGGGCTTCAGTTTTTGTCACCTGTAAGTTAAGTGTGCTTGTGAGTGTTGGAGATGAGATGAGGTTGGATTAGATGCTCTTTGAGATTTCTCTCTTCTAGCTCTAATGTACTTCGGCTCTATGAGCTTTTAATGAGTTCAAAGAACACACCAGCACCAAGCACAAAGGAAGGATCTCAGAGGGCGGGTGGGGCTGAGGATCAGCGCTGTTTCCTTGCAATGTTCTATCTGCATCTGCCCCGTTGCACCTGAGATCACAGGACCACCTGAAGTCCAGGAAGCATGTGGTAGAAGGGTTTCAATCATGAAGGTGACCCTGGTGGTGGTGGTGGTGGTGGGGGGAGGCTGTGGCCTGAGCTTGCTTAGAGCATTAAGTTACTATGGCCAATGAAGGGCAAGAAGTGAGGAAGTCAGTTGTCTTGAGGTGGGTGCCTTTGGCGCCCCCTACTGGACACCAAGGAGCCTGCAGGACAGCTTCATTCACATTAGCAGGCCGCCAGGAAGACTGGGAACAGGAGGCTGTCACAGCTCTTTAAAAGGACAGCCTTTCTGGTCGGTGGTCCTCTCTCCATAAAAGTCTATGTTTCACTCCTTAGGATTACATAGGCCATTGGTCCACACATTCGTGGGGGCACCCCTGTGCAGGGATAGGACCTCTTAACCAGACATCAAGGTGCCAGACAATAAGCACCAGGGTTCAGAACACCAGGTGCAGCCCAGATGGAGAGGGGGAGACAGAGTAACAAGCAGGTATTCTGCTATAGTACAAATCCCCAGGGGGGAAAAGTCTTGGGAAATGCAGCAGGAAGACGCTGGCTGCAGGCAGAGGATAGAGCTGGGTTTGGGGGGTAAGGACCGATAGCCCCCATAAAAGATCTCCAGGCTGAAGCAGCTACCCTAGGAGTTCAAAATGCCCACCCGTGTTCAGGGGAGGGGAACAGGTAGAGGGTACAGCCCCACCTGAGCAGCCCACCCTTGACCTTCTCCAGAGACCATTCGTACCAACTGGAAACCGGAATTTTCTAATCCTGGTCCCCTGTGCCAGCATCAAGACCCTAAACTCTCTTCGTTGCTTCTTAAATTAACTTTAGGACCTGCTGCCAGAAGGATGTTTTTAATCAAGTCAGAGGGAGAGAAAGCGCTTCCTCAAAGGCCATATTGGAACAACCGCCATGTTCCCACTTTCCCTTCCTCCGTCCCCCTTTCCTCGTGGCTGAGAGTGAGGTACAGTGTGACTCTGAATTTGCTCTAATTCAGCCCTGGGTGTCTCCAGCCCCAAGTCATCAGGGTACAAAAGTCCATAGCGCTTCTCTCTCCTGATTCAAGACACAGTTGTCTTCTTCCCTTCTTTTCCACATGGCGTCACTTGGGAAGTCCTACACCCCATCCCAGAAAACATTTCAAGTGTGACTCAAGGATGTGTCCTGCCTGGAGAGCTGAAGCACCTCCTGGGACGCACGGAAGCCCCCTAGGTGCCTTCCCTACCACCAGCAGCGGCAATATTCATTAGTCATCCCCAGAGGAAGGGGCGCACGCTCCCCCAGCCCCAGGAGCCTCTCCCAGCCACTCTGACAGGCTCCCATCCAGGCTGGGATGACTCTGGATTCTTGAGTTGGTTTCTGCAGAACTGGGACTAACCGGGGCTCCCAACTCCTGGGCAGTGAGGAGTGCGCTGCATCGCCGGGCATGCCCCAAGCCTGGCCTGCTGCCCCGCGGAGGCCTCCGTGGGTCCCCACGGGGTTGAAGGAGGAGCTCCGGCTCCCCTGGAATGTCTGAACCCGGCTAGCCTGAGACAGGCTGGACGCGAGGAGACCACACCTCTGTCCAGCACACGCAGCGGCCTCCGCGCGGGGCTGCCCCGGAGCTCTCGCCGCCGGCGCCTGCCGGGGAGCTCTGCCTCCCCGGGGAAGGAGCGCCAGCCCCCGGGGCTCCTTCCCATCTGGAAGCTCAGGCACAGTAGCTTCCCGGCCCAGAGCTGAGCCTGCCTGGCCGGGTGGCTCCCCAACACCCCCAGCACAGCCCCCTTCACCTGCTTTGCCCTCCCAGCCCCGCGCCCCCTCCGCGAACAGCTGACCTCTGGTGCGCCCCCAGTCGTGAGGACTGCCGCCCCCACCTCCGCTCCCGCCTCTCCCCCACCTCGGGCCCCGTTCCCGCCTCGCCCCAGCCCGCCGGGGAGCCTCTGCGCGCAGGTCGAGTCCGAGCCTCTTGGCAAGTTGGAGCCAAAGCTGCTGCCACCTCGGGGTCTCTGTCTTCCCTGGTTCCGGGCGGCATCCCCGCCACCGCGGCGGGCAGATCGGGAGGGGAGCCCGGGGCGGGAGAAACTTTCTCCGCCCGAGGGGGGGGCGCCGAGCGGGTACTCACGCCGGGGTCAGCACCGCGGGTCATCCTCCGGCCCTCTCGGCCCCGCCGCCTCGGGGCGTCGGAGCGGGTGTGCGCCGCCGCCGCAGCCGCCGCCTCCCAGCGCCCAGCTCCGGTCCCGGGCTGGCCTCGAGCCTCCCGCCCGACGTCGCCCGCCCGCTTTATACAACTCCACTCGAGCGCGCCGGGGCTTATGTAAAGGCTGGCGGAGCCCCGCAGCCAATGGCGCCGCGGCTGGAGCTCCGGGGCGGCGGGCGGGGGGCGCCCGCGCGGCCAATCGCGGCCCGGGGAGCCCGGGGAGCCGGGGGGGAGGGCGCGCGCCCCGCGCTGATTTAGGAGTCGGGATTGCGGCGGCGGCGGCCCGGCCGGGCCCCTCTCGGCCAGCCCTGGGGTGGCGGCGGCGCCGGCGGCGGCGGGGGCGGGTGTCCCCTGCGCCCCGCCGCCGCTGCGCGTCACCTTCAAGAGGCAGCGGGGCCTGGCGAGAGGGGGTGAGGGTGCCTGGCAGGACGCTGGGGTCCCTCGGGAGGGAAGGGCGGCAAGGGGGAGGGGAAGGAAGGGCAGCGAGCCCTGGGACCCCGCGGCCGCCCCTGCGCGCCGGGCGGAGGGCGGTGGGAGCGGCCGCGCCGCCCTCGCGTCTCCCCCAGGGCAGCGACCTGGCGTCCCCGGGCTGGGCCGGAGCGGCCGCGGGAGCCGCGCAGACGGCGAGATTCCGCCTGCGGGGCGAGCGCCGCGCCGATCTCCGTCCGGCTGGGAACGTGCCCGAGCGCCTCCCGGGACTGCTCAGTATGGAGAGCGGGGCTTCGCGGCGGCCCCGGAGGGCGGGGGGCGGGCGGGCGCAGCCCGGAGACCCGGCGCGGCGGCGGCGGCGTCCGCGGGCACCGTCTCCCCCCAGCGCGCCGCCGCCCCCGTCCCGGCCCCTCCGCTCGGGTCCCGTGCCTTCTCGCAGCCTCCCTCACCGCTTTGCTCACAGGCCCCGCGGCCCCCCTCCCGCACCCCAAGCCCGCCGCGGTGGGCCGGGTGGCCTCAGCCCCTGGGGACCCGGAACCCTGGGGCCGAGCTCGGGGAGAACGCTCTTGGTCAGCAGTGCCCAGAATACCCGTGTGCTGGGCAGGAACCGAGTCTAGGTCGATAGCACTGTCAATCTGCGCCTAGAATAGAGCCTGGCACTGAGGAGGTGCTCAGTAAGGGCTTCATGAATGAATTTTGAGCTTCTGAGCTTCCATAAGTAAGGTATTTGGGTTTCTGAAAGTTGGGGCAGGGGCAGGGCTTTGGAAGAGACAGCCATCAGAGAGGGAGGGAACTAGGACTCTTTCCCATCTATTGATGGCTTTGTCATCATCAGCCTGGCATCGGGGCACTTCACTCTTAAAATGACTCCAATGTATTCTCATATGGAGGGCCCTGCCAGCCAGCCCGCCCCTGACCGCAGAGCCTCGGGGGCCTACTTTGGGCCCTGTTTTCAGGTCTCTGTGATTGTCCTCTGCAAAGAAGTAGCTAAGTAAGCAAAGGCAATCCTTCTAGTTTCTTTGGGGCTGTGTATCTAGCTCAGGTTCTTAACCCTTTGAAGGCTATGGGCCCTTTTGAGTATCTGGGCAAAAACCAGTGAATCTTTTATTTAGAAAAATACACACACACATTTACACACATACACACACAGATATACACAAACCTCGAGTATGATTTCAGGATCATTAGGGACGCTGAGTTTCTCTTCAGGCTTTCTCTGCCTGATGTAAATCTGCTTCTCTGGGGTCTAAGGCAGTAGCTTATAATTGCCCTCCTTTGGGGGATCACAGAGCCCCTTTGAGCCTTTCAAGAATCTGATCGTTATGAGTCTGTTTCTCAGAAAAAAATGCTCAATCATATACTCATATACATGTTGATATACAATTTGGGGGTGTCAATCCTTTAAAACTTAGCCTAGGACCTCAGATTAAGACTCTTCACCTAGCAGCAAATAGACTCAGCACTAAGGTCACACCTGACCCCCAGCTCTTTCCATAAGGAGCTCAGTCACTCTGCACCCTGCTGCATCATGCCACCACCCTGTCTGAGGGCACCTGAGCCCTGTGATGATGGCCCTGGCACCTGAGAGACCATCTCCACACTTGCCTCTGCATCTTGGTCCCCACCACCCTCTCCATGTAAAAATAAGTTGCAGGTTGTCATGTTCTGTCTGATCTAGGAGCATTCCTTACCCAGAAACTCCAACTCAGGGAGACAGCAAGTGACTTGTAATTAACCAGTTTCACTCACTCTCAAGCATCTGAGCACACCTTTCTTGGTTTTTGTTCTCACCTCTCTTTCTGTGGGTGAAGCTGTGAGCAGCAGCCCCAGCTGGAGAGCCTCACCTAAACCTGACAGATTTAGTAACCATCGTGGTAATTATCAGTATTAGCCGTCCAGATGTGAACAGGCTCTCTGCACAGAACAGCTCTGTAATGATCTCACACTTTACTGCAGCTAGCCAAGTAAGGGTGCAACAGACCAGAGGTGCTGGGCAAGGACAGAGAAATGCAGGAAATGATGGAGACATTCTCTCCATGAAGTTCTCCAGGAAATGCAACCTGGTTTCTGCACTTGAATTTGTGAGGGTTGAGCCAGTGGGCCAGGCCATCCTGGTCCTATCATTTCTAATTTCTCTAATGTCCTCCGTGTCCAAGCATCAGTTCATGTCTGTGTCCACTCAAAGCTCCAGCTCTGCCCTGCCCATCTCATGGCTGACATTTTACCCTCACAATGGCATGGACACACCCTGCTTTCTCAGGGCACATGAACACTTTATAGACTGAATTGTGTCTCCCACCCCCAAACTTATACGTTGAAGCCTTAACTTCCAATATAACTGTATTTGGAGGTAGGGTCTTTAAGGAGGCAATGAAGTTTAAATGACATCCAAAGGGTAGGACCCTAATCCTTAGGATTAGTGGCCTCATAAGAAAAGAAAGAGACATTGGGGATCTCCCTCTATCTGTGCACACGCAGAAAAAAAGACATGTGAGAACATAGAGAGAGGTGGTGTTTTGTTATGGCAGCCCAAGCAGGAAGACACTCCTTACCCCATCCAGCTTGTTAGGTCTCCTCCCAATACTCTGACTTCAGCCTTTTTAACTCTTATGAAGTCAGATCTTATTGATTCTGGGGCACTTGCTCAAAATGGTTTTCATCGTTTGATACCCAGGCCAAGTCTCACCTCTCACACTACCTTTCAAAACTGCTCGAGCCAGAGAACTTTGCCTTTTCTTGCAGGGCTGCGCTGTCTTAGCACTATTCTATCATGCATATTGTC